>NC_052146.1:141380753-141715708 GCF_902713615.1 Scyliorhinus canicula | reverse complement strand
AACTGAAGTTCCTCATCCCTAGAACCATTCTCGTAATTGTTTCTGCTTTCTCTCCACTGCTGTCTCATCCTTCAGTGGGTGTGCAGAACTGGATGCAATACTCCACCTGAGGCTGAACTAGTGTCCTGTACAAGTTCAATTTAGCCTCTTTGCTCTTGTATTCTATACCCCTATTAAAACCTAGTACACTGTATGCTTTATTAACTGCTCTCCCAAACTGTCCTGCCATCTTCAACAACTCCTGAGGCTACTTGCTCTCTTGGGCCCACATTCCTGTCTCGTCATCTGTGATGGGGTGGCTGCCATGCTGCCCTACCAATTCCAGAGCCTCCTCTTCCATGGGCATAAGGATGATGAGAAATGGTGCCCAGCCACCGGTCTGGGTGCTTGCTTTGCCAGTGTGGCACTCTTTTCCTGCAAGAACAAAGAAGAGCAAGACTCCCTACTGAAGGACAGATCTGAGGCATTCAAGGCAGACGACCCTGACCTACACAGGTACGACCTCCACAAAGCCATCCGAGATGCCAAGAGAGAATATCAAACCAAGCTAGAGTCACAGACAGACTCTCGGCGGTTGCGGCAAGGACTAAGCAACATAACGGGCTACAAAGCGAAGCCGAGCAGTATCTCTGGCAGCAGCGCACCCCTCCCCGATGAACTCAATGCATTCTATGCTCGGTTCGAGCAGGTAACCAACAACCCGCTGTCGAGTGCCCCAGCAGCCCATAATTCACCCACACCCACCATCACAGCTTCCGAAGTCAGATCAACCTTCCTGAAAGTGAACCCACGGAAGGCGACGGGCCCGGACGGGATCCCTAGTCGTGCACTCAGAGCCTGCGTGGACCAGCTGGCAGAGGTATTCACAGACATCTTTAACCTATCCCTACTCCACTCCGAGGTCCCCTTCTGCTTCAAGAAGACAATCATCATACCGGTACCAAAGAAGAACCAGGCAATGTGCCTCAATGACTACCGTCCGTGGCCGTGACTTCAGTCGTAATGAAGTGCTTCGAGAGGTTGATCATGAAGCGCATCACCTCCATACTCCCAGAACCCCTTGATCCACTGCAATTCGCATACCGTTGCAACCGGTCCACATCAGACACCATTTCCCTGGCCCTACACTCATCCCTAGAGCATTTCGAAAACAAGGACTCCTACATCAGACTCCTATTTATTGACTACAGCTCCGCCTTCAACACCATAATCCAAGCCAAGCTCATATCAAAGCTCCAAAATCTAGGACTTGGCTCTCCACTCTGCAACTGGATCCTCGATTTTCTGACCAACAGACCACAATCAGTAAGAATGAACAACAACACCTCCTCCACAATAGTCCTCAATACCGGTGCCCCGCAAGGCTGCGTACTTAGCCCCCTACTCGACTCCCTGTACACACACGACTGCGTGGCAAAACTTGGTTCCAACTCCATCTACAAGTTTGCTGACGGTACGACCATAGTGGGCCGGATCACAAATAATGACGAGTCAGAATACAGGAGGGAGATAGAGAACCTAGTGGAGTGGTGCAGCGACAGCAATCTATCCCTCAATGCCAGCAAAACTAAAGAGCTGGTCATTGACTTCAGGAAGCAAAGCACTGTACACACCCCTGTCAGCATCAACGGGGCCAAGGTGGAGATGGTTAGCAGTTTCAAATTCCTAGGAGTGCACATCTCCAAAAATCTGTCCTGGTCCACCCACGTCGATGCTACCACCAAGAAAGCACAACAGCGCCTATACTCCCTCAGGAAACTAAGGAAATTCGGCATATCCACATTAACCCTTACCAACTTTTACAGATGCACCTTAGAAAGCATC
Source organism: Scyliorhinus canicula (assembly GCF_902713615.1). Lineage (NCBI taxonomy): Eukaryota > Metazoa > Chordata > Chondrichthyes > Carcharhiniformes > Scyliorhinidae > Scyliorhinus > Scyliorhinus canicula. Next base: position 141,713,884 of record NC_052146.1, on the reverse strand, counting down.
CTATCAGGCTGCATCACAGCCTGGTATGGCAACTGCTCAGCCCAGGACCGCAAGAAACTTCAGAGAGTCGTGAATACCGCCCAGTCCATCACACGAACCTGCCTCCCATCCATTGACTCCATCTACACCTCACGCTGCCTGGTGAAAGCGGGCAGCATAATCAAAGATCCCTCCCACCCGGCTTACTCACTCTTCCCACTTCTTCCATCAGGCAGGAGATACAGAAGTCTGAGAACACGCATGAACAGACTCAAAAACAGCTTCTTCCCCACTGTCACCAGACTCCTAAATGTCCCTCTTATTGACTGACCTCATTAACACTACACCCTGTACGCTTCATCCGATGCCAATGCTTATGTAGTTACATTGTATATCTTGTGTTGCCTTATTATGTATTTTCTTTTATTCCCTTTTCTTCCCATGTACACGTGACAATAAACAAATCCAATCCAATAGTTGCTCGACAATAACCAGCACAATGGCCAGGTGGGCCTCAGCCTGGCTGTTCATTTTGGAGTCACTCAAATGTGTGTGGCATTCGATGATTCTGGAGCAACTTTGCAAAGAGCACCATTGCCACACGAGCATCCGTTGACCAAGCTGCATCTAATCATCTGGCAGGAGCTATGCGTTCTGACAATATGGTCACCAACGCAGGGGGCTTTCCTTCGCTAACAACCACGCCCTCACACACATCCACATCCGTTCACTCTTGGAATGGCTTCCAGTGGTTGCTTGAGCCATAATGAATCTCCCTTTAAGAGAAGCCAGGAGGATTTACCTTGCACAGTCGAGCTTGAACTCACGATTTTGCACTCGCTGCTCAGACATGCAGCCACTGAGCAGCATGGCCCCTGCACATTGCAATCATAGTTTGCACGTACTTCATCGTCCCTGCCCCTATGTTTTGGCACTATTCCATTTTTCCTGATTTTAATTTTACCCCACTATCAGGGTAAATGAAATACTTGAGGAGTATAGGAAGCTAAGACCTAGATGGTAAAGTAGTCTGAAACAGAAGCTAAAAACTGTCATGATATGCAGACACACACATAATGATATACAGACAAGCAGCTAATGGACATAGAGAACAGGACATGACCAATAAGCAGGCAGGACACTCAGGGGTGGTATCTCACTATAAAAGACACGAGGCACTCACACTCTGCCTCTTTCCACTGATGAACATCTAGAGAGTCAGTCAAGGGTGTTGTTACAATCTCACACCTCCACCACATGGGTAAGAGCTAGTCTGGTTCAGTCAGACAGAGCAACCACACTTAAGTTAGCAGAGAGTCGAACTCACAGAGAGCTGTGCTAACTGTGCTATTAGTTCAACAATGTGGAGATGCCGGCGTTGGACTGGCGTGAGCACAGTAAGAAGTTTTACAACACCAGGTTAAAGTACAACAGGCTTGTTTCAAATCACTAGCTTTCGGAGCGCAGATCCTTCCTCAAGTGAATTCAATAAACCTGATTGAACTAACTTCAAGGTCTGGAGTATCTTTCTGATCGAAACTGCATCCAGTTCCAGCCAGTGATGGACCAGAGGACCGAACACGACAAAAACATCTGAAAATAAATAGATTGACAAAAAGATTAAGGCCAGGGTTTCACCCCGCCTTCTGCCCAACAGGATATTATGGTCCCGCTGAAGTAAACAGCAATTTAAATGCCTCGCCACATCTGCCGGTGTAGGGGAGGGAGGGAAGGAGAACAGGTTGTAACAGGGCCGTTAAATCTTGGCATAAATGTGATAGCAATGTACAGATAAAATGCTGGACCCCTAAAACAGAAGCAAAACACAGTTTACCAGACCTCAGAGATTCTAAAGTTGTAATCAGCTTGACAACAGATCAGAGAAAAGAAGATTGATTCAGAGTTGAGACAAGTATTTCACAAGTTAAACAAAACAGGCTTTGTGATCCAACCCGTTCAACCGGTTTTATGGAAAATAATGGCATAGGCAAAGGCAGAACCTGAAGCTAAAAACACATCAAAGTGATTAAGAAGGGGCAGCTGCTCACATGAATGGAAATGAGTTGCCTGAACATTGCAGACAAGACTTTTAGTTAGTAAATAACTTGGCTAGTTGCATTCTTCCCTGGGATCCGATATTCTTCAGAAATTCACGGTGTGAGCAGTCATTTCTTGGGGATACCCTTTATACCCTGCATTAGAAGCCTACTGGGATAAGGGATGTCCCTGAGGCATCGCTGTAGCTCCTCACACACCTCCAGTAACTACAAACAGAAATCCAGAGAAAGCACAATGAGAGCTGCCTTCACGCAAGGAAATTAATTGAACATTTTGGAGCAAAGCATTGCACAGGGTCGACTCCACTTCCACATGCGCGATGCTCAGCCTAACACAGCTGAAAGTGGTACACTTAACAAGAACGCAAATGAGTAGGTTCTTCCCGGAGGTGGAGAAAAGATGCGAATAGTGCCGTAGAATCCTGCTTGGCGGGCGGTCAGCAGCACCACCCAAAGCTGCAGACTGGCTGTCCGACCTATCGGAATCTCTCCAAATGGAGAAAATCAAATACGCTGTCTGTGGGTTGGAAGAAGGCTTCCTCAAAACATAGGAGCCATTCACCCGACTGTTCCGGGACCTGTTTGTGGTCAACACATAAATAAATAGGTAGTCAGAAGCCAGTGACAAATAGCCAGGATAAGAGATAAGAGAGGAAAGTGAGTGTGGTGAATGTATAAGGCATAATTCACACTGTGTATCACTGTGTCCCTGTGGGCTCCGTCGGTGAGCCGTTGCGCGGCTCTGCCCACAGGGGGAGATGAGGAGCATGTACAGGGCTCCACCCTTGGCTCCGCCCATGGCTCTTCCCATGGCCCCTCCCACTACCGGAAGTATAAAGTGCTGCGGTCTTGTGAGTCTGCCCTCAGCTCTTCTGGTCGCAGGCAGGCTTAGTTGTAAGTCTATTAATGCCACAGTGAGTGAATTGATGGTCGCATCAATTTAATAGACTTAAAAAACCACCATGGAATCAGCCCTCAAACCTGATCGACTAGAACTCGACCCGCAGGCTGCAGAAGCGAAGGAAATCTTGCTACATTGGCTTCGGTGCTTCAAGGCCTACCTGGCTGCGTCGACTACCTCCGCTACTACTGAAGAGCAGAAACTCAGTCTCCTACACGCACGGGTGAGAGATTGCATCTCCACGCAACTTGATAGTACTGACTCGTACACCGAAGCCCTCGCTATACTCGACTGCCTATACATGCGGTCTGTAAATGAAGTTTACACGCGGCATATTTTCACTACCCGCCGCCAGCGCCCCGCAGAGTCGCTAGAGGACTACCTGCGCGACCTAAAAGTTCTTGCACGGGAATGTAACTTTCAAGCTGTAACTGCCTCCCAGCATATGGAACTCGCTGTCCATGATGTGTATGTTGCAGGGGTCCGGTCTAACTACGTGCGCCAGCGTCTCCTCGAAAAAGGGGTCAAGAAGTTGGAGGACACTGTAACACTAGCAACCTCACTGGAGGTCGCGTTTCAAAGTTTGAACTTGTTCCCCGCTGACCACGCAACCCCATTGTGGACCCCCGACCAGAGACTGCCCCAGGCCTGCGCCACGTGGCCACCCGCCCACCACGGAGCGCCATCGTGCCATTTCTGCGGTCAGCCCCAACACCCGCGGCAGCACTGTCCGGCCCGCAACGCCACCTGCAGCAGCTGTGGTTGAAAAGGACATTTTGCTAAGGTATACCTGTCTAAATCTAAACCCTCTAACTCTCCCGCTATCCAGAGCAATCGCTCCCCCAACTCGCAGGCCCGCAGACCCCGCAATGTTGCAGCGTGTCTGCCGACTCCGCCTCCGCCCGACATATGCGACTCATGGGGGCCGCCATCTTGGCAATCCTCCCCCACGCGGCTGGCCATGTGCGAGTCATGGGAGCCGCCATCTTGGGCGCCATCTTCCTCGCCGCCCGCCACGTGCGATCCACGGGGGCGGCCATCTTGGATGCCATCTTCTTCATCATCCACCATGTGCGATCAACGGGGCCAATATCTTGGCCATCACCCGATGTTCATATCGACGACTACGACCTCCGCGGACAGTCATCACGGGGCCACTCCAGCACTGCTGATCGAGCCGCCGACTACCCGCAACTCAACGCAATCACTTTGGACCAGTCGCGGCCAAAGCACCTCAGAAGCTCAATGATGTCCGTTCAGGTCAACGGATACAAGACACCGTGCCTCTTCGACTCCGGGAGCAGAGAGAGCTTTGTTCATCCAGACCTGGTAAGACACTGTTCGCTCCCTATCTTCCCAGCACGGCAAACTATCTCCATCGCCTCGGGATTGCACTCGGTTCAAATACATGGGCGCATCATTGCGACATTAACAATACAGGGCACCAATTACTCTAACTTCCAGTTGTACGTACTCCCAGACCTCTGCGCCCCTCTCCTACTCGGGCTCGATTTTCCCACTCAGCTTCGGCGGACCCCTACCCCCTCTCACTATATGCAGCTTAGCGACTCTAAAAATCGACCCTCCTCTACTCTTCGCTAACCTCACTGCTAACTGCAAACCCGTAGCCACTCGCAGCAGGCAGTACAGCCTGCAGGACAGGGTATTTATCAGAGCCGAAGTCCAGCGGCTCCTACGTGAGGGAGTCATAGAGGCCAGTAACAGCCCCTGGAGAGCTCAGGTGGTGGTCGTCAAGACCGGGGGAAAGTTCCGGATGGTGGCTGATTACAGCCAGACCATTAACCGGTTCACGCACCTCGATGCGTACCTGCTCCCCCGAATTGCAGACATGGTCAACCAGATCGCCGAGTACCGCATCTTCTCCACGGTGGATCTGAAGTCTGCATACCACCAGCTCCCAATCCGCCCGGAGGACCGCCACTACACGGCGTTCGAGGCAAATGGCCGCCTCTTCCATTTCCTCCGAGTCCCCTTTGGCGTCATGAATGGGGTTTTTGTGTTCCAACGAGCAATGGACCGAATGGTGGACCAGTACGGGCTGCAGGCCACGTTTCCGTATTTGGATAACGTCACCATCTGCGGCCATGACCAGCAGGACCACGACGCCAACCTCCACTGATTTCTCCAAACCGCCCAGAAACTCAACCTCACATACAATAAGGAGAAATGCGTTTTCCGCACAACCAGACTAGCCATCCTCGGCTATGTTGTGGAAAACGGGGTCCTGGGGCCTGTCCCGGACCCTATGCTTAGGGTCTTACAACTCCCTCTCCCTCACTGTTCCAGGGCCCTCAAGAGGTGCCTTGGATTTTTCTCCTATTACGCCCAGTGGGTCCCCCAGTATGCGGACAAAGCCCGCCCACTATTTAAGACCACACTCTTCCCCCTGTCAGCCGAGGCCCTCCAGGCCTTCAACTGCATCAAGGAGGACATCGCCAAAGCCGCCATGCGGGCGGTGGATGAATCCGTCCCCTTTCAGGTGGAGAGCGACGCCTCAGAGGTCGCTCTCGCCACCACTCTGAACCAGGCAGGGAGACCAGTAGCTTTCTTCTCCCGAACCCTCTCCGCTTCAGAACTTCGACACTCCTTAGTCGAAAAAGAAGCTGTACGGCACTAGAGGCACTACCTCGCAGGTAGGAGATTTACCTTCATCACCGACCAGAGATCGGTTGCCTTCATGTTCGACAACTCGCAACGGGGCAAAATAAAAAACGATAAAATCTTGAGGTGAAGGATCGAACTCTCCACCTATAATTATGACATCATATATCGGCCGGGGAAGCTCAATGAGCCCTCAGATGCACTGTCCCGTGGCACATGCGCCAGCGCGCAAGACGACCGATTACAGGCTATCCACAAAGACCTCTGCCACCCGAGGGTCACCCGGCTCGCCCACTACATCAAGGCCCGCAATCTGCCTTTCTCCACCGAGGAGGTAAAAGCCATCACTAGGAATTGCCCGATCTGCGCGGAGTGTAAACCACACTTCGAGAGACCAGACAAGGCCCACCTGGTAAAGGCTTCCCGGCCCTTTGAACGACTGAGCATCGATTTCAAAGGGCCCCTCCCCTCGACCAATTGTAATGTGTACTTCCTCAACGTCATAGACAAATTCTCCCGTCTTCTGTTTGCTATCCCGTGCCCCGATATGACCTCCCATACAGTCATCAGAGCTGTGCACAGTGTCTTCACCCTGTTCGGCTTCCCCAGCTACGTCCACAGCGACAGGGGTTCGTCCTTCATGAGCGATGAGCTGCGTCAGTACCTGCTCGACAAGGGTATCGCCTCGATCAGGACTGCCAGCTATAAACCCAGGGGGAACGGGCAGGTGGAAAGGGAGAATGCGAAGGTCTGGAAATTGGCAGACCTCCACTGGCAGGAGGTCCTCCCTGACATGCTCCATGCAATTAGGTCCCTCCTGTGTACGACCACTAATCAGACCCCTCACGAGCAATTATTTGTTTTCCCTAGGGGCACTACCATGGGGGCTTCGCTCCCTTCTTGGTTGAGGGCACCGGGCCTGGTTCTCCTCCGGAAGCACGTCCGGACACATAAAACGGACCCACTGGTAGAGAGGGTACTACTGCTACACTTGAACCCACTCTACGCCTTTATAGAAAACCCCGATGGCCGTCAGGACACCGTTTCCCTCCGGGACCTGGCGCCTGCAGGATCCACCACCACCACCACCGCCGAGGTACCCCTCACACTACACTCCACCCGATCCCCCACGCCCTGCGCCCCCACGCCTACAGGTTTCCTGCGCCCCCCTTCACCCGTCACACCGGTCAGGTTGAAGCTCTGAACGAACCACCCCCGGAGTCCACCCTCAGATCCACACCGTCCGTCAGCACACAGCCTTCCGAAGCGGCTGCAACCCCGGTGCTCCGCCGATCCCAGCGGACGACTCGGCCACCGGACCGGCTCAACCTGTAGACCCCTCACCCCCGCCGGACTTGATTTTTTTACAGGGGGTGAATGTATAATGCATAATTCACACTGTGTATCACTGTGTCCCTGTGGGCTCTGTCTGTGAGCCGTTGCGCGGCTCTGCCCACAGGGGGAGATGAGGAGCTTGTACAGGGCTCCACCCTTGGCTCCGCCCGTGGCTCCACCCATGGCCCCTCCCACTACCGGAAGTATAAAGTGCTGCGGTCTTGTGAGTCTGCCCTCAGTTCTTCTGGTCGCAGGCAGGCTCTATTAAAGCAACAGTTTACTTCCTCTCATGTCTTGAGTGAATTGATGGTCGCATCAGTGAGGGAGGACCCGGGGGAGTGGAACACGAGGAGGCAGCCAACCCAGCAGGAAAGAAAGAGGGGTAGCAGAGAAGGAGGTGGAGGGGGGAGGAAGCGGGGTAGGGAAGAAGGGGGGCAGGGAGGAAAGGGGGCAGGGGAGGAGGGAAGTACAATAATGGGGAACCAGAAAGAGGGAAAGACAAGGGAACATGGATGGGGAGGAGAGCACAGGGGAAGACAACAGCCACAACTACAACAGCATGGCAAGAGAAAGTAATAAAGAACAAGAAGAAGAAACGGGCAAGGGCCGAAGCCGAGGAAACGGCACCGGAAATAAAAATGTAAATAGCATTGGGGGGTGGGGGTGGTGGTGCGGCACCCAGATGCCCCCTCCACCCTAGTTTTTTGTTATGTAAAAAGAAACAGAAAATAGAAGAAAAGGAGAGTAAAAAACCCCCTTTCGTGTCACACGTTTCCTAGTCCCTTTGTGTTTGTTTTGCTATGTCTATACCTGTATTTATATCATGTACAAAACCCAATAAAAACATTTTTTAAAAATAAGTATGACGACTGACCTGGAAGGCATATTAACACATCGGAGACACAAAAGGAAGGGTATTGGAAACTTCACGCATGTGACCACAACTGGATTCTCTGCTCAGTTGGTGGCTGAGAAAAAAAAAGAGACATTTGATGAGATTTGAAAGTATATTGCAGTGATATATTTTCACACTCTCAGACATTGCCTGTTGCCTCAGGGAGAGTGGAGGCAGGCTGCTCACTTCCTTGGCTATGTTGTGAGATTTGAGGCGGTGAGCTCTCCATGTGACAGCATTAACTGCATCTCTCAGACGCAGCCATCTTCGCTTGGACCCAGCTGGCAGATGGTGCATCTGGCTGAGAGGCTGAGGGATGAGAAGAGAGTGAGGTTCCCTCGAAATGCGTGGATCCCTCATCCTTCTATTCTGATTGCTCCCGATGTCTGGATGGGTGTGGTGCTGGGGTGCCAGCTGCCATCCTCTTCAAGCCACCGATCCACAAAGAGATAATCCATTGGAGGGACAGTAGCGCCACTCCCAGAACTGTTCCGGAGCTAATGTGTCACGACGCAGGAGAGCTTGCAACTTTTGCACTCACTATGGGTTTGGCTGGTCATCACGTGCTCCCCAAACAAGACATGGCCAAGCTCATGACCACCAGAGACTCCTCCATTTGAAGTGCATGAGCTCATAATATCTCAGGGAATTTAGGCAGGCGACCATTTATCTGCCATGCAGGTCTAAATACTCAGTCCCAAAAGGATTCTCCAGAGACTATGCCTCATAACCATGTGAGGCCTCCCTACAACTGCCCTCCTCATTCTGAAGTGAATCATGCAATGACACCTCTGACTCTCACACCTCCTCCTGCACACTGATGTCACGCTCTTCACATTGCTCTCCAAACTTATATTCATGCTCCAACCCAGCGGAATGTGTATCTCTGGTGTCATGCAAATGAAGGCATGTCATTTATAATTTTAAACATGGACTGTGCTCATATGGAAGCTTCCAGAATTTACTTAATTTATTTCTAAAGTAGACACTGATGAACTGTTCGGATGGTTGCCGAGGAGTCAGGTGATGTTTGCTTATTCAACACTACTTTCAAGCTTTGAATCACCCAAGTGCAGGACATCCCATGGAATAAATATATTCAGACAGCGCCCCCTTGTGGAATTCACGCCTTGCCATTATTCACCGCACAGAATCAATGGACTCTTCGACTCTATGGGCAGGATTCTCCGTTGGCTGACGCCGAAATCACGAAACGCGATTCGGCGGAGAATAGCTTTCGACGCCAGAATCGGGGTAGCGCCGGTTTGACGCCAAATCAGGATGCTCCAGCCCCTCGAAAATGGCGAAAATGCGTCAATGGCCGCACGGGGTTAAAGTACAGTCGGCATATCACTAGAGGGCCTGACACCCTATTCTCCGCGGCCCCCGAGATTCACCACCTCGGATGGGCCGAGTTCCCGGCGGTGAGGGTCTCTGCAACGCTGGAGGGTGTTGGAGACAGCTGTGATGGAATTTCAGTGTCATCCTCCTCTGACCCGAACTGTGGGGTGTCCTGAGTCTCGGGCAGAGGGCTGGTGTACGGGCTGCTTTCCCCGTCAGTGCTCGGCTGTCTGAGGGGAGGGGGTGAGGAGGTGTGGGGGGGGTTGAGAAGGGTGAGGGCCGAGGGATGGAGGGGATGTGGGTGGTGAGGGATGATGTTGTGCTCGCCCGTGACCAGACTCCACCCTGGCAACCTCTGGGCCACCGGCCACGTTCAGTGCCTCTGCTTGAGCATGGTGAGGGGCCGCAGTTCTGCTGGTCCCCCTCCGGTCTTCTCTCGCTCCTGGCGATTGTGCGCTGCCATCTCCTGGGGGGAGGAGGGAGAGGGGCACAGACAATGACACCATTAGACGGTCCGACGCATGGAGGCCAGGGGTTGGGTAGATGCTAGCCTCAGTGGCCAGGGAACCAGCAGGCCATGGCGGATGGCATGGGAGCTGCCATGGGACAGGATGGGGAGGGGGTGGGTTATGGGTATGTGAGGGTGCAGGGTTAGTGCCAAGGCCATGCAGCAGCAAGTCCAGACGACATTGCCCATGCCGCTGATTGCCTCTCCTACCTGTGCCCAGGCACAGTGGACAACGGTGCCTGGAAGCCTTCCTCCCGGGCCAGGGTATAGGGTCATCCTTCTCTCCTCCATGGCGTCCAGGGGGGTGTCCAGCTCAGTGTCCCTGAACCGTGGCGCTGCTCTCCTTCCAGCCATCTCGTTGGCTGTGACGGTGTTTGGGGGGGGGGGGGGGGGGGGGGAGAGGACCGTTCAAATGCAGCTGCGGCGCGTGAGCCCCATGAGTGTCAATCATGGACCCAATGAATCCGGCACCGTTTTACATCAAATTGATTGCGTTCCACGTGGCGATGGTGCCAGCCCATTAAAAGTAGCTGAATCAGTGCAGGTGTTGCGTCACTTTATCTGTCGTAAAACGCCACACTTCCTCCGCTGGCGTCAGCACTTAGCCTCAGAAACGGAGAACCCAGCCCTATGTCTCCAGGGGCACTGGAAAAATTTCCCAGCGAGGCTGGCAACGCTATTCAACTTTAATTAGTGCACATAACGAGGCCTCACGGGCTTCTCGCCCGAAATGCCGGCTCGTCAGATCATTTGCCGGCATCACGCTAGCCAGCCACCCCGCTAACAAGGGCGAGCAGCACTTAAGCTGCACTTGCTCAGCCAACCCCAGCCAGCTCGCAACAATGGCGCTGTGGAGACCAGCCCCAGGATTCAGGGATGCTGACTGGGGAGGCTCCTGGATGTAGTGGAGACCATGAGGGATATCCTGTTCCCCCGAGGGTCCCGGAGGGTGAGCCAGTGTTACCTGGACCGGGGTGGTGAGTGCAGTCAGCTCGGGGAGTGTGACCAGGAGGACTGGCCTCCAGTGTAGGAAGAAGGTCAACAACCTACACCGGGCAGCACGAGTGAGTAGACAGCAAAGTCCCACCCCCCAACCAACCAAGGGACCATTCCCCCAGATGACCCCCAAACCTCTCTCCATCCCCCTCCCTCTTCAGCACTCCCTCCACCCACCCCTTCAACCCTCCCTCCAACCCAACCTCCCTTCACACCCGCCCCCACAACTGTGAATCGCGCATGTGGCTAACGATGCCCTCTCTTTTTTCTCTCAGTAAAAGCTCGCCCATAATCGTCGGGAGAGGACCTAGACTGGCAGTGGGGTGCCGGACTTGAGAATCCTCACCTCCTTTGAGCAGCAGGCCCTGGGTGTGGCCGAGGACAGGGTGGTCACCAACGCGGAGGCTGGCAGACGCCGCAGAGGTGAAGGATCACCAAGCTTCACCCAGAGGACCTGTCAAACGTGAGTACTGATTGCCTTACTGACTGCCTCATCCCCCCCCACTGACCACATGCCCATTCTCCTGCAGGTCCTCCAACCGACGGCACCGTCCCATCCCGGGGGGGCACTCTCTTCTGACTCCGAGGGGAACACCTCAGAGGAGAGCTCCGAGGATGCAGCTGTTATCCTCACCATCCACCAGCACAGATACACACACCTCAGTGGGAAATGTTAGTGGTCAGGCTTCTGGGGCACAATTTGGTGAGCACCGCACTGCTGCTGATGTACATTGGCGGAGGCAGGAACCCCCAAGTGAGACAGAGGTCGGAGGTCTGCTGGATCCCAGGACCCAGCTGGGTCCGAGCCTGATGCTGAGCCTCTGCGGCTGATAGGGATGATAGGGACCAACCTGGATATTCAGGAGGAGATATCAGCATCACCAGCAAATCCATAGTTGATAAGAGGAGTCCCAGAGGCTACGGGTGCAGGAGATGGTGCCAGCAATGAATGGCACCATGGCCAACACTGCTAGGGTGGCAACCGCAGTGGAGAGCCTGGTGCATGACGTCGACATCATGAGTGAAGGTGTCCAAGGCATCGCGCAGTCGGTGACGGCCATGGCTGAGGGTCTCGGCAGTATTTCTGCTTCACTGGGGAATGTGACCCAGTATCAGGCCGAGCTTGATGTGGTTCTGCGGGACATGTCCCGCTCTCAAATGGGAATGGCCGACGTGCTGCGGAGCTTGTCCCTGTCACAGATGGGCATGGCTGAGGCACTGCATATCATGACCTGGTCACTGGGGGATGAGTCCCAGTCACTGAGGAGCATTGCCGAGGGTGTCGACACGATGGTGCGGACTATGGGAAACCACCAGGCCTGGCAGAGCCACGTGATGCAGGGGCAGCCGGGGATCGAACCAGCTGTCCCTCCATCACAAGGTGAACTCCAGGGCCCTATGGGCACTGACTGGGAGGAGGGGCGCTGAGTGCCAACACGGGCCCATCCCATGGGGCAGTGACGGTGGCTACCAGCACCCCCGAGTTCCACACCCCTGATGAGGCAGCGTCTCGGAGTCATAACAAAGGACAGGGCAGCACGGCTGTGCATGTTCCATCGACAAGTGAGCTGGGGCCCTCCGGCCCCAGAAGGCGCCCACCACAGGCATCGAAGGCCACGGGACGAGGTAAGCAGCTGGCTGTCTCCGCCTCAGATGTGCATCCTGGGGAAACCCCATGGTATAGTGGTACAGTTAGGAGGGCCAGACATGTTGAGCATCACTGGGGTAGCGGGTGGGGTTGATTAGGGGGTGGGAAGTGGGTGGGTTTTGGGGCCAGGGGGTTTTCAATGGCAGCACTATCAGAAATGGGATATTGTACAGCACATTATACAATTTTGTTACACAAACGTTATGATGCGTCTGTCACTTTCTTCCGCAATGCAGGCTCACCCCTTTGCCTATCTCTCTCTCCCCCCCCCCCCCCCCCCCCCCCCCCCATGACACCTATCCACCTTCCAGCCGTGGTCGTTCCCCGGAAGCTGTGTCCCATCCCCTGGGTGTTCGGATGTTGGCTGCTGCGTGCGTGGTGCTGACTCCCACACAGTGTCCAGGCATCAAGGTGTGATCAGAAGGCTAGGCAATGACTCCCACATGCTCCATGGCCCGCCTACCCACGGCAATCCACTCAGCATGCGTCAAGTGTTCACCTCACCACGATTGCCAATTCCCAATTAGTGATAGCCTTCAGCCGTGCATGCAGGGGCCTCAACAGTGGGTGATGGTTATTGTGGGGCAGACAGGCAGGGACAGGGTTTGCCCCCGGAATGGCTTTTGGGATCCAGGGGTGGTATGGTGGTACCGTGAGTGATTGCCCACCCAGCTGGCCCCCCCCCCCCCCCAGGCCCCTCCAGCACCCTCCGATGGCATCCCACCCCTGCGTATGGTCCCCCGCCCCCCGCTGAGCACTGGGGTGGCAAGACCAACACCTGGCTAATCACCTCCTGGGCTTACCACAGAAACCCTTCCGCCAGTTTCACGCTCTTCAAGAGGAGTACTAATTGGCGCCAGCATGAGCACTTGCTGGGGAGGCCGATGAATGACAGAAGGCTCTCGTTAATTGTATGGTAATGGGGCTTAAGTGGTAATAATTGGTTTCTCGCCACACTATGGCGAGATTCCGAATTCGCCTCTGGAACAGGTCGGTTGCATTGCAAACTGCTTGGTGCCTGGCACGTTTTTGGCCGCTCCCGCTGTTCACTGGTATCGTTACGCTTAAGTGCAAGTGTAACGAGGCTGGAAGATCCCGCCCCCAGTTTGCAATTTAACAAAAGAAAGTTGATGAGATCAAGTTGAGTGTGAAAGTCCACAATCTATCTGCTATTGTGTTGTAATGGCTTTGGATCAGATTGGATGGTGCCAGAACTGATCATAGAACTATAGAATCCTTACAGTGCAGAAGGAGGCCATTCGGCCCATCGTGTCTGCACCCACCCTCTGAAAGAGCATTCCACCCAGGCCCCACTCCCCTGCCCTCTCCCTGTAACCACACTTAACCTGCACTTCTTTGGACACTAAGGGACAATTTAACATGGCCAATCCATCTAACCTGTACATCTTTAGACTATGGGAGGAAACCGGAGCACCCGGAGGAAACTCACACAGACATGGGGAGAACGTGCAGACTCCTCACAGACAAGGCTGGAACTGAACCCAGATCCCTGGCACTGTGAGACAACAATGCTAACTTTTGTGCCACCCGTCATGTGCTCAAAACCACCTTCAGATAGCAAGTTTTATCTAAAGATTCAAAAAACCAAGGCAGTCAGCAGTAAAACACTGAAGAGGCAGTCACTGCAGAAAAGGCAGTTTCCCCTTTGCCTGTTAATAATCATCAGTCATCAGCCATTCTCAGAACCAAACTCTGAAAATAGCTGGAAGTCATTAAGCCATCAAAGTAACTCCTTTGTTCCAGTTTCAAAGTTCACCTGAGAACCAACCTCCTGGATAGTCAACTACAAGAACCTTTCACCAGTGTTCTTCAAACTCAGGGGCGCGACCCGCAGGTGGGTCGCGGGCGGGTGTCAGGAGGGTCGCGGAGCCGTTGCCCGCGGCGCTCACGATCGCGCAAATCCCCACGCAGCAGGCGCCTTTTAATAACGGCGGCTGCAAGCGGCCATTAAAATGGCCATGAACATGTAAAAAAAATGATGTTCGTGTGCGCATGCGCAGTGCGGCCGCTGTCTCAGTATGAGGGTCCCTCCCTCCCTCCCCAGTGGAGGGGCGCTGTTGGAGGACATTGTTTGAAGCGGTGACACTGCAGCTGGCTGTGTGAGGCAGGGTTTGGAGCGGGGAAGCTGCCTGGGGAGCGGGGCCGGGTCTCCAGCTGCAGTTTGTGGTGAGCGAAGCCTCGGTGCTGAATTGATTTGGGTTTGTCCCGGTCCCGGGGGAGCCTCATCCCGGGGCTGCGCTGCCTAGCGACAGGCGGCCCCGCTGCTCCACCACCCCCGCCCCAAACACACCGGCCTCTCAAGCGGGACTTCTCCCCCTCTCTGCCCGGATCAGCCGCCCGGCCGGGGTGGAATTATTGAAAATTGAAAAAATTGAAAAAATTAAGGACCTCCCCAGCCCCAGTGTACCCTCTCCCCCCCCCCCACCCCCAGGGTGCCCCCACCCCCAGTGTGCCCCCCCACCCCCAGTGTGCCCCCACCCCCAGTGTGCCCCCCTCCCCCAGTGTGCCCCCACCCCCAGTGTGTCCCCTCTCTCCCCCCCACCCCGCATCCCCAATGTGCCCTCTCCCCCACCCAGTGTGTGCCCTCCCCCGGGGTGCCCATTCCGGTGCCCGGCTCCCTCCCTCTCTCTGTGACTCGGCCCCTCCCGCGCCGCTATTTTAAAAAATGGTCGCAGCTTTTTGTTTTACAAGTTCGGGGGGGTTTATTCATTTTATTCATTTATTTTATTCATTTAATTTTTATTTTTGTCCTTTATTTTATTCATTTTATTTTGTACTTTTTTTTACAAGTTGGGGGGGTGTTTATTTGAAAAAAATACAGAACTTTGGACAGATGTAGACTCCATACTTTCCGACACCGAAAGGCTTCACCTTCATCCAACAGGTTCCATTGGAGGAGCGTGTACGAGGGCCAAAGGGACCCAAAACTATTTCCTCCATTTTTATCAGCAGCAAACAAGGTAAGAGAAAATGGTGGGTCGCGCAGGTCGGCTGGCGTGGGCCTCTCAGGTCGGCCGGCGTGGGTCGCTCAGGTCGGCCAGCGTGGGTCGTGAATGTCGGCCGGGTTGGGTTCCGAAGGTTGGCCGGTTGGTAAAAATGGGGCTTTTCCCAGTAACCTCATGAATGTAATGAAGTGTTAATGTAAGCCTACTTGTGACAATAAAGATTCTCTTTATTTGTATCCAATCTTTTTTGTGTACGTGTGTCCATGCATGAAGCAGTAGAGGAGATTTTCTGGTCGTTCTTGCCAGCAGGATCTACCAATCTGTTTTCCCGGCGAGGGGAGGTGGATTCAGTGGGAAATCTCATTGACAGCGGTGAAACAAGATGATTCGCCGCCAATCAATGGCAAGCCGCCTCCCGCTGCCGAGAAACATGTCGTGGGGGTGTGGAAATTCCCCCCCCCCCCCCCCCCACACCACCCCGCCAGAGTGTGGCCACTGCATTAATTTAGGGTAAGTGTGTGCCAAAAACTGACCTTCGTTATTTTGAACTAACCAATGGTTGCTGCTGAATTATTTAACATTGTACCTCCTGCCACAAAAATATGGGCAGGCAAGATGGGTGCTGATACTCAACTACACAAGTGCACTGCTCCACACGTGTGCAGAAATCAAATGATGTCACGCCTATATGACCAATGGGACAATGTAACAAGATCCAGTGTTGGGGAAATAATAATTTGGCCTTGGTACTGGAGGCTTTATCTGGAAGGATATGGGTGACAGTTAGCAATTGCCCTCAGGCAGTTTGGCCGTTCCATCATAAAAGAGTGATAGCCTCCTCAGCAGGGTCAGAACATGGTTAGGAATGGACAGCTACAAATTGGGTAAAGGAAGTGGGGACATTCAGATGAGATCCCTCCACACAATCACAAAACCTTCTGCCCTTATTTGATAATACTGTATTCCTTGCTTTTACTTGGGAGAACTCCCCCAAAATGTCCAGGCTATGTGTCGGGAGGGGAAGGCCCCGGTAATGGTGAGATATTAACATTGTGGCTGGGGGAAAGAGCGCGAACAGGAACTCAAGACAGTCAAAGAAATCCATGCTTTCTGGTTTCTCAACCGTAATCCCACCCCTTGCTCCTGAACCCCATCCCAGAGTAAAACATTCAAACTGTGCATGAATGACACTGGCAAGAAATGCACCATTTTTTAATAGTTATACATATTCCAAGGGCAAGAGAAAACACACCTCCTTCCATTCAGTACACACTGATTATGGGAAGTAAAGTAGGGACATATGAGCAGGAGTAGGCCATTCAGCCTATTGAGATTGCTCCGCCACTCAATACGATGATGACTGGTCATCCACTCCAATATATTTTTCCCACATTGTCCCCAGATTCCTTAATGTCATCGGTATTTAGAAATCTATCAATCTCTGCTTTAAACATGCTCATTGACTGAGTTTCCACAGCCCTCTGAGGTAGAGAATTTCAAACATTCACAACCCTCTTTGTAAAAAGAAATTTCTCCTCATTTCAGTTCAAAGTGGCAACCCCCTTATTTTGAAATCATGTTCCTTAGTTCTAAACTTCCCAACCAGGGGAAACACCTTACTTGCATCTACCCTGTCTATTCCTTTTAAGCATTTTATAGGTTTCAATGAGATCACCTCTCATTCTTCAAACCTCTGGAGAATGCAGGATGGTTTCCCTAATCCCTTCTTCGTAAAACAGTCCAGCCATCCCGGGATTAAGTCTGGTGAGCCTTTGTTGCGTTCTCTCTGTGACAAATATATACTTCCAAAGGTAACGAGAACAAAACTGCACACAGTACTCCAGGTGAGGTCTAACCAAGGCTCTATACAGTTGAAGTAAAATCGCATGTACTCATATCCTCCAATATCTGTTCCGAGATCTGGTCCTGTGTAATGAGACAGGATTGCTTAATGACCCCATAGTTAGGGATCCTCTTAGAAGAAGCATTCACAATATGGTGGAATTTAAAATACAGATGGAGGGTGAGAAGGTAAAATCAAACACTAGTATTTTGTGCTTAAACAAAGGAGATTACAATGGGATGAGAGAAGAGCTGGCTAAGGTAGACGGGGAGCAAAGACTTTATGGTGAAACAGTTGAGGAACAGTGGAGAACCTTTCAAGTGATTTTTCACAGTGCTCAGCAAACGTTAATGCCAACAAAAAGGAAGGATGGTAGAAAGAGGGGAAATTGACCCTGGATATCTAAGGAAATAAGGGAGAGTATCAAATTGAAGGAAAAAGCATACAAAGTGGCAAAGATTAGTGCAAGACGAGAGGATTGGGAAATCTTTAGGGGGCAACAGAAGGCTACTAAAAAAGGTATAAAAAAGAGTAAGATAGATTATGAGAGTAAACTTGCTCAGTATATAAAAACAGATAGCAAAAGTTTCTACAAATATATAAAACAAAAAAGCGTGGCTAAGGTAAATATTGGCCCTTTGGAGGATGAGAAGGGAGTTTTAATAATGGGAGATGAGGAAATGGCTGAGGAACTGAACAGGTTTTTTGGGTCGGTCTTCACAGTGGAAGACACAAATAACATGCCAGTGACTGATAGAAATGAGGCAATGACAGGTGAGAACCTTGAGACGATTGTTATCACTAAGAAGGTAGTGATGGGAAGCTAATGGGGCTAAAGGTAGACAAGTCTCCTGGCCCTGATGGAATGCATCCCAGAGTGCTAAAAGAGATGGCTAGGAAAATTGCAGATGCACTAGTGATAATTTACCAAAATTCACGAGACTCTGGGGTGGTCCTGGCGGATTGGAAATTAGCAAACGTGACACCACTGTTTAAAAAAGGAGGTAGGCAGAAAGCGGGTAATTATAGGCCAGTTAGCTTAACTTTGGTGGTAGGGAAGATGCTGGAATCTATCATCAAGGAAGAAATAGCGAGGCATCTGGATGGAAATTGTCCCATTGGACAGACGCAGCATGGGTTCATAAAGGGCAGGTCGTGCCTAAGTAATTTAGTGGATATATTTGAGGACATTACCAATGCGGTAGACAACGCAGAGCCAATGGATGGAGTATATCTGGAAAGCTTTTGACAAGATGCCACACAAAAGGTTGCTGCATGAGATAAAGATGCATGGCGTTAAGGGTAAAGTAGTAGCATGGATAGAGGATTGGTTAATTAATAGAAAGCAAAGCAAAGAGTGGGGATTAATGGGTGTTTATCTGGTTTGCAATCAGTAGCTAGTCGTGTCCCTCAGGGATCAGTATTAGGCCGACAATTGTTCACAATTTACATAGATGATTTGGGGTTGGGGACCAAGTGCAATGTGTCTACGTTTGCAGACGGCACTAAAATGAGTGGTAAAGCAAAAAGTGCAGAGGATACTGGAAGTCTGCAGAGGGATTTGGATAATTTAAGTGAATGAGCTCGGGTCTGACAGATGGAATACAATGTTGATAAATGTGAGGTTATCCATATTGGTAGGAATAACAGCAAAAGGGATTATTATTTCAATTATAAAATATTAAAACATGCTGCTGTGCAGAGGGACCTGGGTGTCCTAGTGCATGAGTCGCACAAAGTTGGTTTACAGGTGCGACAGGTGATTAAGAAGGCGAATGGAGTTTTGTCCTTCATTGCTAGAGGGATAGAATTTAAGACTATGGAGGTTATGCTGCAACTGTATAAGGTGTTAGTGAGGCCACACCTGGAGTATTGTGTTCAGTTTTGGTCTCCTGTCTTCACTGTCTTCCACCATAGACACATGCAATAGCTATTGGTTTCACTGAGCGGATGCAGACAATGGGCCAGCGCACATGGGGAAACAATCTTTTAGCCAACACCTAATTCAACAGTACTTACAATGCATGGCCACACTTCATCTCCAGTGGCCTCTCAGGGTTGTCTGCAGGCAGGGTAGCACAGTGGCTAGCACTGCTGTCTCATGGCGCCGAGGTCCCAGGTTGGATCCCGGCTCTGGGTCACTGTCCGTGTGGAGTTTGCACATTCTCCCATTGTTTGCGTGGGTTTCCCCCACAACCCAAAGATGTGCAGGATTGATGAATTGGCCACGCTAAATTGGAAAAAATTAATTGGGTACTCTAAATTTATTTTTAAAAAGGGTTGTCTGCAGGCAGACTGTGAGCACCCTTTACCGACCCTTTTATTGCGCAGAGGTGTGGAAGAACCTGATCCCTCCTCGACCTCTTCCTGGTCCCAAACCCAAACTGCACCTGGAACTTGCCATAGCCTCCAAAATAGAAAAATACAACACATACTGAACTCGAAGCCAGGCGTCACGTTTCAGAAGTCAAAAAAGGACCTGACTCGTGTTTCACGATTCCGAGCTGGAAATCTAGCCCCATGGTCTCTTGACACAAGGCAATGACCATTAACAAACAAACGATATACACACCCAATACATTACATAACATCACATAACATTTCCCAGGAAAGTAGCTTCGTGGCAATGTTGCAGTCCAAACATGTGCAAGTTAGGTGGATTGGCCAAGCTAAAATTACCCCTTAGCGTCCAGGGATGTGCAGGTTAGATAGGGCAATGGGATACGGTGGTTGATTGGGTGTAGGTGGGGTGCTCTTTCTCGCTTCACCGCAACGCGGGCGGTAGATTGCACCCATAAATTCAAATCCTGGGGGAATTTAACTTCAGTAATCAAATAAAGAGGACGGAATTCTCCGGTTTGGCGATCGGCCGGAGAATCCCCGTCATGACCGAATCGGGGGCAGCGCCGCTCCACCCCCTTCAAAGCGACGTACTCAGAGAGTACACCATGCGCCGTATCAATGGCCCTTGGACATTGCCTGAGGCCCACCTGCTGATGCTCCGCCCCCAATCGGCTGTGTACCTGACGGCGTTGGTCGCGTGTGGTCTCATCCATCGGGAACTCGGTGTGGCGGCTGCGGACTCAGTCTAGCACTGCCACAGTCGCGGGGGGGGGGGGCAATCCGCGGGCAGAGGGACTTTGCCAGGGGCTGGGGGCACTGTTGGGGGGTGGTCCAGGACGTGCGAGCCGGCCAAAGGGGGGGCACTATTTCGCAGGCCAGGTCCACAAACAGCTGGCGCCATGTTACACGGTGCGACCGCTGCAGGCCACCGTCATGCGCATTCGTGGCCACGTACCCAGGCAATTCTACGGGCTGTATCGGCAGCGAGTGCCAGGTGCTCTATGCTGCCTTGATGCAAGCCTCCAGTCAAACGGAGCTTCGGTGGCAATTTTACGCAATTTTTCTGTCGTAAAACGTCACCATTCCCTCCGTGGGGGACATAGCCTCAAAATGAGAGAATCCAGCCCCAAGTCTTAGTAGTGCTGATCATGAAACTGCTGTATTTAAAAACCCATCCAGTTCATTAATGGTCTTCAGGGATGGATTTCTGTTGTTAACCAGAATTCGGCTGATTTGAGTCCGAATTCAAATTTGGAATACAGTTTACTCTGAACTGTTCTCTGAAATAACCAAGCAAACCTTTCAATTGCATCAAATCTGAGGGCTGGGGGGGGGGTCTCGAACATGTCAAGAATCGTCAAGTGTGCCAGGATGAAGATGTTATGCACACAGCCGGGTATCAGGCGCAGGCATGCATGATGCACAGCTGTTGGTCACATATCTGCTGCACGTTCGAGTGGAACCCCTTTCGATTTGTGCAGCACGGCCTGTCATCTGCTCTTCGGGAGATATACATCCCGTCAATCACCCCCTGGTTCTGGGTCATCGCAGCGATTGCAGCGAACCCCACTGTCCGGGCATCTTGTTGGGCTAGGTCCACATTGAAGGGGTGTATTGAGCCGCATATTGGGCATATAGGGTCTCTGTGACGGTGTTGGTGCACCTGTGCATCGAGTTTTGTAAGCCCCCAGACAGGTCCCCATTCGGCGTCTGGAAGGATGGCATGGCATAATATTTCAGGGCAACCATCACCTTGATGGCCACCAGGAGAAGGTGTCCTGCCCCATACCCCTGTGGTGCCAGGTGTGCCATGATCTGGCAGATATGTCGCACTATCTCTCTGCTGAGCTGGAATCTTTGGCGGCATGCCCGGTCCGGCAGGTCCTCGAATCACAGGCGGTGCCGGTACACACGAGGCCCCATGCAATGCCTCCTTGGTACTTCCTCCTCCTCGGCCTGTTGGGCGGCTGGCTCTCCATCCTGGGCAGCTGCCTCCTGTTTCTCTGGGGCACGCTCCACTGCTGCACACTCCGCTACAGCAGCTTCCACCTCTTCAAGCAGCTCCAGCTGATACAGCATGGTATACTCCAGGACTGTGGCATCTAGGAGGAAGGCCACCATTTCTGGTTGAATTCCAATATCCATCAACTGCAGGGGGTGAAGGGCTGACATATTTGTATGGTGCGTAACCCCGTACCCAACCAGGTCCAACGGGTTACATGGTTCCCACGTTGGAACTGCTGACTCTCCCCACGCGTGTTTCCCCAACCCCACCATCCATGCACCCCTGGCCCCGTCAGTGCAAGGCACCGTGGGGGACCTCTGGCCCTGGCGTCTGTCCCTGATACCAGGGGTACCAACAGCTGGCAATGCCCTGCATCCCTTGTAGGAGCTACAGTGGGCGTTACCCTGGGTGCGCCTCCTGATAACCCGCCGGCGGGTGGTGGCCGGGTTGGAGGTGTGGGGGTGAAGGCCTACGGGCACCCATAAGGCCAGTGTCACTCTGCAGAACCAGGTGATCAATGGGGTACAGAGCAAGATGGGTACTTTGCAGGCTGCGGCAATGGGGATCCATGACTGGACCCCGCCCCAGTCTCATGGGGGGGGGTCACTCGGCCACTCAGCCTGTACCCCCATCACCCCATGTCCCCCACGGCCCTGGCAGGCCCCCCCACCACAGCCAGCTCAACCAGTGTCGGCCAGGTAGCCCGCAGTCCCGCCTCCCTGTATCCTGACTCTGCCCTCTCCCTCATCAGCCACAGCGGTTTCATGATTTTTAAAAGCACAAGTGAACAGCGCCATCGGGAACTTGGCCCATCGGAGGTGGAGATTCAGAGGCCCAGGAAAATACCGGGTCAATACCGGGCAGCACGGTAGCATGGTGGTTAGCATAAATGCTTCACAACTCCAGGGTCCCAGGTTCGATTCCCGGCTGGGTCACTGTTTGTGTGGAGTCTGCACGTCCTCCCCGTGTGTGCGTGGGTTTCCTCCGGGCGCTCCGGTTTCCTCCCACAGTCCAAAGATGTGCGGGTTAGGTGGATTGGCCGTGATAAATTGCCCGTAGTGTCCTAAAAAGTAAGGTTAGGGGGGGGGGGTTGATGGGTTACGGGTATAGGGTGAATACGTGGGTTTGAGTAGGGTGATCATTGCTCGGCACAACATCGAGGGCCGAAGGGCCTGTTCTGTGCTGTACTGTTCTATCTAACCCTGCTAATAATATGCAAAATCTGATACCCTACTGTACGTGCATTCTGGAACACATTGACACCACTGTCGAGGTGATGGAGAATTGCACTTTGGGGCAGCACGGTGGTGCAATGGGTTAGCCCTGTTGCCTCACGGCACTGAGGTTCGATCCCAGCTCTGGGTTATTGTCCGTGTGTAGTTTGCACATTCTCCCCTTGTTTGCGTGGGTTTCGCCCCAAAGATGTGCAGGGTAGGTGAATTGGTCACACTACATTGCCCCTTAATTGGAAACAATGAATTCAGTACTCTAAATTTAACAAAAAAAAAGAATGGCACTTTGGCATCAAATCTTCCCCAATTTTGGCGTCGGAACCTATTCACCATCCAATCACATTTCCCGATTTCAGCATCAGCCAATGGAGAATCCCACCCAAGATGTTTTTGTTTTATTCTGACAAGAATATTTACAAAAGTAAGCCACAAATCTTGAAAACATCCAGTTATACATGTGTTCGCATGACAATTCAAATCTGAGGCACTGCATTAATCAGAAAAGTTTTACAGACCACTGTATTAATAATTTTGCAACATTCTTCTAAATTTACAACTGTGGTCAGTCAAACTCACAGCAAACACTTCCACCACTTGATGGTGCTGTGCACAATCTTATTGTTCAACCACAGTTCTGAACTAAGCCAGGATGACTCGGTACACAAAGTGCATTCAAAAAGAGAGCATTTATAATGTAGTAACATTTGACAACCAGGGCGTTCTTCCAAAGAGAAGCTGTCACATGCAACATGCCTCTTATTCTCGTAAGATGCTCGATTCAATCAGTTTGGAACTATACACAGATTAATAAAGGCGCCACAATACTGGCACCCAAAACCCCCTGAAGTACCTCTGGAGTTTTTTCATTGAGCACAGCCTGAATCTAGGCCTTGTTTTGCACCCATCCTTTTGATGTCAAGTTACGCCCAACAAATCTCCTGCCAGTCTCAATGGAACATGTCCTCCTGAATACAACCGTTTCTGAGACCAAATGTGGTGGTGGGCAGCTCCGGCGACACCTTTCTCGCTGGCCAGAATGGCGGGGGTCCGCAGCAGGTTGAGAGGTTGGAACCTCGTTAATTATGCACAGGCGGGTTCTCCACCGACTCTCCTGGTGGGCCGGCAGCTGATTTGTCCGCCTGCCGTCAGCTGGCTGGTTCAAAGGTCTCGGCACCATATTTAAACAACAGTCCAGCGCATTCATCTAACCCTCTCCAGCCCACTAGTCTTCAACAGACCGTGCAGGTGGTCTGGAACCCAGAAGCAAAAAGTTAATAACTTCAAGAAGAAGGCAGCACCAGTTACCAGCACCATGGTACTTGAGACCCTTATCCAGGGATTTTGGGCCCACTGACATATCTTCTAGCCTAAGCATGGTTCAAAGAAGCACACCAACCTCACCTCCCCGGCATGGGCAGCTGTTGCCCAGTGGGTTAGTGCAGCTGCCATCCGCCCACGAAGTGCCATCCCTTTGCAGGAAGTTGATGACTGAGCTCATCTTACCCTCTGCCAGAGTAAGTCCTCCACCAGCTCCCTCCACTATCAAATTTGCAACATGGCGCCGTGTACTCAAATGGCTATTCTCTTTGGCATGCGTCTCACACATTCTGTTACAGTGGACACATATCAACACTCACTCTCTCAACAAGACTTTCACAACACCACTATCCCATCTGACCTGTTGTTCTCGTTCCATTCTCTGGCCCTTATGGGCTTACCACATACAGGGGACATGCATCTCAACCACCCTCTGCTCTATCCCCTCTGATCACATCTCTCAGAGATCGTTCACCTCACTGAGTTTGAGGAGGCTGCAGCACAGCTCGCTGGTGAGGTCAATGATCGTTCCTGTCCCAGTCCCATCCCAGTGCCTTCTTAATGTTTCATATCGACAGTTTATCCAATATCTCCTCCTTATCAATTTTGAACCTTTCAGGTGACAGAGTTTCCTCCTCCGTCACCATGTCCTGGGTAGCAACAACCTCCTTGATAAAGACTGATGCAAAATATTAATTTAATCCCTCAGTCAAGCTCCGGCCTATCTGTGTAAATTCCCTTTTAGGTCCTCAATCAGCTCTACTTCATCTTTTACCACCCTTTTACTATTTATATGCCTTTGGAGACAATGGGATTTCCCTTACATTGGTTACCATAATCTCATAATCTCTCTTCACTTCTCTAATTTGCCTTTTCACCTCTCCTCCAAATCTTCTGAATTCAGCCTGGTTCTCAATTGTATTTTCTACCTGGCACCCATCATAAGCACACTTTTTCTTCTTTGTCTTAATTTCTATGTCCTTTTTCATCCTGTGAGCTCTGGGTTTGTTTGCCCTACCATTCCCTTTCAAGGGAATATATCTTGACCGTGCCCGAACCATTTCTTTTTTTGAAGCTAGGCCATTGCTCTGCTACAGTTTCTCCCACCAGCCTTTGGTTCAAGTCGATCTGACCCAGCTCTGTTCTTGCCCCATTGAAGTCAGCTCTCCCCCAGTTAATAAATGTTACTCTGGATTGTCCATTGTCCATTTCTTCCACCATCGTAAAACTTATGTTATAATGATCACTATCTCCTAAATGTTCCCCCACTGACACTTGATCTGCTGGGCCAACTTTATTTGCAAGAGCCAGGTGTAACAGTGCCTTCTTTCCTGTTGAACTAGACACATATCATTACAACCCGCATGAGACCTACATGGTTGGCGCGATCAGTCTCCCCGTGAGACTCACCGAATATGAGCTCCCTCGCGAAAGAGGTGGGGAGCCCGAGATCATTCATGGTTAAGATCTGTATAAAGAGGACAGCACGGTGGTGCAGTGGTTAGCACTGCTACACCCATGGCGCTGAGGTCCCAGGTTCGATCCCGGCTCTGGGTCACTGTCTGTGTGAAGTTTGAACATTCTCCCCGTGTTTGCGTGGGTCGCCCCCACAACCCAAAGATGAGCAGGGTAAATGGATTGGCCACGCTAAAAATGCCCCTTAATTGGAGAGAAAATGAATTGGGTACTCTAAATTTTAAAAAACAAAAATTTTTTAAAGATCTGTATAAAGTTGGCCAGGTATGGAACTGGCAGAGCAGACCCGGCTAAGATCTGAGATATATTGTAAATATAATCTAGGAATACTTTCCCCTCTCTGCTCTTTATACTATCACTATCCCAGCCTATATTGTGATAATTAAAGTCCCCCATTATAATGACTCTATAATGTTTGCATCTCTCTGTAACTTCCTTGCAGATTTGTTCCTCTACGTCCTCCCCACTAGGTGGCAGTCTATAGACTACACCGAGCACTGTGATTGCACCGTTTTAGTTCCTTAGCTCTAGACAAATTGATTCTGTCCTTGGACACTCTGGGACATCCTCTTTCTCCAGCGTTGAAAAAAAAATCTCCTTAATCAATATTGCCCACCCCTCCTCCTAGTCTTCCTTCCCTATCTTTTCAGAACATCTTGTACCCAAGAATATATGAGATCAATCAACAGCAGCCAAAGAACTGCCTGAGGTTCAGTCTCTGAGTTAGCTTTATTGCTCAGCACCAACATGGCACGGGGATGCCAGAGCTGCGAGAATCGCAGCAGCAGATGGTGGCTACATTGAATTTAAACCTTGCCTCTCTTCTCCTTCTGCTCTTTCAACAGGAATAGGGGAGGCTTCCTGGCTGGGGCTGCAGCTATGTCCGGCTGTATTTGCTGCAAATTACATAATTTATTTATTTCAATTTTTCATCGTTTGCAAAAGGAGTACAACATTTATGAAGTTTCCATTGTTTCTGAGCATTTTTAACCTTCATTACTGATGACTGAAGGTTTATTCTTGCAAATATTTGCTCAAATTTCTGCAGAGGGTTTTAAACTATTTGGAATTTCTATGTATAGTTTAACATTTTCAGTATTTATTTGTATCAGTCTGCACTGGAGTGTGGCTTTGGGCTGTCATAGAGTGCTAAAGTTGGAGTTTTTTTAATTGAGGGAGTTTGGTAAGGAGGAAGCGAGGTGATCCTTTCCTTCCCTACCTTTCCTCAGTGAGAAGAGTAGCAGCCTTGGTAAGTAGGACCTGGTGAGTATTTCTACTATGTTTAATCTACCCTAAACTAGAGGAATTAAAAGTAAAGGGAGTAAGTTAAGGACAGGGCAGCTCAGCCATGTGGAATACCCCTCTTGTGCAATGTGGGAAGTCAGGGACACTTTTAATGTCCAGCTGGAGCTATGACTGAAGTCACTGTGGAAAGGAAGAGCATGTTTGACGAACCTATTGGAGTTTTCTGAGGACATAACCAACAGAATAGATGAGGGAGAACCAGCGGATGTGGTGTACTTGGGATTTCCAGAAAGCTTTTGATAAAGTCCCACACAAGAGGTCTGTGTCCAAGTTCAAAGCACATGAGATTGGAGGCAATACAGTGGCATGGATTGAGAACTGTTTTAAGACAGGAACAGTGAGTAGGAATAAATGGGTATTTTTCGGAGTTGCAGGCAATGACGAGTGGAGTCCTACAGGGATTAATGCTTGGGCCCCAGTTTCACAATATACACCAATGATTTGGATGAGGGAACCAAATATAACATTTACAAGTTTGATGACAATACAAACTTTGTGGGAATATGACTGGTGAGAAGAATGTTAAGAAGTTTCAAGGTAATTTAGATAAGTTGAGTGAGTAGGCAAATAGATAGGAGATGCAGTATGATGTAGATTCATGTGAAGTAATCTCAGAACGGCAGAATATTATTTAAATTATATTATTTAAATGGTGATAGATTGGAACTGTTGCCATCCAAAGGGACCTGGGTGTCTTTGTACACCTGTCAGTGAAAGCAAGCATGCTGGTATAGCAAGCAGTTTGGAGGGCAAATGCTATGTTGGACTTCAATGCAAGAAGGCAGGAGTGTCATATAAGGAGAGATTGGGTTGACTGGGTCTGTTTCCACTGGAATTCAGAAGAATGAGAGGGGGGCCTGGTACCCTGGGACTGCCAAACTGGCACCCTGCCAGTGCCATCTGGATGCCAGCCTGGCACTGCGTTGGGGCTTTGGGGAGGTTTTGGGTTTGCGGGAGGGTGTCGAAAGATCTGGACGACATTTAAAAATGGCGTCCCAATCTCCTCCTGCACAGAGGACTCTGGCGAGCGGAGCTCTTCAATGCAGGAAATGGGACTAAGTGCAGCCTCGTCGGGGCATTTCTCACCGAGGCCCCAAATTGAACCAGAGTTCCGATAGATAGCATTGTGTTTCTCACCATTGTGATCACCAGGTAACATGCGACCAAACGCACTCATCATTGCACTCTGTTCCCATTCGGTTAGATCGTGCCCATTGTCTCCTAGGCCAACAGAACAAGATTCAGACATTCAATCAGAGTAATAGCTGTGCAGGATGCAACACACAACAGCAGTCCTCACTCTGAAGGGCCACCTCAGAGCTTAGCAAGAACTTGAAGCAGTACTTCAGCATTTCTGTTGAATGTCATAAACCTGTTTGTAGCACTCCATAGCCTCAGTCTGTGAGACAAGAAAAGGAGCAGGAGGTAATTCTTCTCGCTGCTCGTTCATCCTGTTCCCAGGCCCCATTCACCAGCATGATGAGTGATTTACTCACCTTGAAACCACGTGCTGCACTTTCACAGAAAAGAGGTGCAGGCAGGCGGCATCACACTCTATTGAGGGAGTGGAATCTCTTTCTGTTTGCGTAGCTTGATGGGTTCTGAAGGGGAGTCTTCAGTATCATGACTGTCCCATCAATTACTCCCAGTGCCAACAATCTTTTGGACGTTAATGACCTCTGCCTTTGCTCCACCACAACAAATTCCACATTTGGTGAATTGCCTGGCTCCATATAGAACAGGGCATCAGTCTGCTGTCAAATGGTCCTCACTGGCTACTCTGCAGATTCCAGTGGATGCTTGGAAGAATCTAAACTGTACAGCCATGGTCATCTCATATCTCACAGTAAAGACTTTGTACCATGGTGATCAAGGCTTTAAGCCATATCGCAGAAAGTCAGCTATGGCCTCCTCTGTGGAGTACGTCACAGGTCCTCAAATATCTCCAGGGAGGTCCATCAAGGCCACTCCATTCACTTAACCTGCTGATGGAATGCTGTCACCAATTGTGGTGTTTAACACCACAGGCCTCCTTTGTCAGCTGTCCTTTTCCTTCCTCCTCCTCCAATATAATATAAAGCAAGGGTAGAGCTGGACACAGAGCTGTCTTTTTATTTGATATTATAATTGAGTATAAATTGGCTTTCAACAGTGAAAATGGTGACATTGCTTTCAATATTTTCTACGATGGCTCTTTTGAGTATATTGCAGGTGATTATGGCTGCCCATACACCTCGGGCTGAATTCTCCGCTCCCCAAAGCCAAAATCATGTTCGGCAACGGGGCGGAGAATCGTTTTGACGCCAATATTGGGAGTGGCGCCGGTTTTTGTATTCTCCGCCTCCTGGAAAATGGCATACTCTAGGAGTACGTTGCACTGATTATCCGTGACCTCAGGCCATTCCCTGAAGCCTGCCCCGCAATGCTCTGTCCTCGACCGGTTGAGTTCCTGGTGGCATGGGTTACGTGTGCTCAGACCGTCCGGGAACCTCACATGGTGGTTGCAGACTCAGTCCATCCCTGCCACAGTCGGGGGATGGCCGATCCGTGGGCAAGGGGGGCTTCATTCGTGGCTGGGGGCACTGTGGGCGAGCAGTCCAGGGCGCGCAAGCGGCCGAAGGGGGGCACTACTTTTGCGGTCCAGGTCTGCGGGCTGAATCCGCCATGAAGCACGGTGCGGCCGCTGCTGGCCACCGCTGTGCTCATGTGCGGCCACAGAACCGGAAATGCTCAGGGCCTTATCGACAGCGAGAGCTGCGAGCTCTACGCTGCCTCCCTGCTAGCCCCCAGCAAAGCGGGTATTCGGTCGCCGTTTTGCGCCAATTTTGCTGGCGTAAAAGACCACCGTTTTCACGCCAGCGTGGGGACTTAGTCTCCAAAACGGAGAATCCAACCCCTCAAGTCCTAAATTAGTCACAATGGCAGGATACTCATTTTTGAAAGTTTGGAGTGCGGCCAGTTTTATGGGCGGTGATGTATTCAGGCCAAGGAATTGATAGGCAACTGTAGATTGTGGAGATTTGGGTGTATTGTACTTACATGCGAAACCCACACCAAAACCTTTGTGATCTGTTAGGCAGCCTAATTGATTTGCACGCCAGCTACACATCTCTGGGTGCAAATTCAGAGGGGATAGAATCAAGGCCCCATTTTCCTGTCACTAACTTACAACCATTTGCTGCTGGTAAAAACCATTCCAAGATGTTTCACAAAGAAACAAGAAGTAAACCAGACCATGAATTTATCTGATACCTCAGTACTTCAGAAAACCCCAAACAGTTTTATAGCCAATGAAATAGCCATGATTATAATGCAGGAAACATTACAGCTGATTTGTATACAGAAGGATCCCAAACAACAATTCACATATAACCAGATTCAGTGACTTTGGTTATGAGAGATAAATATTGGACAGCATACCTGGGAGAACTCCCCTGCTCTTTTCCCAAATTATGTCATGGCATCTTTTACCCCTGAAAGGGCAGAAGAGGCCTCAGTTTAATGCCTCATGTGAAAGACCTCTGAAATAAACACCAAGCCAGAGAAGAAGTATTTAAGCGGTGGTTTAAAGTCGGATCAAAGAGATGTGGAAGATTCGAAGAAGATGACAGAATTCCAAATGCAGAAAGTGTTCCAAAAGGCATCTTAGGCTTTCCCACCAAGGGAGGAAAATAATCGGAAGGCTCGAATTATAGGAACAGAGAATGGATTTGAGAATGGATATTAAGCTGGAGGAGATGTTAGAGATAGGATTAAGCAAAGTCATAAAGGAATTCATCCAGGAGGACAAGGATCTAGAATCGAATGTGCTTTCAGATTCAGTGTAGTTTATCATTGACAGTGGTGTTGGATGAACTGAACCTTTTATGGGGTAGGTTCTAGGCAGCAGAGCATTGATAATAATAATAATCTTTATTAGTGTCACAAGTAGGCTTGCATTAACACTGCAATGAGGTTCCTGTGAAAATCCCGTGGTCGCCACATTCCAGCGCCTGTTGGGGTACACGGAGGGAGAATTCAGAATGTCCAATTCACCTAACAAGCACATCTTTCGGGACGTGTGGGAGGAAACTGGAGCACCCAGAGAAAACCCACGCAGACACAGGGAGAACGTGCAGACCCAGCAGAGACAGTGACCCAAGCCGCGAATCGAACCTGGGACCCTGCCGCTGTGAAGCAACAGTGCTAACCACTGTGCTACCGTGCCGCCACGGTAAGAGTTTTGTTGGAGGGTGTAGGATAGGAGCTGAGTAAGGACAGTAAACATGAGCATCGAAAGCAAAAGCCAGAAAATAATGCTGAACCCTGATTGGACCTGAGTCTGATTAATGTGCACTCCCTGGTACCATGTTTGAGGAATGATGTTAAGTCCTTGGAGAGTGTACAGAGGAGATTTACCATGATAACAGGGGTGATTCAGTTATGTGGAGAGATTGAAAACGTTCCCCTCAGGACAGAAAGGGTTATGGGGCAACCTATAATAGGGGCATTCAAAATTATGAGGGACTTTGATGGTGTATATGTTTTTATTCGTTCATGGGATGTGAGCGTTGCAGGCTGTGCCAGCAGTTATTGCCCATCCCTAGGGCAGCATTGTAACACAAGTGGATAGCACTGTGGCTTCACAGTGCCAGGGTCCCAGGTTCGATTCCCGGCTGGGTCACTGTCTGCAGAATCTGCACGTTCTCCCCGTGTCTGCGTGGGTTTCCTCCAGGTGCTCCGGTTTTCTCCCACAGTCCAAAGACGTGCAGGTTAGGTGGATTGGCCATGCTAAAGTGCCCTTAGTGTCCAAAAAGTTTATGAGAGGTTATTGGGTTACGGGGATAGGGTGGAAGTGAGGGCTTAAGTGGGTTGGTGCAGACTCAATGGGCCGAATGGCCTCCTTCTGCACTGTATGTTCTATGTTCTATGTTCTAATTGCCCTTAAGGGGTCAATTAAGAGTCAACCACATTGCTGTGGTCTGGAGTCATATGTAGGCCGGACCAGGTAAGGATGGCAGATTTCCTTCCCTAAAATGAACCACATGGGTTTTTACGACAATCAACAATGGGTTCATGGTTGTCGTTACACTATTAATTCCAGATTTTTAGTGAATTGCAAATCCTGCAGTGGCAGGATTTGAACCTGGGCCCCATTGGGGAACTAGCCCAATGACAATTCCACTATGCCACCACCTCCCCATAAATAAATGGAAACTATTTCCTTTGGCAATGTGCCAGCAACCAATGGTAAATACTTTGCCAAAAACAAGTGGGGAATTCAGGATACATTTCCTCACGCAGGGCAATGTTAAGATCTTGCCTGCAAAACCCGAAAAGGCGCTGGAATCAAATTCCATAGGCATTTCAAAACATATTTGGACATGCACTTGAAGGGGATTAATCTAATCATGAGGCAAAATCTGGGGTGGAGGGCTTTCAAACTGCCAGCGAAGGACCTTCTGTGCTATCGGAGTTTATGGTGCTATGACAGAATAAGAGTATTTGGATCCGGAGATGACATCAGCCCATTGAAGAATCACAGCAGGGGGTCAAGGAAGAGCCTGCTGCAGAATTGGTGGGATATGATCTTGATAACGGACAGGATGTAAGAAATTCACTCTAGGGTTAAAAGGATGCAAAAATTGTGAGTGGTCTTAAGCAACCTAAGAGAGAGTTCAAGGCCAGTGTAAAGCTCAGGGTTACTGGTTGAAATAACCCTCAAGGGATTTCGACAATGGGAACTGGAGAACTGGAGCAGCATCCATAAAGCTGTTAAAATCTGTCACAGGAGGAACTTCCAGTGGAGGCATGTAAGAGGAGGTTGCACGTTGGATGGCTCCTGCTCGAGGCTTGATTTTTTAGAATTTAATGCCCGGTCCCAGGGGCAATTTTTGGTTAAATAAGTGCAGGAAGGCATGAGGAAGAAAGATGTCCAAAACCCAAAGGAAAGCTGCCGTGAAGAAGGGGGCGAATGAAGGTTCGCCGTCGAGTGGAAGGGTTGGCTCAACAACTGGAAGGAAGCAGGAGGCTGGGTCGCTGGGTGGGGCCGCACTGTTCACGGCAGAAAATATGACTGAGGTGATGGTTGTGAAACTTGAAAAACAGTTCGCAACGCACATGGTAGGACAGTTACGTGGAATGTAAGGGGTTTGTTGGAGGGAGGATTTTCAGGGTCATCTCGGGGGTAGTGTGGTAGTCACCACTGTTATATTGTGTATAATGCATACAAGGGTATTACGGTAAGGCCCCTGCACTACAGGTATGGGGTAGATCCCTGCCTGCTGGCTCCGCCCAGTAGGCGGAGTATAAATGTGTGGGCTCTCCGAGCTGCAGCCATTGCGGCAGCAGCCACGGGAGACTCCACATCTCGGCGTAATAAAGCCTCGATTACTCTCTACTCTCGTCTCGTTGTAATTGATAGTGCATCAATTTATTACGCAGAGACTTTAAAACAATGGATCTCCGCATCAAGCCTGATCGCCTGCAGCTGCACCCTCAAGCAGACAATGCCAAGTCGAACATTGGCTAGCTTGCTTCGAGGCATACATCGGATCTGCGACTGAATCACCCTCAGAGGCACAGAAGCTCAAGATCCAAGGCCAAGGCCGCAATCCTTTTAGCTGAGCGAAGTCATCTTTCCCCTCATCCAGGACGCGCCGACATACGCTAAGGCCATGGCGCTACTGAAGGAGAACTACACTCAGCAGACCAACAAAATCTACGCCAAGCACCTCCTCTCCATGCGGCATCAACTCCCCGGTGAGTCTGTGGAAGATTTCTGGCGTGCCCTGCAACTCCTAGTGACAGACTGTGATTGCCAGGCCGTTTCGGCCGCTGAACATTCTGACCTGCTACTTAGAGACGCGTTCATTACAGGCATAGGGTTATAGGATTGGCCTACATCCGCCAGCGACTCTTAGAGGGGGCTACCCTCGACCTCGCGGGCCACTTTCCCGTCACCATCTGCGGCCACGACCAGCAGAACCACAACGTTAACCTTTCCAAATTCCTCCACACCGCCAAACTCCACAACCTAACCTACAACAAAGAGAAGTGCATGTTCAGCAAGGACCGATTAGCCATCTTTGGCTATGTGGTTCAGAACGGAGTTCTCGGGCCCGACCCCGATCGCATGCGCCCCCTTATGGAACTCCCCCTTCCCTACTGGCCCAAGGCCCTCAAACGATGCCTGGGGTTCTTCTCGTACTACACCCAGTGAGTCCCTAACTATGCGGACAAGGTCCGCCCACTCATTCACTCCACCGTTTTCCCACTAACGGCCGAGGCACACCAGGCCTTCAACCGTATCAAGGCCGATATTGCCAAGGCCGCGATGCATGCGGTCGATGAGACGCTCCCCTTCCAAGTCGAGAGCGATGTATCAAACATCGTTATGGCCGCCACCCTCAACCAGGCAGGCAGTGGCATTCTTTTCCCGCTCCCTCCATGCCTCTGAAATTCGGCACTCCTCTGTTGAAAAGGAGGCCCAAGCTATCGTTGCAGCTGTGCGGCATTGGAGGCATTACCTGGCCTCCTCACTGACCAAGGGTCGGTTGCCTTCATGTTTAACAACACACAGCGGGGCAAGATCAAAAATGATAAAATCTTGAGGTTGAGGATCGATCTCTCCACCTACAACTACGAGATTTTATATCGCTCCGGTAAGCTCAACGAGGTCGAGGTCGAGGGTAGCCCCCTCTAAGAGTCTAAGAGTCTAAGAGTCGCCCGATGCCCTAACCCGAGGTACATGTGCCAGCGCACAAGTGGACCGACTCCGGACCCTGCACAACGATCTCTGTCACCCAGGCATCACCTCTTCATAAAGGCCCGCAATCTGCCCTACTCCATCGAGGAGGTCAGGGCTATCACCAGAGATTGCCAGGTCTGTGCAGAGTGTAAGCCGCACTTCTACCGGCCAGGCCTTGTGCGCCTGGTAAAGGCCTCCCACCCATTTGAGTGCCTCAGCGTGGACTTCAAAGGGCCCCTCTCCTCCACCGACCGCAACACGTACTTTCTCAATGTGGTCGACGAGTACTCGAGATTCCCCTTCACCGTCCCATGCCCTGACAAGACGTCTTCCACCGTCACCAAAGCCCTCAACACCATCTTCGCTCTGTTCGGTTTCCTCGCCCTCGTTCACAGCGACCGGGGATCCTGTGCCAGTACCTGCTTAACAGGGGAATCGCCTCGAGCAGAACAACCAGCTATAACCCTCGGGGAAGCAGGCAGGTGGAGCGGGAGAATGGGATGGTCTGGAAGGCAGTCCAGCTGGCCCTACGGTCCAGAAATCCCCCACCCTCCGGCTGGCAAGAGATACTCCCCAACGCCCTCCACGCCATTCGGTCATTCCTGTGCGCTGCGACTAACGAAACTCCCTATGAATATCTCTTTGCCTTCCCTAGGAAGTCCACCTCTGGGGTTTCGCTCCCAACATGGCTGGCAGTTCTCCTCCATAAGCACGTGCGGCTCCACAAGGCGGACCCGTTGGTTGACAGGGTACAGCTACTCCACGCGAACCCGCAGTACGCCTACGTAGCGTACCCCGATGGCCGCCAAGACACAGTCTCCCTCTGGGACCTGGCACCAGCTGGGTCCCCACACACCCACTCCTCTGCCCCGGCGCCACGCTCCCTCCCCCCGGCGCACCCCACTGCAGCCCCCGGTCCAGGTGGATCCCCCCTCCCCTTGGTCCCACCTGTGGATGAAGATGAGGTCGACACGCTCCTGGAGTCACCGATGATCGAACCGATGCCTGAATCAACACCACAACTGCGACGCTCGCAACGATGGATCAAGGCGCCCGACCGTCTAAATTTGTAACCTCTTTCTTAAATTTTAAACAACCTGTATTTTTTTAAACAACCTGCCTGTAAATAGTTTCCACCACCCCCGCTGGACTCTTTTTTAACAGGGGGTGAATGTGGTAGTCACCGTTGTTGTATTGTGTATACTGCATACGAGGGTACTACGGTAAGGCTCCTGTACTACAGGTACGGGGGTAGATCCCTGCCTGCCGGCTGCGCCCAGTAGGCGGACTATAAATGTGTGTGCTCTCCGAGTGGCAGCCATTTCGGCAGCAGCTGCAGGAGGCTACACAGCTCTGATTAATAAAGCCTCGATTACTCTCGACTCTCGTCTTGTCATAATTGATTGTGCATCAGGTAGCACTCGTGAACTTGGAACGAGGGCCCCGAGAAGCCTTTTTCAGGGTTCGGACCGGCCCGGGAGGCAGACGGATGCGGGGGCAGCTGTTAGCCTTTGCCTCGCTGATTGCCCGGAGGCGGGTCCTGGTGGGGTGGAGGTTAGCTTCTCCATCCCGTGACATGGCTTGGCAGGGGGGGTGGGGGGGGGGGGACCTACTGAACTTCTTTGACTCTCGGGAAGGTGAAGTCTTCACTTCCAAGAATGAATTGGTTGCCATTGAACATTAGCAGGGTGGGGGGGGGGGGGGGGGGGGGGAGGGGGGAGGTGGTGTGGCGGTACTGTTGTTGTTGGTTACACTGTTTACGGATTGATTGTTAGTTTGTGTTTTTATTACCTGGAATGTACGGGTGGATGTTTTGGTCTGTATATTGAGCAGGGGGGGAAGGTGTGTGTGGTTTGTGGGTGGGGGGGTTGTTATTGTATTTGTTTTTGTTTTTTTTTCTTTGGTTGTTTATTGATGAAAATGTTGAAAATGAGGAGAATAAAGATTTTTTAAAAATCTGTCACAGTTGAACACCGACATGTTGTTACTCACAAACTCAGCGATGGGTGATTCGCCGTCATCCTAACCCCAATATTTTAGGAGTGACACAGGCATGGGATATTTGAACCACTCTCGAGTGCATTGGAGCACAAATATGTACATTTTGTAACATCGCTTATCGCCATTTTGATCATACACAGGATTCACTGTTTGCTGTAAAATCATAAACAAGCTTTGCTTTTTCCATAAAATCAGCATCTGTTCTCCATCCCCGAGTTACTGGCTACTGTGGGTTTTACTATTCATGTGTGTTATCCAGTCTCAACCCCCATTTCATCATCTTTATCCACATCCTGCCTTTAGTCCTGCCCCTTACCCCACTCATATGTGGCATTTATCTATTTAATCTTTACCTCTACGATGCCGAACTTCCATTCTGAGCAGCCTGTGTTAAGGAGGCAAAGTGTAAATGCTTTTTATTCCAATGTTCAAATTATATATAGTTTGGTGGTTAGTAGGCACAGGGCAGAGATGTTAATCCTCGCTGTCAGATAGATCCTGATTTCAACAGGGTGTTAAAATCCTCGACCAGGCCCCAACGTTTGTGAGGATAGCAGACAATAACCCTAAACAATTTTTTTTTAATCCATAAAACTGTGAGGAAAGGATACTTCATTCCAGGAGAGATTTCACTGACCAATAGGTATATTTTATATTAAAACAAACTTTATCCTTAACACAGGATTAAACACATTAACGTCACAGAAAATAGCTTTTCAATTAACAGTAAAACAATTCTTAAAATAAAAGGAAACCCTTTTTCCTACCAACTTATACTTTCTCTATCTCAAATTAAGCAAAGCCCATAGCAAGTCAAAAAAACACTTAGAAATAAAGTTAGCAAACAAAGGGTTACTTGCTCTCCTCTCGAAAGAGATTTATTGGAAAGTCTGCTTGGGGAGAGAGAGAAATCCTTTCAGACACCAGCTCCAAGTCTTGCTAACTTTGGGAGACTGCTACTTAACCTGACAGCCTTTGGCAAAAAATTCTGCTCAGCTTAAAGCTCTTAGCAGACTTCAAGCTAAACTGCCCGCTACAGACCTACCTCCTCCCATTAATTACATCGTCTCTATCCCACTCAGATCCCCTGACCTGCTTACCTAAGTCTAAACACAATGTCTCAAATTATCTCCTCTCCAGGCCTCCCTTTGTAAACACATACATGATTGTAATGGATGCTGATGACACTTTTATGACATTTTAATTGCACCTTTTGCAGCCACAAAGTCTGGATACCTTAACCTAGATTATTTAATAATATTACTGCAACAGGTGTATATATCTGAACTCAGGCTTTTAAAAAACATTACTACAACAGATATAAAATACAATGAAATTCCTACATTTTTCAGAGGGTAAAAATCAGGTGGACATTGGGTAACTAATTTGGCCCCAAGAGATTATGTTGAAAATTATTCTTGTTGTTTCTGCTGACAGGAAACGAAACACAAGCAGAGTAAGAGTCACTCAGCCATTTCTGGACAATTCTTAGCAGATTCAGTAAAAGCTGCAGGTGAGATCCAGGACAAAGGTGAGCCTCTGACCCCCATGTAATATGAGGTAAAGGAACTAAAAGAGTTTTTAAAATGTGTGTAACTCATCTGATGGCAACCCAGGTAAATATCAAGCAGAGTCATTTTAACTGGAGATCTCCAAGACTCTATTCCTGCTCTGCGTTGGGTTAGCCAATTTTAGACTTGAAGGCCCCAGCTTCCACCTTCCACTATCACTATCTCCTTAAACCTGACCCTAGCCTCCCTTTTAACAGCATGTTTGAGGAGTTCATGGACCTAATTGTCAGGAACATTCAGACCATCTGTTCAACTGATTTGGTTGCTCACCCATTCTCCTTGCCCTCTATATGCCAAGCCTCTAGCCAGACTCTCCCCTACTCTAGCACCAAATCTACACATATCTCTAGCTTTCAGCTACCTCCATCCACTCATGCCCTCTCCATGCCCACCTTCTTCATAAACCCCTTTTCCCTTGAATACCTTTCTCACTAAACTAAGAATCATCCACCTTTCTGTCCTTACCCCATATAGAAATTTATATTATGAACGATTCCTCCTGCTCAACTACATTCCCCTTCCTTTTCAAAACCACTAACATCGGCTTCCCTCCTCAGAAAATCCATCCTGCGACTATTCAGTCTCTGTAATCCACCACCCAAACTTGCACCTTTCGTTCTCTCCAAAGCCCTTGGGCAGATGTTGCCTGTGTAGTCCTTGAACATTTCCTCTTGCAAACTCTCCCGAAGGGTGTGCCTGCAATCGTGCAGTACGCCCTCAGCATTGCACTGGGGTGAACCTACCACCTTCTGAATGCTGAGGTGAGAGAGTTACCAACTGAGCCATGTTGGCACAGCTCAGATCCTTAAACAAAGCACTCGCATTTTTGTGCGGAAGTAAAATGAGATATTTTCCCCTGGGAATGATTTGTTCAGGAGCTGCTTTTGTGCCCAGGCTGCTCGCAGCAAGTAAACGTATTTCATTAGTATCTGATCAAAAGGCTCGGGGCCCACGGCTGTGAATGGGGCAGGAAATGGTAGCACAATGTAATCTCCGACAGTTCTGACTGTTGCTGCCATGTGAATTTCAATTTCTGTCTACTTTCATTGTGCTCAAGACATTCGCTTAACCCAGTCAGCCCTGAGTTATGTCTCTTTTCCGGTTTTCCTCCTGCGTCTGCTGATCCATGTTGTGGCTTTACAGCCTTTCACAACCTTAACCTCCATGATGGTTCTTTGCGTAAGAGCCAGGAGAGTGAATCGCAGCAGGCTATTCAACTGTGGAGGGCATCCCTGGTTGACCTGAGTCTGTTCTCAATCAATGGACACACTGGGGGTGATTCTCTGAGCCCTGCACCGGACCGGAGAATCGTCGCAAACGTGCCACGACGCCCCGACGTCGGCGCGCAATTCTCCGAGGTGTGGAATTGGCGCATTTGGCGCGGTGGCGGCCACTGGAATCGGCGGACCCGCTGATTCTCCGGCCTGGATGGACCAAGTGGCCGTGCCGATACGACAGAGTCCCACTGCCGCCGTTCACCCATGGTCGCTGCCAGCGGAAACGCTGCAGGAACGGTCGGGGGCAGCCGGTGGGGGGGAGGGGGGCTCCTTCACTTGGCGGGGGGGCCTCCGATGGAGTCTGGCCCGCGATCGGGGCCCACCGATGGGTGGGCCGGCCTCTCCCCCCCCGCTGGGCCTGCTTTCTGGCGCGGCCGGACTCTGAACATGACTCCATCTTGAGTCGGTGCCGGCGTGCAAAAGGAGTCCCCCGCGCATGCGCAGGATGGCACAGCCCAGCTGCGCATGCGCAGGATTGAGCTGGCCTAACTGTGCATGCGCGGGTTGGCACGGCGTCCATTTGGCGCTGCGAAAGGAGGCTGGAGTGGCATGAACTGCTCCAGCGCCGTGCTGACCCCCTGTGGCAGCCAGAATCGTACGTAACCGGGCCCGGTTCGCGCCATCGTGAAACACGATGGCGCGGGCACTTAGTCCGCGGATCCGAGAATCGCCCCCACTTCTCAGTAGCGGATCAGTGAATAACATTGGGTGAGATCATGGGAACAGAGTACGCTGTCCAACCCCTCAGGCCCTTTCCAGCATTCAGTTAGATCATGCGGATCTGTATCTCCCTTCATCCCACACGGTTCCATATCCTTGTAAATGATTGGCTATCAAAGATCAATCAATCTCAGGATTGACATTTTCAATTTGTCTGACTTCATCAACCTTTTGGGTTCCACATTTCCACAACACTTGTGAGAAAAAGCATTTTCTAACATTTTTCTAACATCACCTCTGAACGGCCAAACTCGAACTTTAAGATTTTTCTCCTTGGCCCGAGCTCCTTCAGCAGAGGAAGTAATTTCTCTCTATCTAGCCTATCAAGCTCTTTCATCATCTTAGCCATCTGAATTAAATCAGCCTTTAATCTTCCATACACAAAGGGTTTCAATTCTTGCAAACTTTACTCATAACTTAACCCATTTAGACCTGGTACCATTCTCCATGGAATTCCTACAGAGCAGAAGGAGGCCATTCGGCTCATCAAGCCTACACTAGCCCTCTGAAACAGCATGCTTCCTAGCCCCCCCTCCCCCCGCCCCATCCCCGTAACCCCATCCAGTCTGCACATTTTTGGGCACTAAGGAACAATTTAGCATCGTCAATTCACCAAACCTGTACTTCTTGGACTGTGGGAGGAAACTGGAGCACCCGGAGGAAACCCACTCAGAGAGGAGGAGAACTTGGAAACCCCACCCAGCCATCCAGTGAGCCTGTGGAATTTGTTACCACAGAAACTAATTGAGACCAAAACATTACAAGAGGCAGTTAGATATAGCACTTGGGGCGAAGGGGATCAAAGTATATGGGAGGAGGAGGGGGAAGAGGCACGATTAGGCAATCGAGTTGGATAATCAGCCAAGATCATAATGGATGCTCAAAGGGCTGAATGGCCTCCTACTGCTCCAAGTCAGAATTCCCCACTTGTTGCAATGGAATTGAGATTTGGATTGGTTTATTGTCACGTGTGATGTATTGGGTAAGCTGGGTCTGCGAGGACTGCGTTTACTGCAGCAGTGAGAGAGAGACAGGCTTCCAACACTTGAAAAAATGCAACTCGATTTTATTGAACTCTTAACTATCATACATACTTTAACTGTGGGTTGACACTATGCTGAGTTGACTGGAGACCTGAGGCTAACCTGACCAGACTATCTTACTACCATATGGTGTATGTTCTAGTTGTTATTCACGGGCTCTGACTGTCTCAGAGGCTGGATCCCAAGAGAGCGGGAAAATTAGTGCCCTCTGGCTTTATAGCGGTCGTGTCTTGTCTGGTGATTGGCTGCTGTGTTCTGTGTGTTTATTGGTCATCCTGTGTGTCAATCAATGCCTGTCTGTGCACCATCATATACTTGTGTGTATATTATGACAATGTGTACCAAGGTACAGTGAAAAGTATTTTTCTAGAAGCCGCTGAACAGATCATTAAGTACATGAAAAGAAAAGAAAATTTTTTAAAAATACATAATAGGGCAACACAAGGTGCACAATGTAAATACATAAGCACCGGCGTCGGGTGAAGCATACGGGGGTGTAGTGTCTTTAAGATCAGTTCATAAGAGGGTCGTTTAGGAGTCTGGTGACAGTGGGGAAGAAGCTATTTTTGAGTCTGTTAGTGCCGTGTTCTCAGACTCTTGTATCTCCTGCCCGATGGAAGAACTTCGAAGACTGAGTAAGCCGGGTGGGAGGGATCTTTGATTATGCTGCCCGCTTTCCCCTGGCAGCGGGAGGTGTAGATGGAGTCAATGGATGGGAGGCAGGTTCGTGTGACGGACTGGGCTGTGTTCACGACTCTCTGAAGTTTCTTGCGGTCTTGGGCCGAGCAGTTGCCATACCAAGCTGTGATGCAGCCCGATAAGGTGCTTTCTATGGTGCATCTGTAAAAGTTGATAAGAGTTAATGTGGACTTGCCGAATTTCCTTAGTTCCTGATGAAGTATAGACTGTTGTGCTTTCTTGGTGGTAGCATCGACGTGGGTGGACCCGGACAGATTTTTGGTGATCTGTACCCTATGAATTTGAAGCTGCTAACCATCTCCACCTCAGCCCCGTTGATGCTGACAGGGGTGTGATGAGCCATCAATTGAACGCGAGACGAGTTGCTGTACAAAAGTTAGGCTTTAATAACCTAGAACTTAGCCCTGCGGTCGACTACAATAAATGGACGACCGCCGGGCGTTCTGACTATTTATACCTCGGTATGGAGGCGTGGTTAACTCAGCCTCTCGACCAATCGGAGAACCGTCACATGACTGGTCTCAACCAATCGGTCAAGAGGCACATGACCGACCAGGGCCAATGGTAAGCCGGTGTTCTGAACCAATGGCAGACAGCTATGCAAATCATACCACCACAGGGTGTGTACAGTACTTTGCTTCCTGAAGTCAATGATCAGCTCTTTAGTTTTGCT
Source organism: Scyliorhinus canicula (assembly GCF_902713615.1). Taxonomy (NCBI): domain Eukaryota; kingdom Metazoa; phylum Chordata; class Chondrichthyes; order Carcharhiniformes; family Scyliorhinidae; genus Scyliorhinus; species Scyliorhinus canicula. Next base: position 141,671,402 of record NC_052146.1, on the reverse strand, counting down.
GGCAATGAGGGATAGATTGTTGTCGCTGCACCACTCCACTAGGTTCTCTATCTCCCTCCTGTATTCTGACTCGTCGTTATTCGAGATCCGGCCCACTATGGTCGTATCATCAGCAAACTTGTAGATGGAGTGGGAACCAAATTTTGCCACGCAGTCGTGTGTGTACAGGGAGTACAGTAGGGGGCTAAGTAAGTAGTCTTGCAGGGCCCTGGTATTGAGAACTATTGTGGAGCTGTTGTTTATTCTTACTAATTGTGGTCTGTGGGTCAGAAAGTCGAGGATCCAGTTACAAAGTGAGGAGCCAAGTCCTATGTTTTGGAGCTGTCGTCAATAAATAGGAACCTGATATAGGAGTCTTTGTTGTCGAGATGCTCTAAGGATGAGTGTAGGGCCAGGGAGATGGCGCCTGCTGTGGATCTGTTGCGGCGGGATGCAAATTGCTGTGGATCTGGCGTTTTGGGCGTATGGAGTTGATGCGCTTCATGACCAACCTCTCAAAGTACTTCATTATGACTGAAGTCAGGGCCACCGGACGGTAGTCATTGAAGCACATTGCCTGGTTCGTCTTTGGCACTGGTATGATGGTGGTCTTCTTGAAGCAGGTGCAGACCTCGGAGCAGAGATGGGACAGGTTAAAGATATCCGCAAACACATCTACCAACTGGTCCGCGCAGGCTCTGAATGCACGACCAGGGATCCTGTCTGGGCCCGTCGCCTTCCGAGGGTTCACTTTCAGGAAGGCAGATCTGACTTTGGAAGCTGCGATGGTGACTATGGATGTGTTGTGGACTACTGGGGCACTCGACAGCGGATTGTTGGTTTCCTGCTCAAACCGAGCATAGAATTCATTGAGTTCATCGGGGAGGGGTGTGATGCTGCTGGAGATACTGCTCAGCTTTGCTTTGTAGCCCGTTATGTTGTTTAGGCCTTGCCACAACTGCAGAGAGTCTGTAACGCTAATCTGTTACAATTCACATTTCTTCTGGCAAAGCACCCACACCAGGAAAAAGATGCCAAAGTTTGAGGTCACTTACCAACCGACTCAAGAACAGCTTCTTCCCTGCTGCCATCAGACTTTTGAATGGACCTACCTTGTATTAAGTTGATCTTTTCTCTACACCTTGCTACATCTGTAACATTATTTTCTGCAGTCTGTCCTTCCTTCCCTATGTATGGTATGCATTGTTTGTACAGCATGCAAGAAACAATACTTTTCACTGTATACTATGTGAGAATAATAAGTCAAATCAAATCCATTGACACCGCAGCCCAACTTCAACTTAAAATGCACGAGGGATGGGATGAACTATGAATTCAAAGGGAAGCTGTTCCCTGAATGAAAGAGATGAAAGAGAGAGTCATGAGATGTTGAGCCTGAGGAGCTTTGGGCAGTGGTAAGTATTGGTGTGCTGCCTGACAGAACCTGGACTTGTTTTAAAATTTGTTGAGGTCGAGGGAGATCACGAGAATATTTCCAATGTACTGTACTGTTCTCTGTTCTAAACACATCCTGAGGCTTCTCCTTGGGACTGATTTGTTTAGATCAGTACCAAGGAGGGGGAGGGGGGTGGTGAACAGAACAAGATGGAGCATTTAAAGATGATGGTTGGCCCTGCGATTGAATTTACAGCTCCTCGTCATGTGGAAATGTGGATAAGAGCAGTGCCGTGGGCAGGAGGAAAAACAATTAAAATGGAGTGAAGCATTTGCTCACTCCTTTCCCATCCTGATGGGACACTCTGTCATTTTTGCTTCAAAATCGCAAGCAGAAAGGACACAGACTCCAAGCTGGTGGTGTAACTTTAAAAATACAAACTAAGCTCCAATTACATCATGACCTGAATGCCTTTGGACTTTATTATAATTGTAGAATCCAACGGAAGAGACAACAGAAACAGGGTAGGATAGAAATGAACTAAGGTTTATTTAGGTATACACAAGGAATGGGATTCTCCCTTTCAGAAGCTAAGTTTTAACGCCGGCAGTCGATCAGTGGGCTTCCATGACAACTGAATTGGGGCCAGCCGCAGAGCAATTCATGATCTGTTAATGGACAAGTACAGGCAGTACGTGGTACTCCAGTGACTCCAAAGAAAAATGGTGTCCAATTCACCAGAGTGGGGATTGACACTCAGGAAGCTAACTGCAACCACATATTATCATTACACTCCTCACCAACACTCATCCCAGCCAAGAAGGTGGCAGTGGCAGCACAGAGAGCAGCACCCTGCTTGCAGAGGTATCGTTGGAGACATTGCTAGAGGCTGTGGAAGAGAGGCGGGCCATCCTGTTCCCCTGAGTGGGAAGGAGGCTGCCACCCGCTACCACACACCAGGCCTGGGTGCAGGTGGCAGAGGTGCCAGGGCCAGACAGCAGTGTAGGAAGAAGCTGCACGACCTCCTCAGGGCAGCCAGGGGGAGTAGGCAGTACCATGTCCCTAGCACCAACCCCCATCACACACACCCGTAACCCCCACCACCCGGAGGGCAATTGAACCCCACCCACCGGCTGTCTGCACATTCCCCACCCTGCAACACATTCCAGTACACACAGCGGCTGCCATGGCCACGAAGGCCACCCGCTGCCCACCTCTTGTGCTGTCCGACTGTCTCCCCTCACCCCCCAGGAGAAGGCGCCACAAAACAGTAGAGAGTGGGAGAAAACTGGACCGCCAGACCTGCAGCCTCTCAATGCAGCGGAACAGCTGGCACTGGAACTGGTTGATGGGCCTGGAGAGAGGGTAGTCGCTGAGGCAGAGTTTGGCGTCAGGCAGCCAAGTGAGACCCTGCTGCGTTGCAGTTCCCCATGGCATGCATGGCACCACTTCCACACCCCATCCCACCCACCCCGTTACCATCACCACCATCACCCCACTCTGGCACCACCCCCACCCACCCTGCACAGCCACCAACCCTCACCACCCTTCGCCACCCCCACACTACCACCACCACCCCAACCCGCGATCCAATCATGCATCCTGTCTTGCAGGTTCTCCTGCAATGAGGTGGGCCCTTCTGATGTCCACCAACCACAAACAAATACTAGCAATGAGGACATAGACACTGAAGATGGCCCCAAATGCCAGCCCAATGCAGCCAGGAGCACCAGTCCATATCGTCACTGACTTCTCGTCACAGCTGTCTCCAATAACCTCCTCCATCCCAGAGACACACACCTCGGTTGGGCATCTTAATGAAGAGCTCTTGGGGCACTATCTGGTGCACACCACACGCGTACAGTCATCAGGTGAAGGTAGGAACCCCCGAGGAGGCGGACGGACAGAGGTGGCCCGATCCGGAGACTAGCTGCCATCCGGACGGGACTCGGGCTTCTGGGAAGGACGGTCCCATTGAAAATGGAGACTACGTGACGGGTCGTCAGCAAACATCCAGTGCCCACAGGTGCAGTTGGAGGAGGGCAGGAGGCTGTGGCATCAATGCGTGCCACCCAGGCCAACACCGTGTGGGTGGAATACTCGGTGGAGACCTTGGGGATGAAGGTATCGGCCATGGGTCAAGATGTCCAAAGCCTAGGGAACTTGTGTGAGTGGTGGGCGAGGCACAGGACAGGTTTGCCCTGTCACAGGCAGCTATGTACCAGGGCCACCTGGGCATTGCAGCAGTATTCCAGTGCTTGGCCCGGACACAAGGGGTTACGGCTGGGATACCGGTGGCTGGATCCTCCCCATGCTACAGTTCACTCCATGGCCCCCGATGATGGCCACCTTGGGGACTACTGTGGGCGTTCTCCTTGGGTGGGCCACATACTACCCCCGCTGTTGGATGGCATCTGGTTTTTGGCAGGGGCTGGAGTGGAGTGTGGTGGTGGTGGGGCAGGAGCACCCATACGGCTGGTGTCACTCTGCTCAATCACTGACCAGAGTGGGCAGTCAATGGGATGCACAGCAAGATGGCTGCCTTGCAGGCCGCAGCAGTGGTTGTCCTTACCTGGAGACCCCAGTCCGGGAGGAGGGGTCACCCGATCCCACGGCTCATCACCTGGTCACCCCACCATCACCTTGCATTACTCTCTGACCCTGCGCTGGTAGACGCCTCCCCTGCCAGCCCTGCCAGTGGCAGGACCAGCAGCCGATGGTCGTGTCTCTGGGAACATGTCCTACTCTTCTCTCTCCAACTGCACCTGTTCACTGATTTTTAAAACCACAAGTGAAGCTCGCCGTCAGTAATTCCTCCTGGTGGAGCATCATGGGAGCCCCAGAGAATACCGGGCCGGTATTAATGATATGCCAACGGCGTTTACTGTGCGTGCAGAGTAAAATGCATTGATGCCTCTGACAAAGTACTTCAGCATGGCATTCTGCCGGGCGCCCCGTGCCGACCACGATTTTCACCTCACACATGATGCTCCGTTTCGCGATTCCTGTGTTGCTGGACAGAGAATCCCGCCCAAGATTACGAAGCAAACAACTTCTCTCCCCGAACGGCCGCCCTCTTTGGCCTGCACCCAGATCAGGGTTTATATACTGAGAGGTTAAGGGGAAACCCCACCCCCAATTACCTGGGGAGTTCATACACTGAGTTAAATGTGCGGAATCTGATTGAGCATAGCCCGTGGGCCCCGAGGGGGTCGTAACAATAATAAAACTGAATGTGCACTGGATGGGGAAGAATGGGGGGGGGGCACTTCCCTGATTGCCAAAGGTCATCCTTTTTCATTCCCAGAGGCTGCCCCCCTGAGCAGCACGAATTTCAAGGCCGGGCACGTCCTTCCTCTTGACTTCCTGCGCATTTTGAGAACAGCCTAAAAATGGTCACTCTCACGTTTGGACACCGTGGCTGCTTCACTGTTGGTGGTGCACCATTTGCTGCAATCCTGTTCAAATTGGGGCTAAACATTCAGCCCAGTGTACATTGCAGAACGTGACAACACACCAGCCTGCTTTGCCCTTCGATAGCAAATACCCGATCAAATAAGGTAACACCAAACGATGTGAATGATACCAAGCAAGTACAACAGAACTTAGACAGGCTGGCAAAATAGAGAGACAAGTAGCAGACGGGATTTAATAGGGAAGTATGAGATGCTGCATTTTGGCAGAAGTAATAAGATGATACAATGTAAACTTAAAAGCTGAAGATGCATCCCCTGACCATGACTGTGTCATCTGCCACCCAAGCCAGCAACCCCCAAGGCCAAACTGCTTAGACTACTGACCACACCATGAACACCATGCTGTTCTGAAGAACGTGCGTGCACTTTTGGGCTCATGTTCATCGGTCTTTGTAGGCGGCAGGGCATATTGAGAGAGTTGTTAGCAGAGTATATGATATTTGGAGCTTCATGAATAGAGACATTGGGCGGGATTCTCTCATACACCTCCAGCGTCAAAACGGACGTGCTGCATGCCGGCGTCAACGGTCGTTTTGGGGAATCATTCTCCGGTCCACATGGGGCTAGAATGGGCACAGCGGGAAGTGCAAGGAGGTGGGCGCGGCCGTCAGTGCCATCATGGTGACACCCAGGATTGGCGAGCAACGTCACAAAAAGATGAATGACATACTCAGGGCAGCCACGGTGAATACCCAGCAATGTGTCCATTTCATCAATCCCTTCTACCCCCCACACATGTGACACCCACCCCCTCCCCTAGGGAACGGTGCAACCACAGCCGTGACCCACATGGTTGCAGCCACCCATAGGCAAGCCGTGTTAGCCTTGTGCCCTGTGCACCCATGCGAACATAGACCCAACTGCCGGGCTGTATGCATCATAGAATTTACAGTGCAGAAGGAGGCCTTTGGCCCATCGAGTCTGCACCAGCTCTTGGAAAGAGCACCCTACCTAAGCCCACACCTCCAGCCCTATCCCCATAACCCAGCAACCCCACCCAACACTAAGAGCAATTTTGGACACAAAGGGCAATTTAGCATGGCCAATCCACCTAACCTGCACATCTTTGGACTGTGTGAGGAAACCGGAGCACCCGGAAGAAACCCACGCACACACGGGGAGAACATGCAGACTCTGCACAGACATTGACCCAAGCCGGGAATCGAACCTGGGACCCTGGAGCTGTGAAACAATTGTGCTAACCACTGTGCTACCGTATGCATCGGACCGCCGAACAGTGCTGTTATTTGTGTGCCCCCCACCATGAGAAAAGCGCCCATAACCAACGAGAGCTGGCCCAAACCGGAGGGGCGAACCTGACTTGCGGTCCCTCACCATGCACGAGCAGAGGGCACCGGGCATAGCTGGTGCACCTGAGGACCGGGTGACTGCCAATGCCGAGATCGGGGGTGCACCACCAAGTGAGATTACCTCCTGCCTGGCCCCGTTCCCCTCAGCCCTCTCTCTCCCCTGCACTCTCCCCTCAGAGTCTGGGGCTATCTGTGCATGTGGCCTCTGCGGCCCAGGACAGGGCTGCCCTCTCACAGGTAGCCATGAGCCAGAGCCAGCAGAACATCGCAGAGGCGCTCAACAACCTGGTGCGGTCTCAGCAGGCCATCGCTGAGAGCATCAGCGCCATTGCCCTGGTGCTGGCCGGCGTTGTACAGAACCAGACAGAGATGGCCAATTCCCTGAGCTCCATGGTTGCGAACGTCCAGACCCTGGTCGATACCAGTGCTGGCCTCCAGGACTGGCAGCGCCAGGTGACGGGGATGCCCCGGGTGCTGGATCCGCTCGCATCCCCGTCCCATGAAGAGCCCCGGGGGCCACCGTGCACCCCGAGGGAGGAGGAGGTGATGTGGCCCGTTCCGGGTCCCCCTGCAGGGGAGGTCCAGGAACTCCCCGCGACCTCGGACCCCCCCCCCCCCCCCCCCCCCCCTCTACCGTCCCTGGTGCATCTGGTGGGCAGCGGGCTAACAGGGTGGCACCACGCCCGAGGTGCAGCCTGGCCCATCCAGGCTAGGCCACGCCAGGAAACGGCCGCTAAAGGAGACCCTCATCACAGGGCAGGGGTCACAGGAGTCCACCTCCAGTTCTGCTGTACCATCTGGGGAACCACCTAGACATAGTAATAGGGCCGTAAGGCCAAAAAGGTAAACACTGATTAAGTTGGCATGGGTGCAGGGCACAGAATAGTTCAATGGGCTAGGGCACATGTACCGGATGTCCATTATTAAACACCTTCCACACCTATGTGAGCTGCCTCTGTGCTCTGTCCAATGCGTGCGGGGGTGGGGCGGGGACTGGGTGCCAGTGTGGTTGCGGGGTGCTGCAATAGAATGTTGAGCTCCGGTGAATGTGACGTGCGGAGCTGAGCCCCACCCACCCCCTCCACGGTTCTCCCACGCCAACCCGCCCCCAGCCATACGACAGGGCCATAGGATGTAGTGTCTGGGCCGCATGCAGGGTCCACCCAGGTGGAGGGTCTTGATGTGGATATGAGTCAGACATTGCCGAACGATGTGCAGCTCGGAGCCCATTGCAGAGTGGGCTGTCATCATCCTCCATGCCTTGTACCAGACCCGCTTACACTGTCAACCGTGTGACCCCATCCCGTTTTGCAGCAGGTGAATGTGTCATGGAGGGGTGGTGTACATGCGGGTGATCTGGTGGTGGGGAGGTGAGGGTGGTCGGTGGTGGGGGGGGATGTGCCGAACTCTACGGTCTGTGCCCATGCCCATCAATCCTGCCACCCACCGTGGTCGCTGAAACGTGCGGCAATCAGCGCGTCCCGTGCTTGCTGGCCCAGCCGGCGGCGTCGGGCAACATCCCGTTGCCGTCCATCCACCATGTCCCATGCATCGGCCCCTCCTCGCTATCCCCCTCATCTGGAGAGGAGTGCCCTTCGTCCTGATCCTCTCCCTTCTCCTCCGCTAGCACATCGCTCCCTCTACTGGGCTATGTTGTGCAGGATGCAGCAGACCACAACGATGCGGCCGACTCTCACCGATGGGTACTGGAGGGCCCCCCCAGAGTGGTCCAGGCACCTGAAGCGCACCTTGAGCAGCCCAAAACACCTCTCAGCCTCACCCCTGGTCACACTATGGGCATCATTGTGGCCTCCGTATATGCGTCATCAGCCACGACCGCAACAGATAACCCCTGTCACCCAGCAACCAGCCCCGCAGTGTCCCTCGAACATGACTGGGATGAACGACTGGGCCAATATAAAAGAGTCATGCACGCTGCCAGGGTATCTGTGGCAGACGTACACGATCGTCATCCTGTGGTCACAGACCACCTGCAGATTCATTGAGTACGTACCCTTCCTTTACATGCACATGGTCCTTTCATCCAATGTGGGCCGCTTGGCGATGTGCACTCCATCGATCGCACCCTGGACAATGAGTATCCGAGCAACAGCGGCGATCCCCACTGCATGGGCATCCTGGTGGGCGCGGTCCACAGGGAACTATATGTATCGGTCCGCGATGTTTTTCAGGGCGTCAGTGATGGCCTGAATGTACCTGTGCACCGATGGCTGGGAGATGCCGGACAGGTCCCCACTTGGCGACTGGAACGACCCTGTCGCGAGGATGTTGAGGGCAACCGTCACCTTGATGGCCACCGGGAGGGCATGTCCACCCCCTGTCCCATGTGGTGCCAGGTGTGCCATAAGGTGGCAGATGTGAGCGACAGTCTCCCGGCTCATCCAGAGTCTCCTCCTGCACGCCCTGTCCGGGAAGTCCTTGAAAGATATATAGCGCCAGTAAACACGAGGCCTCATCGCACGCCTCCGTGGCCGTGGCACCCTGCTCCTCCTCCTCCTCGGTATCCTCGTGCTGTGGCTCCCGCACGGAGTGGTGCTCCGCTTGCGTCTCTCAGGCGTGTGGCCCTGCCACCTGGGTGGCTTGCACGTGCCCGACTGCGGCCCGCTCCTCTACAACAGGCTCTGCCACCTCCCTGTCATGCCCGTGCTCCCGCTCCCACTGGGCCTCATGCAGGGCAGAGGCCCCCGCCGTGGCGGCCAACAATGCTGGAAGATGGCTAAACATTATACAATCTGCAGGGAGTAGGTGTAGACAAGGTTTCATCATTGGCATACCCGCCCCCCCCCCCCCCCCCCCCCCCCCCCCCCCCCCCACAACCAGGTGCCATGGGCTACATGGCCGGACTCGGTTGTCAGCACGCACCCCACCCCCACCCTCTCAGTGCCCTGAGACCTGTCGGCCGCCACCCACCCCCCCCCCCCCCCCCCCGTGGCACTGCCCTCACTGGGGGCTGCCTTGTGTGCCGCACTTGACCTACCCGCTAGTGGGTGCTGCCAGCTGGGGGTTCTGGCATATGTGAGGACGGCTGGGACGCCTGAGCCGCGACAGTGAACGGGTTGGGTGGACATCCGCATGTCCGCCGTCATGGCGTCTAGGCCGTTGGATCCACACTGCCATGGTGGTTCGTGGCCGCCCGCAGCCTTTGGCTCCCCCACCGCTCCTTTGCCAACCCCCACCCGGCAGCGAATGTATGGGAATACCCCCCGCCAACCCCCGAGGGGCCTCCCCCACACCGCCCGCAACCACAGCCATGCCGCTTCCCCTCCCGGGGTCCCCACCCCTAACGCCGTCAACCACCTCCTCCCGCAGCGTCAGCCAGAACGACTGGTTGACGCTTTTTTAGAACATATTAGAACAGCGGCGGCGTGACATCCGGTCACACCGGTGGGACTTCTGCCCATCCGGCCCGGAGGATCGCTGGCCCAGCGAAGAATTGCCACTACGACCGCATGCCGCGATTCTCCATGCAGTGGGGCGCCATGCGCGCGCCCCCGTTTTTTTCAGCTTTGGAGAATCGCGTTGGAGCGATGTGTCGGGTTTCGCACGGCATCTCGGGAATTCTCCGCCCCGGCACGGGCTGAGGGAATCCCGCCCATTGAGTACAAAATAGGGAGGTTATGCTGTACTGTTATAAAACTCTGGTTCGGCCACAACTAGAATATTGCAACCATTTCTGATCACCGTACTTAGTAAGGATGTAAGGGTTGTTGGAATGAGCACGGGAAATTTAGCAGTATGGTTCCAGGGTATGTTTGTAACTTTGAGGTTATGTTGGAGCAGCTGAATGTGTTCTCCTTGGAGAAAAGGAAATTGAGGGGAGATCTGATGGAGATATACATGATTATGAAAGATTTAGATAAATTAGACAAAGTTGTTCCCATTAGTTGATCAGTCAAGGAGGAAGGGATGTAAATTTAAGGTTCCGGACAAGATGATGCATGGGCGAGGGGGTGGGGTGAGAAAGAACCTTATTACACAGTGACAATGACCTGGAACTCACTGCCCCTGAGGGTGGTGGAAGCAGGGATGATAACTGTTTGGATGGTCACTTGAGGGAGATAAGCTTGCAGATCCAGGGGATGGAACAGGGGAATGAGACCGGCTGGTGTCCTCCGCAGAGACCTGGTACGGACTCAATGGGCTGAAGGGGCACAGTAATGACTTGATGACAAAAACAATTTTACTTCAACCACATGAATGGCAAAGGAAAATGTCAGTGTACATTCAATTTTACGACAATAATGTCCAAATTGAACACAAGCCAACCTATTCTTTCGTAACACTGCATGTTCCCTGTGTGTCGACATGTGCCTTTCCTGCATTTATTCTAGTGCTTCCGCTGGGTGCCTGGCTGTTCTTGTTGTACAGTTTGGGCAGAAGGATGTGGAGTAGGATGTCACTGCAAGAATGGATTCCAATTTCATCTCCCTCTTTATCGTCATCATTGTTCACAAGGAAGTAATGGCGTCGCTACTTTTCCTCGTCCTTACAATCATTTCTGACCTCCCTCCCAGATGCTGTGGTGAATATTTGGGAAAGGATACTCAATTTAAGAATGGGTGGACATCATCCCTTGGGACTAACGAGGTAAAGAAGGGAATTAATCTTTGTGACTATGTTGCTTCAGAGGAATGCTGTGGCAACAGCGTAGATGTTCTGTCACAATCAGGGCAAAAACACCATGCCTCAAACTTTACCAATTCTCACCAGCTTCATGGTCTTCTCATCGGATGTGACTTGTACCTTAAGCCTACACTTGCCTTTGTCTGTTCCTCTTCAAATCTTAAAAGAACCCATCAATTTCAGTTTGAAAGTTCCACAACCTCTGATGAAAAAAGCTTTGGTTTTCCGTCGCATTTGTGTAGAAAATGTGCTTTCCGGACTTCCGGTGGCAGTCATGGAGGAGTAAGTGGCACATTTGATAGCTCCTCACTGTGACGGATATTTGGAACTTTTCCCCTGTTTTTTCCCGGATTTTATGGGATAAATCAGGGAAGAGTGAGACAGTGAGGAGAATTCCCCCTCCGGCGTATGGACAATTGGACCAGAAGTGGCATGGTAGCATGGTGGTTAGCATCAATGCTTCACAGCTCCAGGGTCCCAGGTTCGATTCCCGGCTGGGTCACTGTCTGTGTGGAGTCTGCACGTCCTCCCTGTGTGTGCGTGGGTTTCCTCCGGGTGCTCCGGTTTCCTCCCACAGTCCAAAGATGTGCGGGTTAGGTGGATTGGCCATGCTAAATTGCCCGTAGTGTAAGGTTAATGGGGGGATTGTTGGGTTACGGGTATACGGGTTACGTGGGTTTAAGTAGGGTGATCATTGCTCGGCACAACATCGAGGGCCGAAGGGCCTGTTCTGTGCTGTACTGTTCTATGTGTCTATATACAACGGGGATACAGTACAGTGGGGGGGAGGGGGTGAGGGGGGGGGAGAGGGGGTGAGGGGGGGGAGAGGGGGTGAGGGGGGGGGAGAGGGGGTGAGGCTGATTACATGGAACATCAGAGGGTTGAATGGGCCGGTCAAGCGGGCTCGCGTGTATGCGCATTCGAGGGGTCTGAAGGCGGACATGGCATTGCTACAAGAGACACACCTAAAGATTACAGACCAGACGAGATTGAGAAAGGGGTGGGTTAGCCAAGTATTCCACTCAGGGCTGGACTCAAAGGCCAGGGGGGTAGCAATCTTGATCAACAAATGAGTGGGATTCGAGGCAGGGAGAATCGTGTCAGACAAGGGGAGTAGGTACCTAATGGTGAGTGGGAAGCTGGAGGGGGTGCGGGTGGTACTCGTGAACATATATGCTCCGAATTGGGATGTTGTGGAATTTATGAGGCGGGTGTTAGGTAAGATGCCAGACTTAGAGTCACATAACATTTTAATGGGAGGAGATTTTAACACAGTTATTGATCTGGAATTGGACCGGTCAAAATCCAGGACAGGGAGGAGGCCGGCCGCGGCAAAGGAATTGAAGGGGTTTATGGAACAGATGGGGGAAGTAGACCCATGGAGGTTTGCACGGCCAAGGGCGAAGGAGTTTTCTTTTTATTCACATGTCCGCAAGGTATACTCTCACATCGATTTTTTGTTCTGAGCAGGGCGCTAATACCGGGGGTGGTGGATACTGAGTACTCGGCAATCGCAGTGTTGGATCATGCCCCACATTGGGTGGATCTACGGGTTAGAGTGGAAAGAGGGCAACGCCCGCTGTGGAGGCTGGATGTGGGGTTGCTAGCGGACGAAGCGTTCTGTGGTGGAGTTAACAAGTCCATCCACAACTACCTGGAAACAAATGATATGGGGGAGGTCTCTGCAGCGACAGTTTGGGAAGCATTGAAAGCAGTGGTCAGAGGGGAATTAATCTCGATACGGGCCCACAGAGAAAAGGCGGAATGGGCTGAGAGGGATCGGTTAGTTGAGGAAATACTCCAGATGGACAGGAGATACCCGGAGGCCTCGGATGCGGGGCTGCTGAGGGAGCAGCGGAAGTTACAGGCGTAGTTTGGGCTGTTGACCACAGGGAAAGCGGTGGAACAGTTGAGGAAGGCAAGGGGGGGCAATTTATGAGTATGGGGGAAAGTCAAGCAGAATGTTAGCGCACCAGCTCAGGAAAAGGGAGATAGGTAAAGTAAAGAGTAGAGGCGAGAATATAGTCCTGGACCCAGTGGGGGTGAATGAGGTGTTTAAGGACTTTTATAGTAAACTATATGAGTTGGAACCCCCGGATGGGGTGGAGGGGATGAGGTTTCCGAGGGTACATGAGGATCTGGTGGAAGGGCTGGGAGCCCCAATTGTGTTTGAGGAAATAATCGTGAGGCTGGAGGGCATGCAGTCGGGCAAGGCCCCAGGGCCTGACGGCTATCCGGTGGAAATCTATAAGAAGTTTTCAGAGATATTGAGCCCACTGCTCGTGAGGGCATTTAATGAAGCAAGAGAGAAGGGAGTCCTCCCCCCAACAATGTCGCAGGCCTCGATTTCATTGATCCTGAAACGGGAGAAGGATCCAGAGCAATGCGGGTCATACAGGCCAATGTCTCTACTGAATGTGGACACCAAACTGCTGGCTAAGATACTGGCCACAAGGATAGAGGACTGTGTCCCGGGGGTGATAGGGGAAGACAAGATGGGATTTGTAAAGGGCAAGCAATTGAAGGCCAATGTACGAAGGCTTTTGAATGTTATTATGATGCCCTCAGAAGGAGAGGAGGCGGAGGTGGTGGTAGCGATGGATGTGGAGAAGGCTTTTGATAGGGTGAAGCGGAATTACCTGTGGGAGGCACTGGGAAGGTTTGGGTTTGGTGAGGGCTTTATTGACTGGGTGCAGTTGCTCTATCAGGCACCAGTAGCGAGTGTGCGTACGAACCAGCTGAGGTCGGGGTATTTTAAACTACGCCGAGGGATGAGGCAAGGGTGCCCCCTCTCCCCGTTACTGTTTGCTCTGGCCATAGAGCTATTGGCCATGGCGTTAAGAGCCTCTAGGAACTGGAAAGGGCTGGTTTGGGGGGGGGGGGGGGGGGGGGGGGTGGAGCACCAGGTCTCGCTTTACGCAGATGACCTGCTCTTGTGTATTTCAGACCCGCTGGAGGGGATGGGGGAAGTAATTTCGAATGCTGGGGGAATTTGGCAATTTTCGAGGTATAAATTGAACATGGGGATAAGCGAGATGTTCGCGATCCAGGCAAGAGGACATGAGAAGAGACTGGGAGAGCTGCCGCTTAGAATGGTAGGAAAGAGCATTCGGTATCTGGGAATCCAGGTGGCCCAGGAATGGGAGACACTGCACAAGTTAAACCTATCCCGGCTGGTAGAACAAATGGGAGGGGACTTGAAGACATGGGACATGCTCCCGCTATCACTGGCGGGGAGGGTGCAGACTGTGAAAATGACGGTCCTCCCCAGATTTCTGTTTTTCTTTCAGTGCCTCCCATCTTCATCCTGAAGATCTTTTTCAAGCGGGTGAATAAGTTATTTTGGGCTTTGTGTGGGCGGGTAAAACCCCGCAAGTGAAGAAAGTGTTGCCGGAGCGCAGTCAGGGGGAGGATGGGTTGGCGCTGTCGAACTTCTGCAATCACTACTGGGCGGCTAAAATGTCAGCAGATGCAGTATTCCAAGGGGAGGGGAGCGGATTGTTGATTTATGGTTGGGGTGTGTGAAGATTGGGCTGGGGGTTGTAATGTTTATTATACCATGTTTATGTTATTGTTATTATTATAAAAATTTTCAAATACCTTAATAAAAATATTTTATAAAAAACGAAAATGTGCTTTCCAATTTCACTCTTTAATGATCTAACTAATATTCTTCGGGATTTTCCCAGCAGAGGAGTAGTCTCTCTGGGTGGAATTTTCCATTTTGGAAAACCGCTATGCTTCCCAATGGGCAGTGGGGTGGGTTCTCGCACCTAGGTTTCTGCTTGTCAGCTTGTTACTTATCCATCAGAAGGTGCTAGTCGAATCCCTTGGCAGGGCAGGCACTGATTTGTCCACCCATGTTACCTCATGGGGTCGATGGTCCTGCCACTTAATTTAAATGCTTCTTGAGCACATATTCACTCTCTGCAGGTCAGGGGTTGTTTCCTCAACCATCAGAAGGCGGCACCAAGAAGGACCACACCCTGCGCCGGAGCTGATTCCGCTCCAGGTTGTCCAGGGAAGGTGGGAGGTCATCTTCCCGAGGCATGGGAGCAGGAGGGCCATCCACCTGACCTCGGCAACATGTGAGGAGATGGCCAGGTAGTTCTGTGCCCGTGATTCCCAATGCCCTGCAATGCAGGAAGAGGGTGAATGATCTCACCCACTCCACAGGGTAAGTCAACCGTGGTGTGACAACAACAATCTCTCCCTCAATGTCAGTAAGACTAAGGAGCTGGTCATTGACTTCTGGAAGTGAAGTATCGGATACCCCCCAGTCTGCATCAATGGTGTCGAGGTGGAGATGGTTGATAGCTTCAAATTCCTAGATGTGCACATCACTAACAATCTGTCCTGGTCCACTCACGTCAACACTACAACCAAGAAAGCATAACTGTGCGTATACTTCCTCAGGAAACTAAGGAAATTTGGCATGTCCACATTGACTCTTATCAACTTTTACAGATGCACCACAGAAAGCATTCTATCTGGCTGCATCACAGCCTGGTATGGCAACTGCTCAGCCCAATACCATAGGAAATTACAGAGAGTCGTGAACACTGCCCAGTCCATCACACAAACCTGCCTCCCATCCATTGACTCTATCTACACCTCCCGCTGCCTTGGGAAAGTGGGCAGCATAATCAAAGACCCCCTCCCACCCGGCTTACTCACTCTTCCAACTTCTTCCATCAGGCAGAAGATACAAAAGTCTGAGAACATGCTTATTCATAAACAGCTTATTCTCTGCTGTTACCAGACTCCTAAATGACCCTCTTATGGACTGAACCTATCTCTCCACAGACCTTCTCTACTGAGTAGTACGACACTCTGTGTGCTTCACCCGATGTCTATGTCTATGTATCTACACTGTGTATTCATCGTATGTCATGTGTATTTTCATGTATGGAATGATCTGTCTGAACTGCACGCAGAACAATACTTTTCACTGTACCTCGGTACAGCTGACAATAAATCCAAATCAAATCCAAATCCAACCTTCTACTCAGTGTAAATTCACACTCTCAAAGGGACATCAAACTGTTTAAGGGTTACAGTCCACAGGGATCTCACAAACTATCAGCAAATGGGACAGAAGTTTTGAATGTCTGACATCTACTTTAATATCACTACCTCATGTGACCTCCTGCTCAAACGGCGTCTTCAGCACTAACTGAGGAGGACTCGACAAATACAATAGGCATGCATGCTTCCGAGCTGCTTTTCCATCCATTCTGATCACAGTTTGTTCAGCTGTCCTTATGGCAGCAGGGTAGCATGGTGGTTAGCATAAATGCTTCACAGCTCCAGGGTCCCAGGTTCGATTCCCGGCTGGGTCACTGTCTGTGCGGAGTCTGCACGTCCTCCCCCTGTGTGCGTGGGTTTACTCCGGGTGCTCCGGTTTCCTCCCACAGTCCAAAGATGTGCGGGTTAGGTGGATTGGCCATGCTAAATTGCCCGTAGTGTCCTAATAAAAAAAAGTAAGGTTAAGGGGGGGGGGGGGTTGTTGGGTTATGGGTATAGGGTGGATACGTGGGTTTGAGTAGGGTGATCATGGCTCGGCACAACATTGAGGGCCGAAGGGCCTGTTCTGTGCTGTACTGTTCTATGTTCTATGGAGGCCAAGCAATCCCATAACAAGAGGGAGAGATTCCAAATAAGAGGAGTCACCCTGTAGTTGCATGTTGCGACTCACTTCAAGGAGGAGGCCCGTTCTCAGGCGATGTTTTTACAGTTATTTTTCCGCTGTGTCATTCGACCCAGCTGTCCATATGGTGGTGCTGTTGTTCTACCAGCTTCCAACCTGCCCCTCTTACCCTCCAAGTCCCTCCTATCCTCCAAATTCTCATTCCTCCGATCACTCTCCTGCCTTCCCTTTTAATCCTGGAGTCCTTAGTAATTGTGCTCGATATTCTTGCCTTCCCTGAACCCTTCTCTGTGGATGTCCCCATGCCTCCTATTGACGTTACCACTCCCCTTTTCGAGGTTGCGTGCACCGTAACCTCCAGAGAACCCATCCTGTCATGAGACCAACCAATAGCTTCCCCCCCATACTTACCAGCTCCCAATTTAAAGGCTGCAGATGCTTCCCCTGACCATGACTGTGTCATCTGCCACCCAATACCAAGCCAGCAACCCTTAAGGCCAAACCACTTAGACTGCTGACCGAACCATGTACAGCATGCTGTGCATGACCAGTATATATCCCAGACTGGACATCCCCCTGCCAGGACTGGGACCAAGACATGCGAGCCATAAATAGCCCAAGTATGATTCCCACAGCCTCAGGACTGTCTTTTCATTCTGTCCTGTCAGTATGGCCTCAGCCCCAGGACTATGTTTACATTCTCCCCCTGTTCTTTTAGCTCAGTCACCCAAAGTCATGCCTCTGCCTCCCTGACCTTCCCATGTTGATGTAACAAACCATTCTGCAAGACATCCTGTTGATAAATTTTAATTCAACAGGCTGTGAATCTATTGCCTTGCTTGACAGCCAGAAGTCTTGGCACTGAGCTTGCAGGGCAGCAAGATTGGCAGTGGTGCTGCGATAGGTAAGCGAAAGCTACGTCTACCAACCTCAAAGTCGCTGGTGAAGTGAAGATGGCCAGGTGCACGCCATGAATAATCCGAATCAGACTAGTCCAATTATCTGCTAGCGAGGGGCGTAATTCGGTGGGCAAACCTGATTCTTGCGAGCTGCGTTTTCAATTACTATTCATGATGTAGAAATGCATGCAAATGACTTTGCCTCCAATAAATGTGGGAGTGTGTTTGAGGAGGGCACTCTCCTCATTGGAAGATTCGACCCACCATTAACCCATCATGAAATTCAGGAAGGAAAGATTCCAACTTATTTTCCCGCCAGTGGAAGACTGACTTTGGCTGTCACACCAAATTCTGTGACCCTGCCCACCACAATTCCGGGCACTTTGTACCTACTATCTGTATCCGCTTCATCATTTCAAACAGATCACACCTCAACCATCTAAAGTCAACAGGCAAATTCTCCTATAAGTAACTCACCAGAGCATTCCATTTGTAACATTTAGCAGACATAAACACATCTATTAGGGCTATGTGCTTCATTCTGCCTGATTTTCCTGAATTTGCCAGACCCTGGCAACCAGTGGCCCCAGGTAGAGGAAAATCCTTCCCATAATGTGGAACAAAGCTCTTTGACAGCATACACATTGGCTGTGTTTGTGCACCATGTACCTGGTTACATCTTTGTGTGCCTATGCACATACATCAAATTCCGAGGAGGTTGATTGTCCGGCTGCCTCCCCATGTATGCTTCAATGTCGATGAAGGAGCATCAGAAACCCAATTACCCAGTACTCATTTTCTTATCACTGGTTTCAATCAGAGTTAAAACATTGCCAGTGGAGTTCCCTGTGAGGGACTGGGTCATGTAAAGAACTGTTTAAACTATTTTAAAATATTTACCATTCCTGTTTTTACAAATAGATGCACAGCCTGTTGAATTCAAACTTATCAACAGGATGTCTTGCAAAATGGTTTGTTATATCAACATGGAACCATGGGCGAGTCACGGAAGGGCCTTTTCGCTGAAGTACAGGTCTTAATTCCCAAACCATCAGACTAAACAATAACCCATTACAGCCCTGATTAAAAAGACACCGCAGTACATGAAAGCACAGCCGAGACTGCTGAGATTCCATATTCTATGTCAGGATTTAAATCTTTGCAGCACATCTCACCAATTAGGAGTCAGAGTGACTGACTTCAGAAGATAGTAATCAACACACTATATAGTAGTGGGGAGGGACAATGATCATCTGTCCACTTTATCCAACAACTGTGACCAATCATAGAATCAATGGAAGGAGGCCATTCGGTCGATCGTGTCTGCACCGCCCCTCTCAAAGAACACTCTACCTAGGTTAACACTCATTCTATTCCCATAACCCAATAACCCCACCTAACCTTTTGAACACTAAGGGGTAATTTAGCATGGCCAAACCACCTAACCTGCACATCTTTGGACAGTGTGAAGAAACCGGAGCACCCGGAGGAAACCCACGCAGACACGGGGAGAACGTGCAAACGCCACCCAGACAGTCATTCAAGGCTGGAATTGAAGCCAGGTCCCTGGCAATTGAGAGGCAACAGTGCTAACCACTGTTCCACCGTGCCTGTCACCTGGTCCATGAAAAGGTGCAGCGGGTCAGAGCACCAATGCATTGTGCACAGGATGACTGGGTGTCAGTTTCTAAATGCGCTTCTCCATGCAGTGATTTATGCTTTTGGTACTTCTGAGGGGATGGTAGTAAGCGGAGATTGCGCACCCATTGAGAGTGACCTCCTCAAACACACTCCACTTCATTGGAGGCAAAGTCATCTGCTTCAGTCATCAGCGTAGTGATGTACTGTCAATTACCACAAGACGAGAATAGTGGAACAATCGAGGCTTTATTGAACAAAATGTTGTGCTTCCTGTAGCTGGAACCAGAATGGCTGCAGCGCAGGAGAGTAGTTATACTACTAGTGGTGTTTACCACATTCACCCCCTGTTAAAAAAAAGAGTCCGGCGGGGGTGACAGAAATATTACAAATTAAGTCTGTCGAGGGCTTTGACCCTCCGCCACAATCGCCTCAGTCCTGGTGGTGATATGGACGCCGTCTTGGTTACCTGCGACTGCGGGAGCATGTTGTCCTCGTCTTCGTCACCCCTGAGTGGATCAAGTGGGAGGACGGATCCTGCTGGGGTGGGGGCTGCGGTGAGGTTCGCTGAAGGGAGGGTGAGTGGCGCAAGGGCGAATGAGGCACCGGGGGGGGGGGAAGGAGTGGTGTCAGGTCATGGGTCGTGGGTGGGGACCCAGCGGGTGCCAGGTCCCGGAGGGAGACTGTGTCTTGGCGCCTATCGGGGTGTGCCACATAGGCGTACTGCGGGTTTGCGTGTAGGAGGTGGACCTTCTCGACCAGAGGGTCCGATTTATGGCTCCGCACATGCTTCTGGAGGAGGACGGGTCCAGGAACTGTCAGCCATGTTGGGAGCGAGACCCCGGAGGTAGACTTCCTGGGGAAGGCAAACACACGTTCATGAGGGGGTCTCATTAGTGGTGGTGCAGAGGAGCGACCGGATGGAGTGGAGCGCGTCGGGCAGGACCTCCTGCCAGCAGGAGATGGGGAGATTTTTAGATCACAGGGCCAGCAAGCCGGCCTTTCAGACCGTCCCGTTCTCCCTCTCCACCTGCCCGTTTTCCCGGGAGTTGTAGCTGGTCGTCCTGCTCGAGGCGATGCCCTTGCTGAGCAGGAACTGACGCAGCTCATCGCATTAAAGAGGATCCCCTATCGCTATGGATGTAGGTGGGGAAACCAAACAGACGATGCTGTGCAGGGCTTAAATTACCGTGGCAGAAGTCACGGCGGGGCATGGGATGGTGAAGGGGAACCAGGAGTACTCATCAATAATGTTGAAGAAGGACTTACGGTTGCGGCTATGCGGAGCTAAGCCGCACGTTCGGCAGCTCCCGCTTTAATAGGACTTGTGGGCTCTTTTAAGGGCCCCAAACGGCGCTGATTCGATGATTCCCGGTGGATAAAGGGGTCTGGAGCAAAACCCCCCGGGATTTATGGTGCGGACTCGGAGTGGGGCAAGGAGAAAAATGACAGCAGCTCCCCTGGAAAAGCGGGGGAAGGTGGACAAAATGGCGGCTGATGGAGCCCCTGAGGAGTGGAGGCAGTGGGCGGAGGAGCAGCAGGCGGCCCTCCTGCGCTATTTTACGGAGCTGAAAGGGGAGCTGTTGGAATCCCTGAAGGTGACGATTAGTAAGCTGTTGGAGACCCAGACAACCCAGGGTGCAGCGATACTCGAGTTCCAGCAGCAGGCCTCTAAGCGCGTGGATGAGGTTTCGGCCCTCGTGGGGGAGGTGGAGATACACGAGGTGCTTCATAAAAAGTGGCAAGATCGGTTCGAGGAGATGGAGTTTCGGCCACGGAGGAAGAACCTGTGGATCCTGGGCCTCGAGGAGGGGTTGGAGGGGTCGGATCTGCCGGCCTATGTGGCCGTGATGTTGAACTCGCTAGTGGGGGCAGGATCCTTCCATCTGCCCCTGGAGCTGGAGGGGGCCCACAGAGTCTTGGCCAGGCGGCCTAAGGCGAATGAACCCCCGCGGGCGGTGCTGGTGCGGTTCCATCGGTTCAGCGACCGGGAGTGTGTTCTCCGATGGGCCAAGAAGGTGAGGAGTAGTGAGTGGGAGAATTCGGTAGTGCGTATCTACCAGGACTGGAGTGCGGAGGTGGTCAAGCGGAGAGCCGGGTTTAACCGGACGAAGGCGGTGCTCCACGGAAAGCAGGTGAAGTTCGGCATGTTGCTGCCTGCGCGCCTGTGGGTCACCTACAAGGACCGGCATTAATGAGTCCCCGGAGGAGGCGTGGGCCTTTGTGCAGGCTGAAAAGTTTTTTTATTTCTGTATCACTGTTTATGCTGTTGCTGGTTACTCTGTTTCTGTTTTTTCTCTCGCTTTCGGATGATGTTAGTTATGGTTTTGTGTTTTAAGGGGGGTATTGGGATTTGTGGTTGATCTGTGTCTTTGTTTGTACGGAGTTGGTGGATGGGTTGGGACTGCTGTTTGGGAGCTGCGTTGGTGGGGTGGGGCAGTGTGAAAGCGCGGGCTTTTCTCTGGTTTCCCGCGCTGCGGGACGAGGGGGGTGGAGCTGGTGGCGAGGGGCGGGGTTATCAGATTTGTTTTCCCGCGCTGAAGCGGTGCCAAGGAGCTGATGCAGGGGAGGAGGGGGGACCTCATAACGGGAGGGGTCGGAGTTAGGGCGGGTGCTGCCGGGGTCTGCAGAAGTCAGCTGGCTCACGGGAGTACTGTGGAGGGAGCGTCGCACCTAGGAGGGGTCCTAGCCGGGGGGGGGGGGGGGGGGGGTACCGGGTTGCTACTGGATTGCCAGGGAGGAGTTGGTGCGGGTCGGGGGGGGTCGGGGTGAGGTTCTATCGCCGTGGGAAACGGGCCGAATGGGTGCTGGCCAGGGGCGAGCAGTCGATGGGCTATGGCTAGTCGATGGAGGAGGGGGGGCCCCTGATCCGGCTGATTACGTGGAACGTGAGGGGGTTGAATGGGCCGGTTAAGCGGGCCCGGGTGTTTTTGCATCTGAAGGAGCTGAAGGCGGACGTGGCCATGCTCCAGGAGACCCACCTGAAGGTGGCGGACCAGGTCCGTCTGAGGAAGGGGTGGGTGGGGCAGGTTTTCCACTCAGGGCTCGACTCGAAGTACCGGGGGGTGGCGATCCTGGTGGGGACGAGGGTGGCGTTTGAGTCGTCTGTGGTTGTGGCTGATAGTGGCGGCAGATATGTGATGGTGAGCGGTAAGCTGCAGGAGGAAGAGGGTGGTGTTGGTAAATGTGTACGCCCCAAATTGGGGTGATGCTGGTTTCATGAGGCGTTTGTTGGGCCGCATTCCTGGCCTGGAGGCGGGGGGCTTGATCATGGGGGGGACTTGAAATGAAATGAAATTAAAGTTGCTTATTGTCAATAAGATCTCCACTCATCAGTGTAGCGACAAATGGGAGGAGGTCCGAGTACTTCAGGCTCCACCGTGGGACGAGGCAGGGGTGCCCCCTGTCCCCCTTGCTTTTTGCATTGGCAATTGAGCCTCTTGCCATGGCTCTCAGGGAGTCGAGGAGGTGGAGGGGTCTTGTGCGGGGTGGGGAGGAGCACCGAGTGTCGCTGTATGCGGACGACTTGCTGCTGTATGTAGCAGACCCGGTGGGGGGAATGCCGGAGGTGATGGAGATTCTTGCTGAGTTCGGGAGTTTCTCGGGCTATAAATTGAACCTGGGCAAGAGTGAGCTGTTTGTTGTACACCCGGGAGATCAGGAGGAGGGGATTGGTAGGCTCCTGCTAAAGAGGGCAGTGAGGAGTTTTAGGTACCTGGGGGTTCAGGTGGCTAGGAGCTGGGGGACTCTGCACAAGCTCAATTTTACTAGGTTGGTGGAGCAGATGGAGGAGGAATTTAAACGGTGGGACATGCTGCCGTTGTCGTTGGCGGGTAGAGTACAGTCCGTTAAAATGACGGTGCTCCCGAGGTCTTTGTTTTTGTTTCAGTGCCTCCCCGTTTTCATTCCGAGGTCCTTTTTTAGGAGGGTGAACAGTAGCATTCTGGGATTTGTTTGGGCATACGGGACTCCGAGGGTAAGGAGGGTCTTTTTGGAGCGGGGCAGGGATAGAGGGGGGCTGGCGCTGCCCAACCTCTCTGGGTACTATTGGGCGGCTAACATCTCGATGGTACGTAAGTGGGTAATGGATGGGGAGGGGACAGCATGGAAATGGATGGAGATGGCGTCCTGTGGAGGCACGAGCCTGAAGGCACTGGTAACGGCGCCGCTGCCGCTCCCTCCAACGAGGTACACTACAAGCCCGGTGGTGGCGGCTACCCTCAAAATTTGGGCCAGTGGAGGCGACACAGGGGGGAAGTGGGGGGCTTGGTGGAGGCCCCGCTGCGGGGGAACCACCGGTTTTTCCCAGGGAACATGGATGGCGGGTTCCTGGGGTGGCACAGGGCGGGCATTAGGATGTTGGGAGACCTGTTCATTGACGGGAGGTTTGCGAGGCTTGGTGAATTGGAGGAGAAGTTTGAGCTCCCCCCGGGGAATATGTTCAGATACCGTCAGGTCAAGGCGTTTGCTAGGCGGCAGGTGGAGGGGTTACCTTCGCTGCCCCCGCGGGGGGTAAGGGATAGGGTACTTTCGGGGGTGTGGGTCGGGGATGGGAAGGTGTCTGACATCTACCAGGTGATGCAGGAGGTAGAGGAGGCATCGGTAGAGGAGCTGAAGGCTAAGTGGGAGGTGGAGCTGGGGGACCAGATTGAGGAGGGGACATGGGCGGATGCCCTGGAGAGGGTGTACTCCTCCTCTTCATGTGCGAGGCTTGGCCTCATCCAGTTTAAGGTGCTGCACCGGGCCCACGTGTCCGGATCTAGGATGAGTAGGTTCTTTGGGGGCGAAGACAGGTGTGTCAGGTGTTTGGGGAGTCCAGCGAACCATGCCCATATGTTCTGGGCATGCCCGGCACTGGAGGAGTTCTGGAAGGGGGTGGTGAGGACGGTGTTGAGGGTGGTAGGATCCAGGGTCAAGCCAGGTTGGGGGCTCGCGATATTTGGGGTTGGGGTGGAGCCGGGAGTGCAGGAGGCGAAAGAGGCCGATGTTTTGGCCTTTGCGTCCCTAGTAGCCCGGCGGAGGATCTTGCTGCAGTGGAAAGATGTGAGACCTCCAAGCGTGGAGACCTGGATTAATGACATGGCGGGATTCATTCAGCTGGAGAGGGTCAAGTTCGCCCCGAGGGAGTCGGTACAAGGGTTCTTTAGGAGGTGGCAGTCTTTCCTCGACTTTCTGGCTCAACGATAAGGAACTAGGTCAGCCGCAGCAGTAACCCGGGGGGGAGGGGGGGAAAGGGTTTTAGGGAGATAGTGTTTAAGTTAATCTGCTTATTGTTAATTTATTTTGTTGTTTATTGGGCTGGGTGGGGGGGGGGGGGGGGGGGGGGGGGGTTGGTGGGGTTTGTTATATGCGTTGTTACGGGTGCCGGGGGGTGTTTCCTATTGCTATTGTTATTGTTCTGTTGATATTAATTTTTCAAAAATTCCAATAAAAATTATTTACAAAAAAAAATAATGTTGAGGAAGTACACGTTGCGGTCAGTGGAGGGGAGGGGCCCTTTGAAGTCCATGCTGAAGTGTTCAAAGGGGCGGGAGGCCTTCACGAGGTGTGGTCTATCTGGCCGGTAGAAGTACGGCTTGCACTCTGCGCAGACTTGGCAGTCTCTGGTTACGGTCCTGACCTCCTCGATGGAGTAAGGCAGGTTGCGGGCCTTGACAAAATGGAAGAACCGGATGACCTCCGGTTGGCAAAGGTCATAGTGGAGAGCCCGGAGTCGGTCCACCTGCGCGCTGGCACATGAATCGCGGGATAGGGCATCAGGGGGCTTATTGAGCTTCCCCGGGCAACACATGATCTCATAGTTATAGGTGGAAAACTCGATCCTCCACTCAAGATCTTGTCCTTTTTGATCTTGCCCCGCTGTGTATTATTAAACATGAAGGCAACCGACCGTTGGTCAGTGAGGAGAGTGAATCTCCTACCGGCCAGGTAATGCCTCCAACGCCGCACAGTTTCCACAACGGCTTGGGCCTCCTTCTTGACAGTGGAATGCCGAATTTCGGAGGCATGGAGGGTGCAGGAAAAGAAGGCCACAGGCCTGCCCGCCTGGTTGAGGGTGGCAGCCAGAGCCACATCCGATGCATCGCTCTCCACTTGGAAGGGGAGGGACTTGTCGACCGCGTGCATCGTGGCCTTGGCGATGTCCACCTTGATGTAGATGAACGCCTGGAGGCCTTCAGCGTCAGGGGAAAAACTGTGGAGTTAATGAGTGGGCGGGCCTTGTCTGCATAATTCGGGACCGACTGGGCGTAATATGAGAAAAACCCCAGGCATCGTTTCAGGTCCTTGGGGCAGTGGGGGAGAGGGAGTTCTAGGAGGGGGCGCATGCGGTCAGGGTCAGGCCCTTGGACTCCATTTTCCGCTACATTGCCAAGGATGGCTGAGTGGTTGGTGCGGAACCCGCATTTCTCCTTATTGTAGGTGAGGTTAAGTAGTTTGGCGGTAGGAGGAATTTTAGGAGGTTTGCGTCGTGGGCCTGCTGATCGTGGCCGCAGATGGTGACGTTATCTAGGTACGGGAAGGTGGCCCGCAGCCCGTACTGGTCAACCATTCGGTCCATCTCTCGCTGGAAGACCGAGACCCCATTGGTGACACCGAAGGGAACCCTAAGGAAGTGATAGAGGTGGCCATCTGCTTTGAACGCAGTGTATTGGCGGTCCTCTGGGCGGATGGGGAGCTGGTGGTAGCCGGACTTCAAGTCTACTGTGGAAAAGACTTGATTCTGCGCAATCTGATTGACCATGTCAAATATGCATGGGAGGGGGTACTCGTCGAGCTGTGTGTACCGATTGATAGTCTGACTGTAGTCAATTACCATCCTGTGCTTCTCCCCACTACCACTACTTGAGCTCTCCAGGGGCTGTTGCTGGCCTCAATGATCCCCTCCCTCAGAAGCCGTTTGTCCTCCGACCTGCTGAAGGTCCTGTCCTGGGCACTGTACCATCTGCTCCAGTTGGCGACAGGTTTGCAGTCCGGGGTGAGGTTCGTAAACAGGGAACGTGGATCGACCTTAAGGGCGATGAGGCCGCAGACAGTGAGGCGGGGGCAGGGGTCTGCCGAATTTCAAAGTCAGGCTACGGAGATGGCACTGAAAATCCAGGCCGAGCAACAGGGCAGCGCAGAGGTGGGGAGGGCATAGAGCCGGAAGTTGCTGAACTCTACACCCTGGATGGTGAGGGTCGCGATACAGTACCACCGGATTTCAACAGAATGGGATCCGGAGGCCAGGGAGATTTTCTGGGTGACGGGGTGTACCGCGAGGGAGCAGCGCCTTACCGTAGTGTAGTGGATGAGGGGGGATGAAGCTCTCTGTGCTCCCGGAGTCAAAGAGGCAGGTCTCTCGTGCCCGTTGATCTTCACCGTCATCGTAGCAGTCACAAGGTTGCGGGGCCGAGACTGATCCAGGGTGATGGAGGCGAGCTGCGGAAGCTGCTGGGTGGTCCCAGGCTGATCAGTTGTGGTGGAGGTAGCAGTAGACAGCGAACGGCCAGATGAGCAGGGGTCCTGAGGCACGGTCCCAAATGGCGCCAAAGATGGCTGCGGCCAGGGGCCGCACGTGGCTTGCGGTGGGGAAGATGACGGCGCCCACGGGCCGCACGTGGCTTGCGGAGGGAAAGATGGCGGCACCCCTGGGTCGCACGTGGGGTTGTAGAAATGCCGGGCCTGGTAACGGCGGCGACCGACCGAGCCTGGCAAACGGAAAAAAAGTGCCCTTTCTTCCCACATCCGTTGCAGGTCACGCTGCGCGCCGGGCAGCGCTGCCTGGGGTGTTTGCTTTGCCCACAAAAATAACACTTGGGCCCCCCCAGAGTTGGCTGGCTGCCGCGCGGTGCAAGCTTGCAGTGAGCTGGAGTCAGCAGCTCGTGGGGCCCACGATACCTCCAAGGGTGTCGCGTGGTCGTGGGTATAGGACTGCAGGTTACGGGAGGCCACTCCTAATGAATTAGCAAGCTTCCTAGTCCCCATGTGATTGAGCATACCCCCTTCCAATAGTCACTGGCGGATGTATGTAGCCTTCATGCCCGTGACATAAGCATCTCTAATTAAAGGTTCGGTGTGTTGGACTGCCAAAACTGCCTGGCAGTCACAGTTCTTACCGAGGATCTGTGAGGCCCGTAAGAAATCGTCCAAAGTCTCCCCGGGGTGTTGCTGTCTCATGGTCAGGAGGTGCCTGGCGTACACTTGATTCACCGGTTTAATGTAATGTCTCTTCAGGAGCTCCATCACTTCGGAGTAGGTGAGCGCATCCCGGATGAGGGGAAAAATGTCAGGGCTCACCCGTGGGTTGATGACTTGGAGCTTCTGCGAGTCCGAGAGTTCTTCAGTGGCTGTCTGAGGTAGCCTTCGAAGCAGGCTAGCCAGTGGTCAAAGGTGGACGTGGCGTTGGCTGCATGAGGCCTGAGCTGCAGGCGATCAGGCTTGATGAGGAAATCCATCTTTTAAAATCTTGTTCAATAAATTGATGTACCGTCAATTACCATGAGATGAGAATTGTGGAACAATCGAGGCTTTATTGAACAAGATGTTGTGCCTCGTGTAGCTGAAACCAGAATGGCTGCAGCGCAGGAAAGCACACACTTTTATACGGAGCCAGCAGGCAGGGATTTACCGTCGTACCTGTAGTATATGGGCAGTGCGTAATACATATAATATACTACTAGTGGTGTTTACCACACGTAGCAAGACCACAAAGAAGAAAATTAGGAAAAGTTAAAAGAAAAATGACAAGATACTTGCTTCAGTGAATACTGTTTTTATTATTCTCACCAACAAGCTCTCCAGTCCCATTCATTACTTGTGCTGAGTTTATTGAAAGGCCCTCAAGTGTAGGACATGTGCATTTCATGTCAAGGATAGGATTTAGTGGGAATATGCATCCCCCATGTTGAAACATCTACCACGTTATTAATCAAGAACCTATCTCTCTGTCTTAATTTGACCTCCACTGCTTTCTGCGGCAAAGAGTTCCACAGATTCACCACCCTCTGGCTGAAGAAATTCCTCCTCATCTCTGTTTTGAAGGATCGTCCCTTTAGTCTGAGATGGTGTTCTCTGCTTCTAGTTTTTCCTACAAGTGGAAACACCCTCTACACGTCCATTCTATCCAGGCCTTGAAGAGGCATATCAATGCCTCAGGGTCGAGGATGAGTTGCTTCCACTCTGGTGAGGAGGATGTGGAAACTATCACATTAGTTGGTGCCTATACAAGAGATAGGGAGGGAAGAGAATGGGATAGGGTTGGGGTGGAAGCGAACATAGCTGAATGTTTCATCAAAGTTATTTGCAATGATCGACGGAAGTGCGTTTGTGTTGAGAGTTTCTTGCTTTTTTATAATGGCTTCGAGTTTCTGTCAGTGCCAGTCGCTTAAAATCAGCCAAACAAGCATAAAAGATCAATCTTTAGGACAATTTACGCTGCGCACATACCCAGTTTTCACGATCTTTAATGCTACTTTATAAACATCCCATTGAAAAATGTCAAATTTCAACTGATTGCACCGTTTGCAACCACTTATTTATTTGGGCAAGGACACTAACAAACATATTTTTTTATATGCACCCCCCTCCCCCGGCTGGTTCTGCGAAGGGAGCTTGCAATTGCAGGAAGGATATTCGCTCTGGGTTCCCACCCTCCTGACCTGGTAGGCCCCTTCTGACAGGGGCGCCCTCCCTTAAGGCCTGGTAACCTGTGGATTTCCTTCCCCTTCCCCCCACATCCTGGGATATCCCTGGAGATCCAGATTTCCACTTCATGAATACTCAGGCCTTCCCTCTCCTCCCCGCCTGGATCCTGGATCCCTGACTTACTCTTCAAATCCCAGAAAGTCGTCCCAGGAAGCATCTTGCTCTGCCAATTCGAACCACTGCAGCATTGTTCCTGGAAGGGGTGGAGAGATGCCGATCAATCAAGATGTGTCTTCCACTTGAGTTTGGGTCCCAGCTATTGCCAGTCAATGCTCATTCAAATATAAAATGGTAGCAGGGCTTTTGGAGATCGCAGGGACGTGTTCCCTCACCAACCCTTTGTATGGTTGGGGCCAAGCCTCGGCCATCCTAAAACTCCTGCCACTTAATTTACTAGGAAACTTACTTATGTACCCAAATGAAACTAGTACACGGTTCTGTAAAGTTTGCTAAAGTTGATAAGACCATAAGACACAGGAGCAGAATTCGGCAACTCGGCCCATCGAGTCTGCTCCGCCATTCAATCATGGCTGATATTTTTCTCATCTCCATTCTCCTGCCTTCTCCCCATAACCTCTTATCCCCTTATTAATCAAAAACCTATCTCTCTGTCTTAAAGACACTCAGCGATTTGGCCTCCACAGCCTTCTGCGGCAAGGAGTTCCACAGATTCACCACCCGCTGGCTAAAGAAATTCCTTCTCATCTCTGTTTTAAAGGATCATCCCTTTAGTCTGAGATGGTGTCCTCTGCTTCTAGTTTTTCCTACAAGTGGAAATATCCTCTCCACGTCCACTCTATCCAGGCCTCGCAGTATCCTATAAATTTCAATAAGATCCCCCTTCATCTTTCTAAACTCCAATGAGTACAAACCAAGAGTCCTCAAACGTTCCTCATACGACAAGTTCTTCATTCCAGGGATCATTCTTGTGAACATCCTCTGCACCCTTTCCAAGGCCAACACATCCTTCCTTAGATACAGGACCCAAAACTGCTCACAATACTCCAAATGGGGTCTGACCAGAGCCTTATACAGCCTCAGGAGTACATACCTCGTCTTGTATTCTAGCCCTCTTGACATGAATGCTAACATTGCATTTGCCTTCCAAAATGCCGACTGAACCTACACGTTAACCTTAAATGATCGTGAAAAAGGACTTCCAAGTCCTTTTATGCTTCTGATGTCCTAAGCATTTCCCCATTTAGAAAATAGTCTATACCTAAATTCCTCCTTCCAAAGTGCATAACCTCACACTTTTCCACATTGTATTTCATTTGCCATTTCATTGCCCATTCTCCTAGCTTTTCCAAATCTATCTGCAGCCCTCTTGCTTCCTCAATACTATCTGTCCCTCGACAGATCTTTGTATCAACTGCAAATGTAACAACATTGCCTTCAGTTCCTTCTTCCAGATCATTAATGTATATTGTGAAAAGTTGTGGTCCCAGCACAGACCCCTGAGGCACACTGTAGCAATCTGGGATGGCCACTTTCAGTATATAAAATGGACACTCACAGAGCCTTTAGGGAAATATGGACAATACTAAGCAACAAGCAGGCACAGAGCCTGAATGTATATTTGGAAGGCAGTCTGCAGACGGAATCAAAACTCTGGGTCGATTTACATATTGATGGCCCATCTCCGGGAAACAAAGAATGAGTACTCAGGTAGCCGATACTGTTCCAGACAACCCGGCGCCACTACCCCAACAAGAAGACACAAACAAAGCAAGGCCAACGGCCACTTAGGACATGCCCAGCCATCAAGACACCCGCCCCTTTATTGGTTTAGATCAATGGCAGTGATCAAGAAGCTTCCCAATTAATTGGGACCAAGTTTAAGGCCCGCCTAAAAGCGCGCAAAGCACGTCCAAGTATAAGAAGGAACCCCCGCCAAAGGTTCGCTCTCTTGGATTTGGCTCTCAAGCGGAGAGACCCATCCACCAGCATCACCAGAAGCAAGTAAGTTCAAGGTCAACACTCGCTACCAGACGGATGACCTTAGCTGTACTCCTGTTACCTCTTTGAACCTAACAGCCTCAGATCCGAAAAATGGCCATTGTTCCTCTGACCTAAGTGGGCCCCCGAAGTTAAGTATAGATGTTAGTGATAGATATAGTTTAGCCCAGGGGTGGGCAAACTACGGCCCGCAGGCCGCATGCGGCCCGCCAAAGGTCTTTATGCGGCCCACCAAGTCATTTTTTTAAAAAAAATTGTTTACAAAAAATTTTTTTTTTTAAGGTTAATGGGGGGGCTGTTGGGTTACTTACTGGTATAGGGTGGATACGTTGACTTGAGTAGGGTGATTATTGCTCGGCACAACATCGAGGGCCGAAGGGCCTGTTCTGTGCTGTACTGTTCTATGTTCTATGTTCTATATGAGGCGCCCAGAATCATAACCGGGTGAAGTAATTATTTTACTTAATATACTATGCGGCCCTTTAAAATTGTGAATTTCTGAATGTGGCCCTTGCACGGAAAAGTTTGCCCACCCCTGGTTTAGCCTATAGTGTTATTGTGCATGAGTAGATCTTACTGTGTGTAAATAAATAGTATTGACTTTGAACTAACTAACTGGTGTATTGGCTCTTTGATCGGTATTCGGGTTGAACCTTGTGGCGGTATCGAGAGATACCTGCCGACTCTGAAAGTATACACATAATTAGGATTAAGAAAGGCCACCTTATTAACCGACATATTTATAGCAAGTAAACAGAGTAACAACACCACTGGTCACCGGCTGCCATCCTGAAAAAGACCCCTTTATTCCCACTCTTTGCCTTCTGCCAGTCAGCCAATCCTCTAGCCATGCCAGGATCTTACCCTTAACACCATGGGATTTTAATTTATTTAACAGTCTCCAATGCGGCACCTTGTCAAAGACTTTTGGAAATCTAAAGTCATTTTAATCTATTTAAAACCAGGTGACCCACAGATGACAGGCTGATACATTTTTTAATATAAGAGACAAAAAGTAATGTTCTACTAGGTTAGGTGAATTGGTTACGATAAATTAGCCCTAGGTGGGGTTACAGGGATAGGGTGGGGTTTTGGCCTAGGTAGGGCACTGTTTCAGAGGGCCGGTGCAGACTTGATGGTCCAAATGGCCTCCTTCTGCAATGTTGGCTTTCTATGATTATTCTATTATGATTTCTAATGGAAAATAAGGAAACGCTGAGTGAATTGAACATCTGGCTTCCCTGCAGAGAACATGAGTAACTTCCCAGAAATAAGCGTGAATCAGAAGGTGAACAGAACGGAAGAAAGTAAGCAATTACAATCGTCAGAGAATCTAAGAAATTAATTAACCTTTGCATGCCTTTCGCATTTTGGGAAGTTACCACCACTGGAAAAGTGAATTATCCAATATAGATTTTCAGCTCCGTGAAGGAATACCACTGGTGATTCCGGTGACACCACGTTACTTCAAACATCATTCGCTCGAGCCTCTCCACAAGCAAATGCATTCCTGAAAGACTCCAAATCAGACAACAAAGTGATTTGACCATTTCTTGGTTCCTTATGCACAGGGATACTGATGGCGTTCACAAGGACATGCCACCATCGAAATCACCAACTCACCAACCCAACAAGAAAGACATTCAACCATGATAATTGATGGGTTTTGGACTCATACATATGAGTTGGACTTATTGTTTAATGATCACTGTTATCATGACTTGTACAGAGCATCACTTATCTACCTGTCTTTTTGTTCAATTCTCTTTAACAGTGTACAGAAAATATGTAACACGAAAAAGGGGGGATGTGGTGATATGCATCACTGTAGATACACAAGGGGTTAATGTAAGTACACGTAGACTAGCTAGACACTAGAGGGAGCACCAGAGGCATGACACACAGACACTCAACCAATAGGTCAGTAAGATAGGACACAACCAATGGCCATTCACGTTATACACAGAGGTGACACCACCACAGGGGGGCATTACACCAACCCATATATAAAGTACACAGCACACATGATCTTTCTCTTTCCAGTGGAGACACTCAGTGAGTACAGACACAGGGTTGATTCAACATCACACCCACCACGTGGATTGTAGTAGACTGGTTCGTCAGTCTGAGTAGCTATAGAAGGATTAACAGTAGAGGCGAATCCGAGTAGGAGAATTGTTAATAGTTTAATAAACGTGTTGAAATTATCTCCACGTCTAAACCTTCCTTTGTCAGAGTGAAAATCAAGGAAGCAGCTTATGCTACGCCAAGAGCAGAACAAGACAGTCGCAGCAATGATAAACATCTGACTATTCAACGGCACTTTGCCAGGTTTCTTTACACTCTGTAGTTTTTTTAAAATAATCTTTATTGTCACAAGTAGGCTTACATTAACACTGCCATGAAGTTACTGTGAAAAGCCCCAGTTGCCACATTCCGGCAACTGCACGGGTACACAGAGGGAGAATTCAGAATGTCCAAATTATCTAACAGCAAGTCTTTCAGGACTTGTGGGAGAAAACCAGAGCACCCGGAGGAAACCCACACAGACACAGGGAGAACATGCAGACTCCGCACAGACAGTGACCCAAGCGAGGAATCGAACTTAGGATCCTGCCGCTGTGAAGCAACAGTGCTACCGTTCCGCCAGAAGTTTCACCCCGCTGAGGCCATATTTAAGAGTTTTCCTGCTGCCAAGCTGAAGCTGAACCTCTGGAACCCTCTGCCCTGGAGAGCATTTGAGGCAGAGTGACTAAAATAGTTTTCAGGCAGAGGTCGATAGATTCTTGACTAACAGAGGAGTCAAAGGTGACTGTTATAGAACAGTACAGCACAGAACAGGCCCTTCGGCCCTCGATATTGTGCCGAGCAATGATCACCCTACTCAAACCCACGTATCCACCCTATACTCGTAACCCAACAACCCCCCCTTAACCTTACTTTTTAGGACACTACGGGCAATTTAGCATGGCCAATCCACCTAATCCGCACATCTTTGGACTGTGGGAGGAAACCGGAGCACCCGGAGGAAACCCACGCACACACGGGGAGGACGTGCAGACTCCGCACAGACAGTGACCCAGCCAGGAATCGAACCTGGGACCCTGGAGCTGTGAAGCATTTATGCTAACCACCATGCTACTGTGCTGCCCCTGTTGTTAGGTGGGAATGTAGAGTTGAGATCAGCCATGATCTTATTGAATGGCGAAGCAGACTCAAGTAACCAACTGGTTTACTCCTGCTCCTAATTGATATGCTTGTCTGTAAATATATTCTATCACTCTGTCTGCTTTGGCTGGTTCATTTTGTGCTTGTGATGAGAGAAACAAGTTTGAACGGAATCTTAAACCATAACTTCACTTCAGAAAACCAGCATGCATTCAAGTGCAATTTGCGTGCAGATGACCATTAGTACCCAAAGCGGAAGCTTTACCTAATAGCCCATTAATGGAGCCAAATGTCTCAAGACATTTGAACTGCATAAGGAGATATTAGGATAGGTTACAAAAGGCTTGGTCAACTGTATATGCTTTAAAGACTTTTTTAAAATAAATTTACAGTACAGTACCCAATTCATTTTTTCAAATTAAGGGGCAATATAGTGTGGCCAATCCACCACCCTGCACATCTTTGGGTTATGGCGGTGAAACCCACGCAGATACAGGGAGAATGTGCAAACTCCACATGGACAGTGACCCAGAGCCGGGATCTGCTTTAAAGACTTTAACGGAGGAGAGAGAGAGAGACAGAGAGGCGAGAGATTTACAGGGGGGTAATTCTGAAACTTTACTGGGAGGCATCAAGTTAGCTTGGGCACTAATACACTTCTGCAGATTGGACTAATAATCTCATACAACCCTGCATGTGCTCTTGGCATCTAACAACAAGAGCAACATCTGCACTCAAGATTACCTTCTTTAGATGCAAATAAAGCACTGACTTGGTTACCTCAGCAACAGCAGTCAAACCTGGAAAATGGCCCACATCTCAAAAAAACACACTGATCAATAAGCAACATAGAACATCCACTGAGTTGCAAATGTATACACAGACAGTTAAGAACATATACACCGGCGTGCTTTTAGAATCTTTAGTGCTTGAACTAGGAGGTGTCATCAGTTGGACCAATTGACCCTCAGCAATTGGACGTTATTCTTGGATTATGAGCACTCTCACTGGTATTTTTTAAATTTTGCCATCTACATCTGTTCCCACAACTTCACTCATACAATCTAAAATCTCAGGCTATTTTAAGTCCTGCTATTTTTAAGCCATGAGAATACAGCATTGTGTCCATCAGTTAAAACATTCTAAACAAACTTCAACTAACCACACATGGTAAGGCAAGGCAAACTGTCGATCTGAGGAAGGGGTTAATTCCTTAGGAGTCCAGGGCAAGATCTATCTGTGGATTCTATTTTCCTGCCATTGGGACATGACCAACTATTCATCAGATAGTTTATGTTTTCATGGCTCTATAAAAACCCAGGAAAAATCAAGGATGAGAAAGGATCATTTAACACTTGGACATTCAACAATCCTCTTCCCCTAATTCTCCAAATCATTAACCTTTTCTTCCCAGTTCACCAACCACAGTTGATCTGAATTAATCATCCCTACCTCAATATAGCTCCCAATCCTCATGAGATTTTTTTTGGAGCACTTTGGTAAATGTGAACACTTTCTCTGGCTCTTCATCTTTGGAAGCTGTAGCCTTAGTGTTTTCACATTGCCAGCGGTTAAACTCAGAAAGCAAGAGGCTGCCTTATGATCGGAATGACCTCCCTCAACTCAGCAACTCGCTTCCCACCCCCAGTCAAGACCGAAAGCAAATGAGTAAGGAGTCCCTCTCCAACAAAGAACACTGGATTCCAGAACAAAGGATTAAAAGGCTCCGTAATATTTGCCATCAAACTTTATTTTTTCAGGAGTTGCTTGCTCAGAGGCAGACGGCTGAAGCTACAGGATTTACAGTTAATGCTGCTGGAGCTGTCATCCCGAGAGAAGTAGGCAGAGGCTGTTAATGGTGGTGATTTCCTTCCTGTCGCTGGAAGCAGTCAGCATACAGGACTCATACATTCCTGCTCAACTACATCTTCCGTTAAAAACAATATAACTTGTGATTCTGCAGCAGACATCAGTGGTGACGTTGAAGGAGGTCTCCCTTTAAATGTTTTGACTCTGAGAAAGTGGAACATTACAATCCTGAAGGACGGGTGTCACGTTACAGCGTCCTGACTCTTTATTTAAACTTACTGTTGGTAAGTTTTTGAATTCTACTCCCTGTTAAATTAGTGGATGAAGGATGGCGTGTTCAACCGGGCAGAATATCATTACGGTGTTACAGAACAACCTGAAATAAATTCTATGAGATGGAAGAAATTAATTATTGTGTCTCCACAGGGTTGAAAGTTCAGGTGTTCTCGTAGTTTTAAAAAGGTTTCCCTTGTACAGTAAATGGGTAAAGGTTGCTACTGTGTTTTCTTTTTGCATTTGATTGACAGATAAAGAGCTAAATAGAAGCTATAACACTGCTTTTTCAATTTCTGTTTTCATTGCTGAAGTATTTTGAAGGCATTTGTTGTCATTGTAAGATCCAAATTCTTTTGTCAGGATTTTTCTTTTGTGCCTTGAAACTGAATCCAGAACAGGGAACACGATTGTTTACATTTTCAGACCCTCTTGCGGGTGGGGGTGTCTCAGAGTTGTTCAGATTTAAACATTTTCTCCTTGTTTTGATCATTGACTAATACACTCTTTTTGTTGATGTATAATACCTTAACGGAAATTTCTGCCCCATGATAACATCAAGTGGTCAGTTCTATTTTTCAGTTAGTTCCTTGAAGGATATGCACATTAACAAGCGATTCCTGAATGTGTGTCAGTTTGGTTGGGGGCGGGGTGTTTACCTGGGTGGGTGTCCATTTAGGAATTCGCAGGGATGAGCCGTCATCTGGAATTTGAAAAAACAGACCCTTAAAACACTAAGTGTCAGATGAACCATCCTGAGCAAAGGATAGCTCAGCTATCCGCACTGTTATAGATACCAATCAGAACAAATATGGGAAAGATCGGATGTTAAATCATCGAGTTTACAGCATTCCTCTATTGCCAGGTTAACTCTGCCCAGGTGTCATCAGGCACCATCTTAGTCACCATTACAGTGAAGAAATATTAATGATCACTCCTATGTGCTATTTTATTCGCTTGTGAGCCATATGCCAATGGCTTCTGACTCGGTACAAAGGAAAAAGTGACTAACCGCTTGGCAAATTTACCATTGCCATTTGTTCAGATTAAACAATGCTCTTCCTGACAGCCATATGCAGGGCTTCACAAATCCATCTGTTTTACAGCATGGTCTGGGAAGAGGAGATATTGAGTGGATAATATTCACCTGGCACAGCGAGCTGTGTACTGAGGACCACAAACCATCCTCATGTAATTTTACAAAGGGAGCTCAATTAATAATTCTTTCATCGCATAGCACACAATATGCTGGGAGCGAACCTGGGTCATTGGGAATAGCTCAGTATATACAGTACCAGCAATTATTAAAGGACTGCTCGTTGACTTTATGCTGGCTCTATTTTTTTTGCCAGTCGCTCCAACTCAAAATCATATATCGCAAACTAAGCCCAGCAACGAAAAGCAGCCCTCTGTGGAGGAGAGGGCCATTCAGCAGTAAAGTCTGACTATTTTTGAGACTGTTTCCCTTGAAGCAGAAACTGTTCGCCTTTGCCGTTCATGCACGTTGTTGGACAACCTTTCCTTCACCTCAAGATTGTTGGAATCTTTCTGAGCTTTACACACTATCTGTTGTATGTGGGGCTCGGGGTAGACCGCAAGTCTCCAATCCCCAAAAGAACAAGACTTTTCACTAAATTATCTATAGTTCCAATCACAATCTTATTGCACCATGGGGTAAATCACTCTGCCATATTGTAGCATTCTTTGTTGAGGACCTCATGTTTCTTCATTAATCCTTTGAGAAAGGCAGTAAAATTCTTTGAAGCAGAAAGAGAACCAAAGATTATTGTGTTTATTCTGATAGCTCCGTCCTTTAGTACCCTTCTGGTTCTCAGTTACATGAGCTGGAGTTGTTCGCCATTGACCAGAGAAGGTTAAGGAAAGATTTGAAAGAGATGTTCAAAATCATGTAGGGTTTTGATAGTGTAAATAAGGAGCCATTATTTTCAGTGTTGGTCCCAAAGAGTGCAGATTTAAGGCAACTGACAAAAGAACCAGAGGCTTTATGGAACAGCAAGTTGTTATTTCTGGAAAGCACTCTCTGCAAGGGTCATGGGAGTAGATGCACTAATAACCCACAAGGGGATTGGATGAACTTTTGAAATGAAAAAAAAACATGGGGCTATGGGAAAGAGCAGAAACAGACACAATGGGCCAAATTGCCTACAGTTTGGTATCATTCAATGATTGCATAATGATAACCTAGTTTCATGGTCATGTCGTTTGAATCACATGCTGCAGATCAATCATGCATTCAGAGGGTTTACACAAGCAACACATTATTGAGAATCAACAGAATCAAACTTTCACTGCAGGGAGCTGCCTGAGGATTATTGCTCCAACTCCACCATCTTGCTCCATCAAAATCTAAAGCCTTTTACAGCCAAGTCCAAAGATGGGGAGGGAGCTGGGGGTATAGGGTGGGGGAGCAGGCCTAGCTAGGATGTGCTTTCAGAGGGTTGGTGCAGACTTGATGGGTCGAATGGCCTCCTTCTGCAATGTAGGAATACTATGATTCAATGTTATGCTGAACTTATACAAGATACGACACTAATTAGACCTCAGCAGGAGTACAGTTCTGGGCACCATACTGTAGGAAGGATGTGAACACATTGGTGAGAGTGCAGAACAGGTTCACAAGAATGGTTCCAGGAATGAGGATCTTCAGTTATAAAGATAGACTAGGGAGATTGGGAGTGTTCTCTTCTGAGAGAAGAAGGCTAGGAGGCGATTTGAGAGAAATATTCAAAACCTTGAGGGGGCAGGACAGAGTAGATAGGGAGCGAGCACAGATTCCAAGTGATTTGCAAAAGAAGCAAATGTGATGTGGGAAAAACACTTTGTCAAATAACGATTGGCTCAGGTCTGGAATGCACTGCCTGGAAGTGTGGTGGAGGAAAGTTCATTTAAGGCATTCAAGAGGGCATTAGATGATTACTTAAATAGAAACAATGAGCTGGGGTATGGGGATAAGGCAGGGGAATGGCACTAAGCCATGATGCTCGTTTGGAGAGCCAGTGGAGACACATTGGGCCAAATGGCCTCCTTCTGCGTCATAATAATTCTGTGATACATTTCATCTTCTCCTAGCACTTCTGACATTAGAATACCATACGGAACTATGACTGAATGTCACATCCCGGGCAATAAGAAAATCAAAACTTTCATCTGATCATATAACAGAAATGTGAAAGAATTTTTACTCTCTAAAATTCTCTCAAATATTTTGAATTAGAAATTTTCCATCAAGCTTAATGAATTACATTTAAAAAAGGATACAATTATACATTTTTTTACATATACAAATAACTGTGAGTGGAGATTCTAAAAAGGCTATGGAATTTTCATCAATCAATGGAATGTAGGCTTTTATCCCGAGGTTCGGAATACAAAAATCAAGTGATGCCTCTGTTGTACAAGGTTTTGTTGAGATGCCATCTGAAGTACAAAGTTCAGTTTTCTGGATGCTTGTTAGAAAAAATATAATGGTCTTAAAAGTTACAGCAGGGTTTAAAGGATTAAATTATGAAGCTAGTTGCATACTTCGAGTTTGCATTTCTTTCAGTTTAGAAGGTTGGGAGATGGTCTAATCATAGTGTGTAAAAAAGGATTCAATTGTATAGAGACTGAGAAACTATTTTGTCTAATGCAGGAACCCATGAATATTTAAAATTAGAGCTTGGTCATTTAAAGGGGTGGAACCAGGATGCATATCTTTCACACAACTGTTATTGGAAATCTGGAACTCTCTCCCCCTGATTGAAACAACTGAGGTTTCGAAGAATACATTTTTTTTTAAAGATAAAGGGGTTATGATAATACGGTTGCGGAAAAAGACACGTTAATGGAGTTGAGCTACAATGTAACCATGATTTAACTGAACAAAGGAAGAGGTTCAAGGGGCAGAACACCTATTCCTATGTTTCAAATAAAATTACAACACAGCTCTTGAATTATAAATTTAGTGATCAAAACCCTACATTAACTCCAATTGCAAAATGAGACATTCAAAAGAAATAAAAATTGGCGTGAATGCAGAAAGGACTCCTAATTCACTGGCATGCAATTCACACTAAGGCAGTGCTAATATGGGCGCCTCGGTCTAATACAACTGGCTATTAAAGGTTAAACAACCACCAATTGTGGACTACATGCTGATAGCTGAATTAACGCAAAAAAACATCGTCCATGATTGGCAAAAAAGTGACTGTTTTTATCATTGACAGGAAAGAGGTCAAGAAGATGGGAGACTGGAGTTTTTTGGAAAAACTCCTTGATGAAGTCCAGGAACACTCAACTGTGATTGGCAAGATCTGGCTCACTGTCCTCTTCATATTTCGGATTCTAATCCTGGGCACAGCTGCAGAGTATGTGTGGGGCGATGAGCAGTCGGACTTTAATTGTAACACACGACAGCCAGGTTGTGAGAATGTCTGCTACGACAAGGCTTTCCCAATCTCGCATGTCCGCTATTGGGTACTACAGATCCTCTTTGTGTCAACGCCGACTCTTATCTACTTGGGTCATGTGATGCACATAGCGCGGCAGGAAGAAAAACTGAAGCAGCAAGAGGAGGCACTGAGATCCCTGCCATGCAAAGACAGCCAAAGTGAACTCATCATGAAAGAAATTGCAAGAAAGAAGTTAAAGTACTGCATTGATGAGGCAGGAAAGGTCAAAATTAGGGGAGCACTGATGTGCACCTACACACTCAGCATTATTTTCAAGATGTCATTCGAACTGAGCTTTCTATTTGGTCAGTGGGTCTTATATGGCTTTACCATGTCTCCCATTTATGAATGTGTAAGAGAGCCCTGTCCACACAAGGTAGATTGTTTTATATCTCGCCCCACAGAA
Organism: Scyliorhinus canicula; assembly: GCF_902713615.1. Lineage (NCBI taxonomy): Eukaryota > Metazoa > Chordata > Chondrichthyes > Carcharhiniformes > Scyliorhinidae > Scyliorhinus > Scyliorhinus canicula. Next base: position 141,630,660 of record NC_052146.1, on the reverse strand, counting down.
AAGACCATTTTCATTTTATTTATGTTTGTGGTAGCTCTGATATCGCTCCTGTTAAACTTTCTGGAATTGTTCCACCTCGTTGGCAAGTGTCTTATCAGGAACATTCAGACCAGCTCCAAGAAACAACACTATCGAAAACCGTCTGACTTTCCAGGAGGTCACTACATTGAAAAGGAGTCAATACCAATAGAGTATATGTACCCATCCGTGGAAGGGGCTCACGGACCTTACCAGAGCTGCAACAAGTCCTCTACTGAGCAGAATTGGACAAACTATAATACAGAGCAGATATTGGCAGGCCAAAAGGTCAATCCAATGCCACAGGGGCATTTGCAGCCATTTAACTTTTTGAGGGATGTCCCTGATAAAGTAGACCAAAGTTCAATTCAAGAACAAAGGCCTACTAGTCCAGCCAGCAGTGTAGGCAGTAAGAGAAGAGACAATGACGTTGCAATCTGATTTCAGGTGAACATCAAGTTCTGAATGAGCAATATTTAAGAATGGTTACGCTTGACAAAGCAGTATTTCAGGACTTTCAGATATAGTCAATGAGAAAAGTTGAACAAGTATCCAATATGGATTCCAACACACTTGACGTATTTCAGGTACAAGTACAAAGATGGATGCTATTCTGCTGAAGAGTGGACAAATACATGTCTCTGACCCAATTACTGTATGGAGTTATTATTACATTTGTAATTTATTTCCTACTTATTGTGAGGTTTTGGATTTCTTGGTTGATATTCTGAGATTGAACTATGCCTTTGGGCAGAATGAAAGATAGCAACAACTTTTAACAAATCAGAGTTATTCAGCACACAGAGGTTGTATTTCAATGTGTTTCTAACTAACACGGAGGTACAGTGGTTAACACTTGCTTCACAGCGCGAGGGTGCCAGGTTCGATTCCCGGCTTGGGTCATTGTCTGTGTGGAGTCTGCACATTCTCCCTGTGCCTGCGTGGGTTTCCTCAAGGTGCTCCGGTTTCCTCCCTCAAGTCCCGAAAGACATGTTGTTTGGTGAATTGGACATTCTAAATTCTCCCTCAGTGTACCCGAACAGGCGCTGGACTGTGGCGACTGGGGGATTTTCACAGCAACTTCATTACGGTGTTAATGTAAGCCTACTTCTGACAATAAGAAAGATTATTATTATGAATACACATTCCTCCAGCATGTGCCAGTGATCCTCAAGAAAAAGTTTGTCGAAAAATGTTGATGTCTTATTTGTATTTTTTCTTTTTCTTGGCATCCTTACTGTAAATATATTTCTCGTCCTCCTATTTGGGTGCCACCTGTCTGCCATTTCCTGACTGAGATGCTGGTGTGTGTGACAGCTGGTGCCAGGCTTTTATTAGTGCTGCTCTGTAATCAACCAGTAGGAGGCATACAAGAATGGATTTGATTGAGGTGCTTCAGGGAGTTCAATTTAGTACTGTACCACCCTCATCCCCATCCCCATATATTAACACACTAGAGGTGGAGAAAGCTGAGTATTTCAATCAATCAGGGATAATTCAGCATTCAGTTAAAAATAATTACTGACCAACAAATAGCAGTAGACATAAATGACGTAAAACACATCAAGCTTGGTACAAAGCTATCATCTAGTTTGCTCATCTCTTTCTAAAGTGGTGATGCATCATGTCAGGGGTCTTTCATGTCAACTCCTGAATAATGTTTTTCATGATGTGGAGATGCCGGTGTTGGACTGGGGTGAGCACAGTAAGAAGTCTTACACCAGGTTAAAGTCCAACAGGTTTGTTTTGACTCACTAGCTTTCGGAGCACTGCCCCTCCCTCAGGTGACAGCCGAAAGCTAGTGATTTGAAACAAACCTGTTGGACTTTAATCTGGTGTTGTAAGACTTCTCACAATATTTTTTCAAATACGTGCAAAATACCGCACATTTTCTATTTTATGACCTCGAGGTAGTGATCTTGAATAGAATTGGAAGAATCACACCGTACTTCTAAAGAAAATGGCAAACTATATTCTTATTTATAGATGTATTTGTTGCATCGTTTCCCTATTTATGGATTTATTTGTTGCATAATTTCAATTTGAAATGTCACCACAGGCCTCCGAAGCGCCCGTGGAAGCTCTATGGTTAAGATATAACACGCAGAAGTGAATCGCGCACAGCAGCACTTTCCTCAGCAAAGTAGTAACTTCCTGTCAACTAACGCCATTACAATGCTAGTCAGCTTCATATTCTCAGCAAAACAATACTCCATGGGTAGAATCATCCTCAATGGTAAACCTCAATGGGTGAAGGGGCCTTGTACAGGTCACCAAGAAATAAACATGGCTGCGTGCGCAATCAGACTCTCGGAATTTGAGTTAACACTTGAGAAAATTGTTTCATGTAGCTTTAGTTCACTGTGTTGTCAACATAATTCCAGCCGTTTCATAGAAATGCGGGAATTGGAGGGACAGCAGAGAACTATTAGTTCTGTAAATAATCAGGTGATTTGTTCAATTATTTGTTGAAGTGTATTGTACAAGTTGAATTTTGTTTTAAATCTTTGCCACTATGAACTGCTGACCAAAATAAAAAAATAAAAAAATTAAATGCCAGTCATGCAATTTCTGCAGTTTATTTTGTCTGGCTTTATAGCCAAAATTGTTTCAGCTTTTTTACCTGTCCATGCAATATTTCAGAGCTGAGCAACAGGACGTCTGGGTGGAGTGGATACCAGTTCCTATGGAACTGTATTTGAGACTGTCACAGTAAAATGATCCCAGAGATTGCACAGAGGCACAGTACCCTGCTCGGAGACTCCGCTCTTCAATTTAGCCCAGATCAATACAGAAAAAAAGAAAGATTGCACTTATACCAGACGCCTCATCATGTTTTGCAGCCAATGAAGTACTTTTGATGTGTAGTCGGTGTTATAGTGCAGGAAACGCGGCGGCCAATTTATGTACCATAAACAGCAATGTGATAATGACCAGATAATCCAGAAAGACGTGCTTGTTAAGTGAATTGGACTTTCTGAATTCTCCCTCAGTGTACCCGAACAAGCACCGTAGTGTGGCGACTAGGGGATTTTCACAGTAACGTCATTTCAGTGTTAATGTAAGCCTACTTGTAACACTAATAATCTGCTTTTTCTGTGCTATTGTTCGAGTGACGAATATTGGCCAGCAGATGGAGGATAATTCCTCTGCTCTTCTTCAAAATAGTGCCATAGGGTGGCACTGCCATGGCGTCAGGGGCACTGCAAGGGTGCCAGGCTGTCAGAGCCAGGGTGCCCAAGTGCCAGGTTGGCATTGCCTCTTGTCGAATCAGGGAGGGGGGGGGTGAGGTGGGGCTTTGGGGGGCATCCCCAAGGTTAGAGGGAGTTGGGGGGGAAATAAAAAAGGGGGTGGGGTGGGTTAGTGGACAACATAGCGCCCAATCTATGAGGAGTTTGCCTGCTGGCCCGCTTCATCTCTCGGAATGTGGCCTTGGTGGGGAGAAACCCTCTCTCTGAGGCTAAAAATGACAGCAAAGTGCTGTTGGATAGCGGTATGTTTATCGATGCTACAGCTGCCAAGAAATACCCTGCTAAACACGACCAACAGCAGACTTGAATTTCAGTTTGTCCATTGCAGCTGACATGAATGCGGACCAATTTTTAGCCGTAAGAATACCATGTGATGGCATTTTTTTTTAAAACAGTAACTTGGGATATAACGTCCTCCTCTTCTCCTTCTTGGGCAGTTCCTCAGGGTCGAGGATGAGTTGCTTCCACTCCGGGGAGGTGGGTTTTGCGGTGGCTGAATCGTCCGTTCCTAGATCCCTAGACTGTGCCACAGGTTGGAAAGGTGGTGTTTGATGCGGTGGGTGGGTGGGACGCTCTGGATTCTGCGCTCTCCTTCCGCTGTTTACGCTTGACCGCCACGTTCACCACCCTGTGACGCTCGAGGTGATTGGCGCCTTCGCGAGTGCTTCTTCTCCAGTTTGTGCGTTCTGAGGCAAGCAATTCCCGCATGTCAATGGGGATGTTGTATTATTGGGGGAGGCTTTCAGAGTGTCCTTGTAGTGTTTTCTCTGCCCGCCTCGTGATCGCTTGCCATTGCAGAGCTCAGAGTGAAACCCTTGTTTTGGGAGTCTTGTGTAGGGCATGCGGGCAATGTAGCCTGCCCATCGCAGCTGGTTGAGTGCTATCAGTCCCTCAATACTGGGGTTATTCGCCAGGGAGAGGACTCTCACGTCAGTATGCCTACCCTGCCAGTGGATTTGCAGGATTTTGCAGAGGCAGCGTGGGTGATGTCTCTCCGGGGATTTGGGGTGTCTGCTGAACATCGTCCATGTCTCTGATGCACACAGGAGGGAGGGGACCACGGCTGCTCTGTAGACCATGAGCTTGCCACGAGATTTGAGGTCTCGGTCCTCGAACACTCTGTTCCTCAGGCATCAGAAGACTGCACTGGCGCTTTGGAGTCGATGCTTGATTTCATTGTCAATATCTGCTCGTGCCGAGAGGAGGCTCTCTTGGTTTGTGAAATTATCCACATTTTCCAGGGGACACGGTGGATCTTGATGGTTGGGGGGCAGTTTTATGTGGCAGGAGTGGGCTGGTACAGAGCTTTTTTTTCCGGATATTTAGTCTGAGGCCCATTCCCTCATATGCCTCGTGAATGCGTCAACAGTGGTTTGTAACTCGGCCTCTTGAATATGCGCACACACAGGCTTCATCTGCATACTGCAGCTTATTGCAGAGGTTGACGTAGTCTTGGTTCTGTCCTGGAGGCATCGGTGGCTGAACAAATTCTGCTAGGTTAGCTCCACTCCAGCGGAAAGCTTCAGGATGATGGTGTGGAGTGTTACTGTGAGGAATGTGGAGATGAGCATTGGTGCGATGATGCAGCCCTAATTGACCCCAGTTTTCACACGTATTGGGTCTGTGGTGGTTCCATTGGTGAGGATTATGGTTTGCATGTCATCATGGAGCAGGCGGAGAATGGTGACGAATTTCTGCGGGCAGTCGGATTTGAGGAGGATGTTCCACGAACCCTCACGATTAAGGCCTTTATGAGATTGGAGGTACAGAGGTTGAAGCTGCTCCCTGCACTTTTCCTGGATTTGTTGCATGCTGAAGAACAGGTCCATTGGGCCTTTTGATGGGCAGAAGCCGCACTCAGACTCAGAGAGGAGCTCTTCAGCCACTGGGAGGAGGCGGTTGAGGAGGATTCTCGCAATGACCTTTCCTGTGGTGGAGCGTAGGGAAAGCCCTCTGTAATTTCCTCGGTCGGACCTGTCTCCTTTCTTGAAGGTGGGCACAATTAAGACGTCTCTGAGATCACCCTGCATGCTGTCTTCCTTTTAGACAAAGGTGATGAGGTTGTGCATTTTTGTCAAAAGTGCTTCTCCGCCGCATTTTAATACTTCTGTGGGGTTTCCGTCCGTGGAATTGGCCTTGTTGTTTTTCAGCTGTTGGATGGCTGTTTTGACCTCATGATGAGCTGGGATTGTACTGTGATGGTGGCGGGTAACATTCTGCAAGATGGTGGCAAGGGCACTTGTGCTGAAGGCTGTGACTTGGTTGAGGAGGTCCTTGAAATGTTCTCTCCAGCGAGCATTGACTGCCTCTCTGTTTTTCGTGAACGTCTCCGAGAGTTTTTGGCTCTCCGAGGTGGGTCCCTGTGTGGTCAGAGCCTAGATGGTTTTAATTGCACTGAAGAAGCTGCACACATCACGGTTGTCGGTGAGTTGCTGAGTTACCTGTGCCCTTTCACCCACCATCTGTTCTTTAGGTCACAGATTCTTTGTTGCACAATGGCCTTCAGTTGCCTGCAGGCTTGTTTCCTCTCACTCGAGTTTTGGTGGAGCTGCCAGTTCAGGAACGCCTTGCGTTTGCAGTCAAGGAGATTCTGGATTTCCTGATTGTTCTCGTGGTCTTGGTGTTTCGTAGTCGAGAGCCTGAGCATCTCCTCGTAGGTGCTGACTATGGCGGCTTTTAAAGTGGACCAGCACTGTGGGCATTCTGCAGCTCTGGTTCACTGGTCGTCACCAGGTTAGCTGTGAGGCACCAACTGAGTAGCTCTTTCTTCTTTCTTTGAGTCCAGCGACATTGAGCCGCCAGCGGCTGAGTTTCTTCTGTCTGTGCTAGGCTGAGGCCAGGGTGATGGAGATGGTAGAGTGGATTAGTCGATGGTCAGCCCAGCAGTCATCGGCTCCGGTCGTGGCATGGGTGATATGGACATCTTTGCGGTCCCTTGCTCGGACGATGCTATAGTCTATTAGGTGCAAGTGCTTGGAGCAGGGATATTTCCAAGAGGTCAGCTACTTGTCCCTCTGGCGGAACAGGGTATTTGTAACGACCAGGTCATGTTCTAACCATTTTGTCAGGAGGACTCCGTTGACATTTGTTTTCTCCAGGCATTCCCTACCACATGCCTTTCTAAAGGTTTGCGTCTTTACCGACTCTAGCATTGAAGTCGCCGAGGAGAATCAGCTTGTCTTTCTTTGGGATGCGGTACAGCGATTGGTCAAGGCTGGAGTAGAAAGCCTCTTTTGTCTTGTCCATTGCATCAAGGGTTAGGGCCTAGGCACTGACAGCTGTGATGTGCTGCTTCTGGGCCAGGGTGATTCATAGGCCCATGAGGCATTCGCTCATTGAGACTTCTGGTCAATTCATTTTTTATGGTGAAGCCAACCGCAAAGACGACGTTCTTCTTCCGCTTTGCCATTCCACAAGAAGGTGTATCTGCCACCTTGTTCTTTAAGCTTGCCTTCTGCCAGTCGTGTCTCGCTCAGGGCGGCAATGCCAATATTGTGGTGTCAGAGTTCCAGGGCTAGGATGGCGGTGCGATGTTCAGGTTTGTTGATGTTGGTGTTGTCCATAAGGGTCCTGCCATTCCAGGTGCCGAAATACATTTTGGGGTGGGGTGGAAGATGCCTGACCATGGATTCTTGTAACTTGGGGTGGTCGTTACTCACCATCCACCTTATGGTTCCAGCCGAGCGAGGTCTTGGCCCAGTGATGACAAAGACCAGGCTTTGCTGTAGGAAAGGGACTAACACAGACTCATCACCTTCTGATCATCTGCCTGCCTGTCAGGGATGTCCATTTTAAAGGGTGATGTCTTTTTAATTTTCCCTCCCTCTTACAGCATCGGGAAGTTGGGCATGCCACCCTCTATTCCGCCATCCTTTCACTGCCACTGCCTGCTTCACGATCAGTGGCCAATCTCCCACCATCCCAGGCCTGTTGTCTAAAATTCTCATCCTAAATCCCATCAGCTTCCTACATTTTGCCAATCCTCAAATGCCCCTTGAAAATATAGTTATTTGACCTTTCTCTCAATTATGTCCCAAAACTCTGCACCTAATCTCTCCCTCTGTAAAGTATCTCAGGTAGGATAGCACGGTGGCACAGTGGTTAGCACTGTTGCCTCACGGCGCCGAGGTCCCAAGTTCGATCCCGGCTCTGGGCCACTGTCCGTGTGGAGTTTGCATATTCTCCCCGTGTTTGCGAGGGTCTCGCCCCCACAACCCAAAGATGTGCAGGGTAGGTGGATTGGCCATGCTAAATTGCGGCTTAATTGGAAAAAGTGAATTGGGTACTCAAAATGTTTTTTAAAAGTAAAGCATCTCAGGTAACCTTGCAACACAAAAAGGAGCATCCAAATATATATATTATTGTAACAAATTATGCTTTATTAATTGAATTAATCCAACTGATGGATTTATGGAATTTGTGTATGATTATCCACAATATGAAAGTGCTGTCTCTGGAGCTCCAGTAGAAAGATTTGCCCACATCATTGAAGATCTTTGTGACTTTTTGTCAGTTTCTGCAATTGGGATCTAACTTTAACATTCGGCTTCTCAAATGTATGAACTTGCAATGCTGAATCCAGAAGAAATCCAAATCTCATTCCACATACCATGGCTGCCAACTCAAATCAAGAACCGACACTTGGAAGTTACTGATCTCACCCACATCCCTTAAAGGGTAGCATAGCTAACTGAGGAGTGAATTCCATTTAAAGTAAGGCTGGTATGCTATGCACAATGGCAGAATCGAACTCCATCAATACAACCTTTATGTAATAATGGGCAAGATTCTCTTACCTCCTCAGAGTGTGTTTCTCAGCAGTAGTGGGGGGCGACCCACCATTGGTAAGCGGGCAGGGTCTTCTGGTCTTGCTGCTGTCAATGAGATTTCCCATTGAATCCATTCCACATCACTGGCAAACCCCTGGCGGGGGTGCACCTCCGGAGGGCCGGAGGATCCCGCTGGTGTGAACACCCAATTATTTCCCTGATACAGAGATAAGGAATTGATTGCACAAAAGGAAAGGAAAGCACATTATGGACAGTAATGTACTTTGAAATGTCATCACCGTGGGAATGTAGTGCACCACTACAGTCAATTTGTGCACAGAAGGCCCATCATGCATACTTGAGATACATAAGCAGACAATCTGTTTTAACAGTGAGGTTTAAATATTGGCCAGGACAGTGGCAGAAACTCCAATGCTCTTTTTCAAATTCTGAATCTTTCATATCCATCTGCAAGAGTAGGCAGAGTCTCAGTGCAATGTCTCATCTGAATGGCCTGCACCTCTGGCAGTGAATCACCCCCTCAGTACCGCACTCACATATCAACCTAGATAATGTGCACAATCTCTGAACCGAGGCTGGATGGAATCGATGTAAGAATGGTCGCAATGACCCTTTCAGTATTTACACACAATAAGGTATTCTGTGAGGCACAATATCCTGGTAACACCATCCGACATGGCGTCATTTTACTTAATGATTTTGAGTTTGCACGTCCAGAAAAAATATTGCCATTGGCAAAAAAAGCACCTTTGTTCCAAATAACAGCAATGTCAGTAATTAAACAACCATAAATTTATGAAAAATTCATAAAGTGAGGTTCATTTTCTCCAGAATTAATCATTTGACACTTGGTGTGTCAAAAGGAGCAAAAGTTATTTTCTGACAATCTTTTCCATTGTTTTCATGTTATGATAAGTCTTGGAGTGAGCTGAATACCAGTCACACATATCGCAGATAGTAGTTTGTGTTTGAAATGTGCTTCAACAGCTGTCCAACTACTCCTTCTTCGAATTCCAAAATCAACACACTCTTGCTAGATTTTCCCCACTTTGTTTTCTCACAGGTCATGAGGTGACCATCAGACACCATGTTTTACAGCATTGGTCACCTCCACCATTATACTAAGGTGCAGGGTTCATTGCTCATGTGAGTATTAAACGAATAACATGTTTTTCTTGAAAGATGTTTGGGACAATCTATCACAGGCAGGCAATAAAACAACAGATTAAATTAATCTACATGCACTTCATGCCAGCTGCCTCACCATGCGGAAACCTATTCATGGTAAGGTGCAATGTTGCGGGTTAAAGGTAAATTGGAGAAATATTTTACAGATTTAAAAACTAAAGGCCAGTTGGATATTTTAAAAATCAATTAAGAAGTAATTAAATAAAGTAGAGATGCAGAGCCAGATGGTGTGTTGTACCTGCGTGATGTGGGAGCTGGTGGATCCCGTTGTAGTTCATAGTGACCATATCTGTAGCAAGTGTTGATTCCTCGAAGAACTCTGGCACAAAGTTGATGAACTGGAGTCTGAGCTCAGGCACGATGACACGTCAGGGAGGGGGAGAGTTACTGGGCGCTTTGTTTCAGGAAACAGTCTCATCTCTTAGATTAACTATCTGCTGCTGGGCAGGGACATGAGAGTGTGACTATGAGTGAGGCAGGTAGAGGGATCCAGGAGGTAGCATTGCAGGAGTCTTAATCCCTGTCCTTTTCCAAGAGGGTCAGTGAGGCAATGGTGAGTGCATCCGCCCTCACCCCAGTTCACAGCCCCGGTGAGTCCGACACCCCGAGAATGGCCACCAACGGACAAGACTCCAGATGAATAGAACTGCTGACATGGTTTCAAAGAAGGAAACCCAAAAGCTCAGCCTCTTTGGACAAGACCAGAACATGGGGGTATGGTTGGCGGACCCATGGGAACATCTCTTGCACCTTGAGTTGGATGAGGCTGAGCCCTCTCGAGGGCGTCCTTCCAACATCCTCATCTAAGATGCGTCCCAACTCCTCCTCCCATTTCGTCATCACCTGATCAAGCGACAAAGATTCCAGTGAGATGGTCCACACATGGATATTCAAAATCCTCCCCCCCCCCCCCCCCCCACCCAATTCTTGCCAACCATAAGATTTCCTCCAACAGGGAAGGCTGCGGTGATAATGGGAATGCAGGTCATGCCTCGAGGACTAAGTCGTGTAATTGAAAATATCAAAATAGGTTTAACCCTGGCAGTTGGACTTTTGCTGAGAACTCTTCCCAACTGGCGAACCGTCCATCTATAAACAGGTCTCTGAAGCACTCTAGCCCCTTCCTTTCCCACGTCTTAAAAGCCGAATCCAAATTCGATGGTGGAAACAAATGGTTACCATTTATCGGAGCTAATAGTAACATGCCACTCAGCTAGTAACATTGTCTGAACTGCCTCCATATCTTCAAGGTGGAGTTCACCACTGTGTTTGAGATATATCTCATTGGAGAGAGTGGGAGCGGTGCCGTTATTAGAGCCCAGAGGCTTGATCCTCGACACGAACGTGCCTTCATCCTCCCCCACATGGTGTCTGATTCTCTGTACCACCCAAACACCTTCTCCGCATTGGTTGCCCAGTAATACAGGAGGAAATTGGGTAGTGTAAGATCCCACCAACTGTCGGAGCCACTGGAGGTACACCTGTAACTTCTCGGCATCCTATAAAGGAATTCAGTAACTTTTTAATTCTAGCAAAGAATGATTTAGCAAGAAAAATAAGAACAAAAATAGAATCCCAGCAGAATGTTCACTTTGGTGACTTGAACTCCACCAGGGATAATGGAAGGCGACTCTATCTCTGCAAATCGAGTCTCACCTTATATAACAAACTTATGAAGTTTAACTTATGAAGCCTATGTTAATCATATGTCACCTGGGATGCCCAGATACCAGAAGATACCTCTGGCCCTGCGCAAAGGTAATACCCGCATATTGGCTCCCCTCCCTGGGGGATTAACCAGAAAGTACTCACTTCTTCCCAGATTTAACTAATAGCCCGAAAAAGAGCCAAAGTCGCTCAGCAGTGTCATAATCTTGTCTTCAAGGCCAGCACGGTGGCACAGTGGGCTAGCCCTGCTGCCTCACGGCACCGAGGTCCCAGGTCCGATCCCGGCTCTGGGTCACTGTGGGGGCGATTCTCCGCACTCACGACGGTGCAGAGAATAGTGGGGGTCGTAAATTTTTACGGCCACGCTGGTCTGACGCCCTCCCGCTATTCTCCCCCCCCCCCCCCCACGCCCGCCTCCCAACACGAATCGCTGCCCGCCGTTTTTTTACGGCGAGCAGCGATTCTCAGCTGGCCGATGGGCCGAATTCCAAGCCCTTTACGACCGTTTTTAGGAACGTCAAACACACCTGGTCTGACCGTTCGTAAAAACGGCCGTAAAGTCGCGATCTGGGGAACCATAGCACCGATTGGCACGGCAGTACCACGGCCCATCACCGATCGCGGGCAGCGGGTACTTACCCCGCACACTCTTTATCCTTCCACCGCCCCGCTGTATCCATTCGCGGGGCGGCTGAGGGGCATACCGGCCCGCGCATGCGCGGGTTTCACGCAAATACGTGATGACGTCATCCGCGCATGCCCGGGTTGGAGTCTTCCAATCCGCGCATGCGCGGCTGACGTCATGTGACGCGTCAGCCGTCGCAAACTCTGGCAAGCGGGCTTAACGAAATTCGTTAAGCCCGCGATGCCGGAGTTCACGGCCGCGGCATACTAGCCCCGACCAGGGACCAGAATCGGTTCCCGGTCGGGGGGGCGGAGGCTGGCGTCAAACCCGCCCGTTTTTGACGCCAGCCTCACGATTTCTCCCGGGTTCGGAGAATCACGTCCTGTGTGTGTGGAGTTTGCACATTCTCCCCGAGTTTGCGTGGGTTTCACCCCCACAATCCAAAGATGTGCAGGCTAGGTCGATTAGCCATGCTAAATTTCCCCTTAATTGGAAAAAATTAATTGGGTACTCTAAATTAAAATAAATAAATAAATAAATAATCTTGTCCACAGAGACCGGATCTGTGACATACAAGAACAGGTCATCAGCATACAGGGATGCCCTATGTTTACATTTCCCCGCCGATCAATCCTCTCCATCCAAAAAAGCCATCCGTGCTATCGGCAGAGATCCTCTCATCAGAACGAAAAGGAGCATACACAATGAGCACCCCTGTCTTGTACCTCTGCTCAGAGGATAGTATCCGGATCTTGTTGCATTGGTACGAACACTAGCCATGGTGTTCATGTATAGGTGCTGCACCCATGAAATATATTTCTGCCCGAACCCAAACCTGCCAAGTACCTAAATGAGGTATGTCCACTCCACTCTATTGAATGCTTTCTCAGCATCCATCGCTATAATCACCTATGGTTCATGGGCCAAGGATGTCAAGAGGACAACATTCATGACTTGTCGTACATTGGAGGACAGCAGCCTACCCATCACAAATCGCATCTGGTCTTCTACCACTATATCTGGGTCACATGGCTATACCCGCAAAGCCAGCATCTTAGCCTCCACATTTAGCAGTGAAATGGGCCTGTAAGAACCACACTCTGTGGGGCCTGAGAACCATACTCTGTAGGTCCTTATCTTTCTTTAAAATAAGGGAGATGAAGGCTTGTGTAAGTGCATCAGCTCGAGCTAGAGCATCATCGAACATTATCATGTGAGTGTCCCTTTAAGAAAGGTTTTTGTCTTATCACATGGCTTCACTGATGTCATTGTGTGGGAGGAGTTGGGCTGTGGCGCTGTAGGTTTTACTTTCGCTTTGAGATTCGACTTGTTTTGAACTGCACAGGTTGAAAGAAGTGTTTTTCCATCTTCATTTTAAAAGCTGTTTCCAGACTATTTGGTAACTTAAAAGAGATAATTGCTTTCTGGAAGGATTTCAAGCCTGCTGTTTGAAAAGAGGAATAGAGTATTAATAACAAGTCTTATAACTGTGGGAATGCCGTGTACTAGGCCACACCTTTGAAAAGCGTTTTCTGGTTTTACTTGGATTTTGTTATTGAATTGGAACAGTTAAGGGAGAATTCATTAAGAGTTATAGATAGATTACTGTAGCTGTGTGGCGTCTTTATGTTTGTAGTTGATAAAAATTCTTACTGTGTGTGTTTATACAAATTTTAACTAAATTCTTAGAATAAAGCTTGTTTTTTTGATTAAAGCGCATAAGAACCCAGGTTGAATAACACCTGGAAGGCAGGATCTTTTGTTCATCCTAGCCAAATTCATTAAACAGCTGTAGGCCAGTAGATCGCCTTGATATACTTTGGAGGCTAGCAAACCTTCGATAAATGCGACATCTTCCCAATTAGGGGCACACACATTCACCATGACTACCACAGTACCTGCCAAGGACCCACTCACTATTACATACCTACTGTTCGGGTCAGCCACAATCCCGGTGGTCGGATAAGGCACTCACTTATTAATCAAAATCCCTGTGCCTCGGGCCCTACCATTGAAACCCAGTGGAGCATGTGCCCCACCCACCGCTTCCGGAGACTGGTCTGGTCCCCCACCCGTAAATGGGTCTCCTGCAGAAACATCACATTAACGTTTAAGTTCTTTCGATGGATCTCTAACTGGGCCACCCTTTCTCCTTTGTTCCAGGCGACCAGTTGAATTAAGGGTTTCCCACCCATCTCCACTCCTTCTGGAGTCAGCCATTTCAGCCATCAGGGATAAGTGAATAAACCTTAGAGGCATTGATGAAAAGACCCCCCAAGATGACAGCCACCCCTCCGCCAGAAAAACACAAAGAATGTTCTTGAACAACCATCAGCCAGATAACCCCTCCCCCCACCTTGTTTCCACTCTAAATACGCGAACTGAAAAACTGGAACCAGCCCCATAGTTTCAGCTTCCTTGCCCCCCTCCCCAACGCAGACACTAAGCACGCCAAACCAGTTAGTACTGTTTTTTATGGCTGCAGCTCCTCCCCCACCTCACTCCCATTTGCCAGCATTACACACTGCTAGTGAGAGAGCTCCCATCAGGACAATAAAAGGGACAAGGTCATTGCTTGACATGAGAATAAACTATTTCTGGGGAGAGAAAAGATAAGGATCCATCAATAGTACAAAACATAAGTTCCTCGATTATTCTTGCAACTAGGAAGAAAAAAGAACAATATTCAACGACCGATTATCAACTATATACAACAAAACCCACCACCCCTTAAGTCCACAACTTTTACAGAGAGACTGCAAATAATGAGATCCCCCACATGACACCGCTCGCTTAATTGGACCTCACTAGATGTTTGTTGATAAAGTCCTCATTCCTCTTCAGGAGTCTCAAAAAAAAATCCTGGGCTTTGTATGTAACCCGCAGCCTCGCCAGGGAAACCAATCGGAAACTAATGCCCTCCTTGTGGAGCACTGCCTTAACCTTGGTAAAGACCGCCCGCTTCCTCGCTAGCTCTGCACCTCCATCTTGAATCATTTGCAGGGTGCTTCTTTCCCATTTCACGTCACGGTGCTCCTTGGCCCACTGCAGGACTTTTTCCTTATCTCGGAAGCTATGAAACCGAATGATCGTCATGCGAGGTGGGGCATTGGGTTGCAGCCTCCACCTAAGCGGATGAATGGCCCTGTCGCGTATCGGGGTGGGGGGTGGAATGAGAGACCACTCGCCCACCATCTTCCAGATAATCCGTGATAAATACTCGGTGGAGTTTAGGCCCTCCGTTCTCCCCGGCAATCCCACAACTTCGAGGTTCTGCCTCCTTAACCGATTTTCCAGGTGGTCAATCTTTATTTTCATCAACCACGACTGCAATCTCGGTCTTGAGTGATGGCAGTTGGTCCTCGTATCACCTTAGCGCCTCAACACCTTTCAGCATCTTGCCATGATGCTTTACCGTTCCACCGGCTTTGTCAAGCTCCGCCTGGACAGTTCCAGTGCTTCCTCTATTGACTGATATCTTTTGTGAGAGATCAGCTTCCACTGCTTCTCAAAATGCAAGTTGAATTGCTCATTGAATTCTTTGGCCAAGGCGTCTGTCAGTGTGTCCAGTGTAATTGGGGTTGCTATTGATTCCTGCTCTGCAGTTGCCACTTAGGTGCTGAGGCATTACACAAGGTTCCCGAGTCCATTGAAATCATGTAGTTTCAGGCTTCCTGGACTCTTTATGTTTGGGCATGGGATCGGCATAGGGGAGCAAAATCTGCTGGTCTGCGCAATTCCCTGTTGAGTAACCTTTGGAAAAAATTGGGCAAAAATTATTTTACGTGTCGGGTCCCAATTGGAGTTCCCAAAAGCACAATTTCCCACCTACATGTCACACTGGACGTCCCAGACATTTTTAATTAGTAATGGGTTGAAGGGTTATGGAGAATGGCAGGAAAGTAGAGCTGAGATCAGCCATGAACGTATTGAATGGCGGAGCAGGCTTGAGGGCTTGAATTGCCTACTCCTGTTCCCAGCTCTTACCTTCTTATGTTATGTTCGTACAACAAGCAAAGAGCTTTTCAGGACCCACCCTAAGGGCCCCCTCCCCAATCACTTCACCCCCAACCATTCCTTCTCGCTGTTTCACATAATTTTGGATAGCCCTAGCGCAGATAAGTATGGAAAACTGCTTGGGATTGTGCTCTATTGTATCCAAACCTGGGTGAACATCCATCTTAATTTTTGCAGTGTTCATGTCCGCCGTACTGAATAAATGCCAAACACAAGGGCTACTCGTGCATCCAGCATTTAATGGTAATCTTTCAGAGAGACTGACACTTGAGAAGTTAGGACCTGTGCAAACGCTTAAGGACAGTGCCTTGGGTTGCCAATCATCCAGGATTAGCCTGGATACTCCAGGCATTGAAGAGCAATCACCAGAGCACTACTGTTTGCAATCCTGGACAAAAATCATCAGGACATAAGCTTTCCAATTGGTATAGGATGGCACTATGTCACAAGGATGGATGTGTTGGCTGACAGGAGTATGTGGTAAATTCATGTGATGAAGCTTCCACAGTCTAGCATTGTCGTGTGCAGGTTCAAGATGGGCCCAGTGGGGTGGGATCCAACATTCTACCATGAGCATTGGCTGTTTTATAAGCAGTGTGGAGACTGTACCCACACCCAGGTAAAACCCCGAGCCATCTGAATCAAAATTCCATCCTCTTTTCTGTAAGGATCTCTTATAAAGGCCAAGATGCTGCAAGATGATAATTACTCAAAGCTAGAAGGTTGGGGGTGATTCTCCAAGCCCCGCGCCGGGCCAGAGAATCGGAGCAACCCGACGCCCACGTCGCCCCGACACCGGCGCGCGATTCTCCGAGGTGTGGAGAATCAGCTGCATTTGCGGCGGCGCGTTTGGCGCGACGTCGGCCACAGGCCGCTGGAATCGGTGCGGCCGCTGATTCTCCGGCCGAGCGGCCACTCCGACACGACAGAGTCCCGCCGGCACCGTTCACCCCTGGTCGCTGCCGGCGAGAACTCTGCGGGAGCGCTTTGGGGGGGCGGCCTGTGGTGGGGGGGGGGGGGGGGGCGGGGTGAGCTCCTTCACCGGGGGCCTCCAAAGGGGTGTGGCCCACGATCAGGCCCACCATGGGCAGTTTGCAGACGGAATCGAAACTCTGAGTCGATTTCAATATTGATGGCCCATCTGGGAAACAAAGGCAGTCCGACGCCACTACTCCAACCAAAAGACACAAACAAAGCAAGGTCAATGGCCACTTAGCACACGCCCAGCCATCAGGGCACCCACCCCTTTATTGGTTTAGATCGATGACAATGATCAAGAAGCTGCCCAATTAATTGGGACCAAGTTTAAGGCCCGCCTAAAAGGGCACAAAGCCCCTCCAAGTATAAGAAGGAACCCCCAACAAAGATTCAGCCTCTTGGATTCAGCTCTCAAGTGGAGAGACCCATCCACCAGCATCACCAGAAGCAAATAAGTTCAAGGTCAACACTCGCTACCAGACGGACGACCTTAGCTGTGCTCCTGTTACCTCTTCGGACCCAACAGCCTCAGATCTGAACAACGGCCATTGTTCCTCTGACCTAAGTGGGCACACGAAGTTCAGTATAGGTGTTAGTGATAGAGATAGTTTAGTTTGTAGTATTATTGTGCATGAGCAGACCTTACTGTGTGTAAATAGATAGTATTGACTTTGAACTAACTTACTTTGTATTGGCTCTTTGATCGGTATTCGGGTTGAACCCTGTGGCGGTATCGAGAGATACCTGCCGACTCTGAAAGTATACACATAATTAGGATTAAGAAAGGCCACCTTATTAACCGCCATATTTATCGCAAGTAAACAGAGCAACATTACTGGCGATATCTGACGGGACGCGACCTAGAAGTGGCTTTGTCACTCCGAGAGAACCCAAATTTGAATTAGAAACTCAAGTGGATAAAGAAAAACCACAAGCGTAAGACCAATATCGATCAAACCACCAAGATTCGGAAGTGTTTTATTTGCATGCATACTAACAAGGGATATAAGGTAACCTCGATAGATTTTGTTGCGTAAAACTGTCGTGAGTTTTGTAGACCGGAAAATAGCGTGAGCCGTACCCGTGTTTACATCACCATTTTATTCCCCCTGTTCCAAATTCGGTAGAAACCCATAGATAACAGTAGAAATGGCAATGAAGGCAATGGAACGCCTTATGAACCCCCAGGAATTCGAGGTCGCAGCGACCAGTAGAGTAGGGCAGTGTCCCGTATGGGAAGAGGAGATTCGAAAATATCTCAAAGGGAAAGGAGCGAATTTTGGAGCGAATTTTGTGCAAATGCCGAAACGGGTCCCGGAAGTATAGGGCATACTTGGTGGGAGAACCTGACCGAGATTCATAAGAAAAGCTTAGGAAAAGTTTGTCAGCTGATGGCAATCGTGTCCTGCTTGGCACAATTGCGAGGCACAGAGGAGGTCGTGAGGATGCTCCGCAGAGAGATTGAAGAATGAGATAAGAATAGTGAGGGAGACGTTAGCGAGTACGAGAAAGTTAACAGGCAACTTAGAGAGCAGTTAGCGGCGAAGGACAAGGAGATGGTTGATGTCAAACAGGCACACCAATCTTGTCTCGCTCACTTAAGCAGCTTTCAGTCACAATACGATAAGGCCTACCAAGACATGCAACATTGGTAGGAGAAGAGACAGAACACCAAGTTGAGCAATTAAAGAAACAATGTAACGATTTAAAAGCAGCCCTACGAGCACTCCACAGTTCCACACGGAACAAAGCCAGAGCTCGGTAGACCACTCTAAATGTCGAAAGCAAATTACAGACCTGCAATCCCTGCTTTCTGTACAAAATGGACTCCAGAATACATTTGGAACCCAGTTAGATCAGGAAAATGGCCCCGATTGGCAGGAGTTAAAATAAAATTTCCCATCGATATGGACATGAAACATGTACTCAGGACAAAGCACAGAAAAGAAAAGCACCCCCACTCCCGTCGGCACAGGGAGAGCACAATCCTATGAACCCTGTCACCACACAGTGCAGGGCCACAACAGACAGAGACCCCGATTTTCTGTACACCACCCCATTAACCGTCATTCAATTAAGGGACGCGTGCGATAAGATAACAACGTTCCTACCCACATCGGACCCACACCATTATTTTGCATGAGTAAAACAAAGGCGATCATGTACGGCCTGGATGAAAGAGAGCACATGAAGCTCACAGTTTTGAGCCTTGACCCCTCAGATGTGGCCGCCCTTCCCGACTCACAAAATGTAGGAGGAGGCACCCTCCAAGAAATGCATGCAGCGATCCTAGATGCGATTGGCTACAATAAGGGAGACCCCGTAGAAGGCCTCAATAAATGTAGGCAGAAAAACATAGAGCACCCAACAGCGTTTGCTGGATGCCTTTGGATTCATTTCATAACGGTATTTGGAGAGTTAGCCCATGCCCATTTGACCCCAGACAATATGGCCAAATAGACTCAAATCCTAGTCTCTCACTCGACCGAAGGAGGACAGAGAGCATGCGCCAATTATGACCCCTCAGACGAGACCCACAATGAGAAATGGGTACTAAAGAAATTGTCCCGAGCTTGGGAACAGTCCATTCAGAGAAAATCAGATTACAGTAAGGACAGAGGAAGAGCAGGCAGACGCCAACGTGCATCCAGTTAGGACACATCATAACCCCGCATGGGTAAACGAGGGAAGAAATAGCCCACAGCAGCCTAAATCCCACGACTGTTGCAATTGCGGACAATTAGGACATTACGCCCGAGAGTGCAATGCCCCCCAGAAACAGCAGCAAAGCCAGCAGGCAAATACCCTGAATAAGAATAGAGCCAAGCCAATTCATAGTGTTAGCACCCGCTACGAGAATGCAGACATGAACGACACCGACTGACGGTGTTCGGACTCCCCAACTTTGGTCTGCGACACCCTTTGGGACACCCCCGGGAGACCTGTAGTAACAGGCACAGTCCAGGGACACCCTGTAGAATTTCCTTGGGACACAGGAGGGTCCCGCACCACACTAAATTCCTCCACAATGTTTCAACGAGACACATGGCCCACCACAGACACCATTACCCTCAGCGGTTTTACAGGACACTTACAGCAGGGACACATCACAGCCCCTGTAGCGATTCAAATAGGAAACATCAAAACCAAACACCCCGTTGTTCTCGTAGATCTACCCCAGACAGCCAAACATATTTTGGGAATAGACTTTATGAGCTCCCACAATCTATCATTCGACCCCATAAACAAATGTGTGTGGAGAAAGGCAAAGGCAGCACGAGCCCCCACCACGCTCACAGTTGGAGACTACGCACACAGAATTAACGCAGTTGAGACTTCTGCTTCGACCCTCGAGCCATTGGTCAGGAAAAGACGTTAGAGACATTTTGCAGCGGCACAAAGCAGCTTTTGCCCAGCACAAGCACGACTGTGGCAAGATAGCAGGTTTCGTAAACATTACAGGACCTGACCCCAAACCCTAAAAACAGTATGGTTTTCCCCAACAAGCAGAGGGAGAAATTGCAAAGGTTATCCAGAGTTTGCTTGACCAAGGCGTACTCCATTCAGTAGCCTCAACGAACAATGCCCCAATCTGGCCCGTCTGGGAACCCGATGGATCATGGCGACTGACTATCGATTATAGGGCATGAAACAAAGTAACCCCAGTAGCAGCCCCCACCGTAGCCACGGGTCCCGAGACAATGCTAAAACAGGGACCCCAGTCAAAAAAAAATTCACTTCTGTACATCAGCAATGGCTTTCGGTCCATTCCATTGGATAAAGCGTGCCAATATAAATTTGCTTTCACCTTCCAGGGATAGCAGTACACATGGACATGCCTACCACAAGGCTTCCACAGCTCCCCCTCCATTTTCCGACAGCTGGCAAATGGATTAGCTAAATTTTCCCGACCCCATTGCCTTGTCCATTATGTAGACGACTTGCTTCTGCAGACAGACACTAAGAAAGAGCACATTTTGCTTCTCGACGAATTATTAAGACTCCTGCACGAAATTGGATTTAAGGTAAACTGCAAAAAGGCCCAGATTCTATTCTCCAAGAAAAAGTTATTTACTTAGGCACAGTGATAATGTCACAGTCCTCCGGTCATTTCTAGGACTGGTTGGCTACTGTAGGAACCACATAGACAGTTTTACCACAAAGGCAGCCCCTCTTTCCGAACTCCTCAAAAAGCAAGCCCCATGGGAATGGCTTCCACAGCACACGGATGCCGTGGATGCATTAAAACGAGCCCTCAGCTCAGCTCCCGCATTACAAGTCCCAGATCCACTCTCTCCATACGCAATTGAGGTTACAACCACCGACCGAACCCTTTCAGCTGTGCTCCTCCAAGAAAGACATGATCGTTTAGGCCCCGTAGCTTACGCCTCACGAGTTCTCGACCCAGTTGAGGAGGATTTTCTGCCTGCGAAAGGCACTTGCTCGCAGTTTTTTGGGCTGTTCAATACTTCGCCTACATAACAGGACTCAACCCCGTCACCATTTTAACAGGGCACACCACAACCCAACTTCTACAAGATAGTAGACTAAAGGACGGCACAGCAGGGCCGGCTCAATGCACCGGCAACTCGGGCAGTCGCCCGGGGCGCCATGTGCTTGGGGGCGCCAGAGACTCGGGTCCCGCGCATGCGCAGTTGGGCCGGTGCCAACCAGCGCATGCGCGGTGGCCGCCCTCCCCTCGGTCCGCCGACCACTCGGTCCGCCCCCCCCGCTCGGTCCGCTCCCCCCGCCCCCCCCCCTCGGTCCGCTCCCCCCGCCCCCGCCCTGCCCCCCCCTCGGGTCCGGTCCACCCCCGCCCCCCCCCCTCGGGTCCGGTCCCCCCCCCCCTCGGGTCCGGTCCCCCCCCTCGGGTCCGCCCCCCCCCTCGGGTCCGCCCCCCCCTCGGGTCCGCCCCCCCCTCGGGTCCGCCCCCCCCCTCGGGTCCGCCGCCCCCCCCCCTCGGGTCCGCCCCCCCCTCGCCCCCGCCCCCCCTCCTCGCCCCCCTCCTCGCCCCCGCCCCCCTCCTCGCCCCCCCCTCGCCCCCGCCCCCCCCTCCTCGCCCCCCCCTCCTCGCCCCCCCTCCTCGCCCCCCCCTCCTCGCCCCCCCTCCTCGCCCCCACCTCGCCCCCCCCCTCCTCGCCCCCCCCTCCTCGCCCCCCCCTCCTCGCCCCCACCCCGCCCCTGCCCCCCCCCCTCGCCCCCCCCTCGCCCCCGCCCCCCCCTCGCCCCCCCTCGCCCCCGCCCCCCCCTCCTCGCCCCCCCTCGCCCCCCCTCCTCGCCCCCCCTCCTCGCCCCCCCCTCGCCCCCCCCTCGCCCACCCCCCTCGCCCATCCCCCCGTCGCCCCCCCTCGCCCCCCCCTCGCCCCCCCTCGCCCCCCCTCGCCCCCTCCCCCTCGCCCCCCCCTCGCCCCCCCCCTCGCCCTCCCCCCCTCGCCCTCCCCCCCTCGCCCCCCCTCCCCCCCCTCGCCCTCCCCCCCTCGCCCTCCCCCCCTCGCCCCCCCCCCTCGCCCCCCCTCGCCCTCCCCCCCTCGCCCGCCCCTCGCCCCCGCCCCCCCCCTCGCCACCAGCCCCCCCCCCCCTCGCCCCCGCCCCCCCCCTCGCCACCCGCCCCCCCCTCGCCACCGCCCCCCCCTCGCCCCCGCCCCCCCCTCGCCCCCGCCCCCGCCCCCTCACCCCCGCCCCCTCGCCCCCCTCACCCCCGCCCCCTCGCCCCCGCCCCCCCTCGCCCCCGCCCCCGCCCCCCCTCGCCCCGCCCCCCTCGCCCCCGCCCCCCTCGCCCCCGCCCCCCCTCCCCTCGCCCCCCGCCCCCCCTCCCCCCGCCCCCCCTCCCCCCGCCCCCGCCCCCCCTCCCCCCGCCCCCCTCTCCCCGCGCCCCCCTCCCCCCCGCCCCCCCGCCCCCCCCCTCCCCCCGCCCCACCCCGTCCCTCGCCCCGCCCCCCCCCGTCCCTCACCCCGCCCCTCACCCCGCCCCCTCGGGTATGCCCCCCCCGCCCTCGGGTCCGCCCCCCTCGGCCCCTCCCCCCCTCGGCCCCCCCCCTCGCCCCCCCCCCCCTCGGCCCCGCCGACATATACTCCGACAGCCTATAGGTCTGCAACAGTTTAACGGAATTACTAACCCCTGTGGGAATCTAGAGGTTTTGTTTCCGCAGATGGAAAACCCCTACCTCAGCCCCATTACTCCAGCATATTCTCAGGACAGCTAACGATCGGAAATATGGTATTATTAAAGTTCGTAGCCACCATCATTCCTCCCCCCCCCCCCGATAATGTTACGGCAGACGCCCTAGCAAAGGCAGATTCCAGACACAGTCACTTTTGGAATCCCCCCGAGAGCGCCCCAGTACACACGGTCCAGGTCTCACAGACCAATATTCAAGATTTAGCTCAAGCCCAAAAGGAAGACACACAGCTCAGGGAAGTTTTAAAAGGCAACTTCCCAGCCCCCTACGATAAACACTTTGACGACACAGGACGGCATAATTTTAAAGGATGGTATTTATGTAGTCCCCACCCAGGACAGAAACCAAATTATCTGCCAATTCCATGACAACCATGGACATCAAGGGATAGAAGCAACCCTTGCCCACCTCAGACCCCTCTGCTGGTGGCCCAATTTGAAATCTAATGTAATGCACTACATTGAAAACTGTTTAATCTGCGCCTAGAATAATCCAGACAGATATGCAAAGAAAGGTCAGCTCAGTCACACCCGCCCTGTTAATGGCCCCTGGATGAATTTGCAGATTGATTACATAGGACACCTACCCCCCTGCAGGAATGGTTTCCATTACGTGTTGGTGGTCATCGACACCTTCAAGAAATGGGTGGAAGCCTTTGCATCCAGAACTAATACATCAAAAACGACAGCCAAGATCCTAACGCAGCGCATCTTTACAAGATGGGGACTTCCCCGCAGTATAGAGTCCTACCAAGGCTCACATTTTACAGGACGCGTCATGAAAAATGTCCTAACAATTTTCGGCATCTGACAAAAATGTAGCAATCTGGGATGGCCACTTCCAGAATACAAAATGGATGTTTGCAAAGACTATAGGGAAGCATGGACAATGTTAAGAAAGCAGACAGGCACATAGCCTAGATGCGTATTGAGAAGGCAACTCTCAGACGAGACTGAAACTGTAGATCAATTAGCATATTGATGGCCCATCTCCGGGAACAAAGGAATAACATTCAAGTAACCAATACTAAGGCAGACACCCCGGCTCCAGAAAGACACAAACAAAACAAGGCCAACGGCCACCTAAGACACGCCCAGCCATCAGGGCACCCACCCCGTTATTGGTCAATATCAATACCAATGATCAAGATGCGGTCCAATTAATTGGGGCCATGTTCAAGGCCTGCCCAAAAGTGCGTGAAGCCCCCTTTGGGTATAAGAAGCACCCGAGAGAGAATCGCTCTCTTGGACTCGGCTCTCGAAGCGGAGAGACCCGTCCACCAGCTGCACCAGAAGCAAGTAAGTCCAAGATCAACGCTCGCCAACAGACGGATGACCTTAGCTGTTCTCCTGTTACACTTGGCACCCAACAGCCTCAGATCCGAACAACGGCCATTGTTCCTCTGACTGAGTGGGCACCCGAAGTTAAGTATAGGCGTTAGCGTTAGAGATAGTTTCATTTATGGTATTTGTGCATGAGTAGATATTACTGTGTGTGTAAATAAATAGTATTGACTTTGAACTAACTAACTGGTGCATTGGTCCTTTGATCAATATTCGGGTTTGAACCTTGTGGCGGTATCAAATTATACCTGGCGACTCTAGAGCAAACATAATCAGGATTAAGGAAGGCGACCATATCGACCGCCATATTTAGAACCAGATAAACAGAGCAACTTTATTGGCGACCTCTGAAGGGACTTGACCTCGAAGTGGCCATCCAAGATGGCTACACGTATCACCCCAATCAAGCGGAATCGAAAAGCGAATGAATAGAACCCTCAAGGCAACCCTCAGGAAAATGGTGCAACAGCACAATACCACATGGGACACAGTTTTCCCCTTTGCACTAATGTTCATAAGGAACACGGTTTCCACTTTGACTGGATACACCCCCAACACCCTCATGACCGGACGGCCCATGAAGGGGACAGAATACTTGTTAGGGCTTGATTTGGCCAACCCCGCAGTCACCGCCCTCACGTATGAGAAAGCAGTACAGAAGATTATCGAAAACGTCAAAGCTGCCCAGCTCGCCGCAACTGTTAGGTTTGGGACACAAAAGAAGCAAAGTAAAGTTTGTTTTGACAAAATGGTACAGGGCACAGAATTTTCAGTAGGCCAGCAGGTCATGCTATTCCTATGCAACCCCAGTTTGTTTCTTTCCCCCAAATTCGCAGAACCTTACTCCATTTCCGATAAAGTCAGCCCCTCCATGTATAAAATCACCTATCCCAATGGCAAATCAGGACGGTTTCACATAAACCAGCTCAAGGCTTATGGCACAAAGAGCAACCACTCACACCACATCTCACTTGCAGCAGCAGCCAAACACGCCCCGCCCACGGACGACCTATACCTACCCTCCCCCAACCAGTCTAGCCCATCCTCGGACACCACTTTGACTCCACACCCAGAGGCATGGCTCCGCCTCTCCCTTCATTCAACCAGCAGCGACAACGATAGCAATGATACATTAGACCCCATGGAACCGCCACATGATTTCAATTCTGCACCAGGCCCCACTCCCAGCAACTCCAAACAAGATTTGTTCGACCGCTTTGAGACCACGTATATAAAAGCCCCTGATCCGGACCCACCGCCCGACGACTATGGATTGCCCCCTACCACCTCCAACCTCGACACAAAACATTGGCACCACGACAATTCCTGCAGACTCATCCATAACGATGAGATGGACCCCACTTCGCCCCAGGCAGCTTTGGCACAGCTACTCCAGTTACGAGTGTGGCAATCGGGAGAAGATGATGACTCAGAGTCTGACTCCCACCAGACGAGCCCCTTTGCGACTCTGTTCGCTATAGAGCAATGAAGTGTCCAGATGATGGTAA
This sequence comes from Scyliorhinus canicula, assembly GCF_902713615.1. Lineage (NCBI taxonomy): Eukaryota > Metazoa > Chordata > Chondrichthyes > Carcharhiniformes > Scyliorhinidae > Scyliorhinus > Scyliorhinus canicula. The sequence goes on along the minus strand of NC_052146.1, from coordinate 141,605,095 downwards.
AAAGGAACCAGTGGAGATGTACGGTGTCCTTTTCTGATGAAGCCTGCCCAATTTGTTATTTTACTTTGTTACTTTTAAATGTTGAACGTTTGTTTGTGTACTTAACGTTTATTCATGGCCCCATGCCACCACTCTTTTAACGCCCACTGGCAGTAAAAGGAACTAGTTTGTCGACAGACACCCATTCATAGCTACTCTTCTGATTCAAAGGTAATTGTAAGAGGCAGTATCCACGATGAACACAAATTCTTTCCGTTCTTGTCCGATCACTCAGGCAGTGGCACTGATCCCCGCCCTGCCTGAGGACCCCCATCTGGTCAGCTACGCTCAGGTAGTGCACTTACAGCACTGGTCACCGTCCTACCCGGGTATTCCGCCCATTCTTGCCCCGCCGCAGCCCATACACACCCCATTCGGAACTTTTGGTTCGAAACTCTTTTACTGTTCTTTTAAAAGAATGCTCTTTGCCACAAGTTTTGTTTGTTTTCCGGCGACCCTTAGGTTGCTCTCCCATATGCTATTTACATCCTCAAACACTTGGATGGAACACTTCACTGCTGGACAGAGAGATAGTCCGCCCACTCTCTGCATCGATCACACAGGCTGCGAGACTGCTCGCGCTGTGACAGCATTTTCCTTTTGCATGTCTGGACCCAAAAATATTTGGGTTAAAAAAGAAATGAGGGAGTCACATATGGTGACAATTCTCATGGGCAATTGGTAATAAAGGACAGACAGACAGACATACGAGATCTTAAACAAGATAATAACAGATATTATGCTTGTGTCCACAGGAAATCCAGAACAACAGAATACGAAGGAAGACCAGGAAGGAAAAAGAGAACGTGAAGACAGACATCATAATCTACATTTGGATCTTTGTGGGATCCCTCCAGTTGCGCGCGGACGCGACCCCCCGACCCCCTACCCCACAGGCCATGAATGTTTCCCAGTCCTGCCATACACCACACCCAGAGACAGCCACTTATACACCAACCTGGTGTGACAAATTGATTCAATGGTATTCCCTGTCCTACATCATGGAAGCACTGTTAGTCATAGCGATACTCTGCAGTGTCATCCAGATACTGAGACTTAGGAAATGGTGAAGAAAGCCTCCCGCACTACGGTATATACCCTCAGACCCCCTATTTTCGGACTTCAGCAAACCCCCCACTCCCTCTAAGTAAATAAAGTGCGTTGACTAATGTTTTTTGTTTATTCTAATAAAGATGTGAAATTCTGTACTTGACCGCCAAAATACAGAAACATGTAATGCTGCTATTGTATAGTTTATACTGTTGTAAATTCTTTTAAGTGACTAAGGATAGTTTAGAGAAGAATAGTAAGAGGTTCCCGTGTTTTAATCGTAATGCATGCCTGAATGTCATAGTGCCCCTTAGGATTTTAGAATAATGTGACGTACATAAAGCAATTTAGGTAATGGTTCCAATCCATAGGACAGAGTAAGATAGAACCTGTCCTTGATTGCGGTTACTCGACTTAGGCAGAGAACAAAGAAGATTCAGTAATATGATCCTTCACGCTTTGCATTGACGATCACAAGGAGGGAGTGTAGCAATCTGGGATGGCCACTTTCAGTATATAAAATGGACGCTCACAGAGACTCGAGGGAAATGTGGACAATACTAAGCAACAAGCAGGCACAGAGCCTGAATGTACATTTGGAAGGCAGTTTGCAGACGGAATCAAAACTCTGAGTCGATTTACATATTGATGGCCCATTTCCGGGAAACACTGGACGAGTACTCAGGTAGCCGATATTGTCCCAGACAGCCCGGCACCACTACCCCAACCAAAAGACACAAACAAAGCAAGGTCAACGGCCACTTAGGACACGCCCAGCCATCAGGGCACCCACCCCTTTATTGCTTCAGATCGATGACAATGACCAAGAAGCTGCCCAATTAATTGGGACCAAGTTTAAGGCCCGCCTAAAAGCGCACAAAGCCCCTCCAAGTATAAGAAGGAACCCCCACCAAAGATTCAGCCTCTTGGATTTGGCTCTCAAGCAGACAGACCCATCCACCAGCATCACCAGAAGCAAGTAAGTTCAAGGTCAACGCTCGCTACCAGACGGACGACCTTAGCTGTGCTCCTGTTACCTCTTCAAACCCAACAGCCTCAGATCTGAACAACGGCCATTGTTCCTCTGACCTAAGTGGGCACCCGAATTTAAGTATAGGTGCTAGTGATGGAGATAGTTTAGCCTGTAGTGTTATCGTGCATGAGTAGATCTTACTGTGTGTAAATAAATAGTATTGACTTTGAACTAACTAACTGGTGTATTGGCTCTTTGATTGGTATTCGGGTTGAACCTTGTGGCGGTATCAAGAGATACCTGGCGAGTCTGAAAGTATACTCATAATTAGGATTAAGAAAAGCGACCTTATTAACCGCCATATTTATAGCAAGTAAACAGAGCAACACACCGACCCCATGTTGGGTCGGGGCCGGTGCGCGTAAGAAGTTCCCCGCGCATGCGCAGGATGGTGCGGCCCAACAGCGCATGCGCAGGATTGAGCTGGCCCAACTGCGCATGCGCGGGTTGGCACAGTGCCCATTTGGTGCCACGTACGGAGGCTGGAGCGGCATGAACCACTCCAGCACCGTGCTGGCCTCCTATGGGTCCAGAATAGGTCGTGCCCGGGCCCTGTTCGCGCCATCGTGAAACGTGACGGCGTTCACGACGGTGCAAACACTTGGCTGCCATATTGGAGAATCGCCCCCCCCCCCTAGTCTTCAGTATGACTGAGCAGCCCATCCTCCGTAAATGAACTCCCAACAACAAGGGGGTAGTAGCTCCTACAGAGAGCCAGCATGATCGTGACAGGCCAAATGGCCTCCTTCTGTAACCATTCGATGATTGTATACATTTAAGACACTGAAAATTACGACAATTAATTAATTTATTTATTTATTTTTTTAAATTTAGATTAGCCAATTATTTTTTCCAATTAAGGGGCAATTTAGCGTGGCCAATCCGCCTACTCTGCACATTTTTGGGTTGTGGGGGCGAAACCCACGCAGACACGGGGAGAATGTGCAAACTCCACACAGACAGTGACCCAGAGCCGGGATCGAACCTGGGACCTCAGCGCCGTGAGGCGGTTGTGCTAACCACTAGGCCACCGTGCTGCCCTTATTACGACAATTAAGATGTAACTCTGATGTTTCAACACACAGCTTATCAAGTGATAATCTCCGTACCTGTTGTATAGTGCAGAACCCTCTGCAGAATAGATTTAAAGAAATCTAGGAATGACAGTAGATGCAGCATTGACTGTGTCCAGACATTGTAAAACAAGAATAAATAAATCAAAAAGATAGACTATTACATTGGCAAGCCAGTAGAGTACAAATCTAAAATTGCCATACTAAAGCTGGATAGTTGAGGAATCAGACTGCATTTTGGGCATTATTGAAATATCCAGGGGAAGCATCTGGTCAAAAGGTCACAAGGGAAACATTTCAATGCTATAACAATGTATAAAAAGGTAATTGTTTCACACCACATAGTTATGAGGAAAAAGCAGACAATCATGAGGCCCAACTTTCCTCTGGCTTGTGTCTATTTGTTTGGGTATGAAGCAGTGGTAATACAGAGTAGAGACTTGCTTTGTACATCACATGCATTTCTGGCTGAACATAGAGATGGTGATGCCTGTCATAATATCCACTCATGTAGATCATGAGATGCAGACAGGCAGTGATTGACACACAGGATAACCAATGAACACACACGACACAGAACAACCAATCACCAGACAGGACACCACCACTCTAAAGCCCACAGGGCATTAAGACTCTCTCTCTCTCACAGGACACGGCTAAGGAGATTGTCACAGTGCACAAGCCAGTGAACATCATCATCATGTGGTAGAGAGCTAGTCTGGTCAAGCCAGTAGGAGGTTATCAGTTAGGTTAATAGAGTGTCAACCCACAGCAGATCATGTACAGCAATCAGCAGGTTCAGTAAAACAGTGTTGGACCATCTCCTGTGTCGGAAGCCTGTTTCTCGTTTCACTGCATCCAGTTGCAGTCGATGTTAGACCAACACAGATAACACATCAAGCCCAAACTCTTAAGAACAGAGAATTGGAGAAGTGGTTGCAAGCATCGTTCTTACATCATTAACCATGTGGACTTTCTGTTCAGGGCCAGATTCATGGGCTAGAGGTCTTTTTTTGACCATTTGTTCTCATTTACTGACCCTCAGTTCATTCCTTCCCTTCGTTTAAGTGCATGCCATATTCCAAAGGATATTCCTGTAGTTGGGAAGCAGATTACAGTCAGGGTAATAGAAGTAAAGGTGATTTCAGGTCTATTCAACTGAAGTGTACATTGATCACACTTAAGTTTAATTGCTCCTGAGAACAATTTCAAGTTAAACCACAAATGTAGGATACTAACAAATTACTGATAATTGCTGATGTAGGGCGTGATTTAACGGAAATGAAACAGAGTCCCATGTCAAGCGCGTTTAGCCGGGTGTTTCCTGGCGTTGGCAGCACCAAGAACGACCCCGCTAGTAAACAGGACTCTACTTCATTTGGGAGCCTCAGCGAGGAACATCCCGCCTTGGCTGCACTTAATCGCATTTTCTGCACTAACGAGCTCCAAACGCCACTGCAGGAACAGATTGGGATGCCATTTTTAAATGACGTCCCAATCTCTTGACCCCTCCACAGCAGCTTCCGGACCCCGCCAATGCCCCAACTCACCAATAAAGGGGTCACTGAACCCCCACACTCCACCTCATAAAGGCAGTGCACCCCAGGACCAATCCCCAGCATGGGCATGATGGCTATGAGGACACCTTGGCAGTGCCACCCTGGCCCCTGTCAGCCTGGAAATGCCACCTGGGCAAACTAGAACTGCCAGGCTAGAACCCAGGTGGCACTGCCACAATGCCAGGGTACCATCCTAGCTGAAACCCCACCATCCAGGGGCCCGAGATCACCTGAGAGACCTCCCCCCCTCCCCACCCCCCACCGCCCGAGTGCCAGTACGCTTGATCCACACTTGTGGAAACAAGTGCTAAATTGCACTGCTCGGGGTCTCCGAGGCAAAGCGATCTGGGGTGCTATGTAGATCCAGCGTAGACATATTCAAGTGAAATTAACTACTCACTTGAATATGCAAACCTGGGTCCCAGGGTGAACTGCTTTGCTTTGTCTACGCTGAGGCAGCCTTTAAAAATGGTACCCCAAACCTCAGCTATTAAGGTGCTGGCCGGACAGACAAATCTGAGGCCGCCCCGCCAGCGATAGATTGAGGGACACGAAAATTTATTTTTCAAAGTCCCAGACTATATGGCAGAAAAAGCAGTCATTGCTGTCCAGCTTCAACGTTGCCTTTCCTGTTCCCCCACCCCCAACCCCCATCAGCCTTTGCCGATTTCTGGGAAAATCTCACCCTTCGTCTTAATGAGGATTTTGTGGTGGTACCTCCTATCTATACGGCCATGGACCGATGTCTCTGCAACAGTCAGATTGCTGAGGACAGGATGTGTTTGTGGTGTTCCTACTGCCTGCCGTAGGCCCAGTCTGACATATATACTTCAGGACTTGGCCAGTTCGGACAGTGGTTCTGCAATTAAACCTGTCTTGGTGATTAGCATTAAAGTCCCCCACACAGATTTTAGGCGACTGGTGAATGAACCGGAGGCAACGCGAGGAAACTTTTTAAAAATAGAATGTGGTAGGCTATATTAGGGGTATCGCGGTACCTAGGTGGGATGTACCTGATACTGTAGTATGAGTGGTGGAACCTGCCTGCTGGTTCCGCCCAGCAGGCGGAGCATAAGAGTCTGTGTTTCACCCACAGCGTCATTCTGTACCGGAGCTGCTGGGGTAACTACTTGTTCATTAAAGCCTTCAATTGGACTACAATCTCGCTTCAGTAGTGATTGATCGTGCATCATAGAACGAGTAGCTGGAAAGAACTGCCTGAAGGGAGGCTAGGAGCAGAATAGTAAAATTCAAAATTGGATAAGTATTTGAAGGGAAATAATTTTACAGAGGTATGAGGAAAGTGCAGGGGACTGGGATTAACTGACTGAACAATCGAAGAACAGACATACACAATGGGCTGAATGGCCTCATTCTCTCCTGATGTTCTATCGTTCGCTGACTTTATGACTGCACTGTCATGTAGCTAAGTTTGCTGATAAGCACTAAGCTAGGTGACATGGTACACGCAGTAGATTGGAGCAGAAAGTTGCAAAAGGGATGAGGTCAACTAAATGAGTGAGCAAACAGTGGCAAATCATAACCAATCTGGGAACTGGTCGGTCACCCACTTTGGTTCCATGAAAGATAGATTGCAAGAAGCTAGGACTGTGTCTAAGTAGAGAGATGTACCGGTTCAAGTACAGAAACCACTGAATGCTAGTGCTCAGGTGCAAACATTAATTTAAAAGACCAGTGGGGTGTTTGCCTTTATCTCAAAAGAGCCAAGAAAGAAAAAAGTGGAAGTTATGTTACTGCTGCAGAAAACTCTGGCTAGCCCCCATCTAGAGTATTATGTTCAGTCTGGGTGCTGCACTTCAGGAAGGATATACTGAGAGAGTACACTACAGATTCACCAGAATGAAACCAGGCTAAAAGGGTTAACTTCTAAGGACAGGTTGTACAGGCTAGATTTGTATTCCCTTGAATACAGAGGTTAAGGGTTTTTTGAGGTGTTTGCCCTAACCTTAAAATTAGAGCTGGATTTGTTAACGATGATACCACAAAGCACTTTCCATACAATGAGTGGTAAAAATCTGAAGATAAAGATAAGATGCAAATTAACCATGAGCTAATTGATTTCTGGAATAGGATTAAGAAGCTGAATGGCCTACTTCTACATTTCTGAGACGTGAAAATTATAGTGGGTTTGAAGAGGCAAGAACTGGGACTGAGAATATGTACAACAATGTAACACAAATACAGCATGTTTGGTCACATTTGGGCAGTACGGTGGTGCAGTGGTTAGCACTGCTGCCTCACGGCGCCGAGGTCCCAGGTTCGGTCCCGGCTCTGGGTCACTGTCTGTGTGGAGTTTGCACATTCTCCCCGTGTTTGCGTGACTTTCGCCCCCACAACCCAAAGATGTGCAAGGTAGATGGATTGATCACGCTAAATTATCCCTTCATTGGAATAAATGAATTGGTACTCTAAATTTATATTTCAAAAAATGCTTGGTCACATTTAAAACCACTTGAACATCACATATTTCTAATTAATAATTGTACCCACATAAAATATGGAACTAACTACATGTAATAATGGTCATTATAAGTAGCAAAAACATTCTGTAAGTGAGCTAAATCGACAGCTGGTTCCCTTTGGTTGAACGAGTGATTAATATTTTCCACAATTGCAGTCAGCACACCATAAACACACAGTTCAGCACACAACACAATTAGTGAGTGCATGCAAGGTTATAAAATATCAAGGAGTTTCTATCACATCACAAACTGCGTATGTGTAACTCAACAAGAGGCAATTGTCTGAACTTGTGATCAACAGGCCAGGGCACAAGCAAAGCAGTCTTTTTATAACACTCACTTTTCAATGTTACTCCTCACCCCCACCCCCTCCCCGCGGAGGAGATTTCAGCTGTTGAATCTCTGTTTCCATTACTCCAGCCAAATTTCCCTTACTGCACTTCACATGGCTTGAAGAATAAAATCTTTGCAATGTTTTGGCATTAACCAGGGATTTCAAATGAAAATAAAACCTGCACCATCTCGCATAACAGGAAATTTGTTTTAAAGAAATATAGCTTACCTTTTTAACCAGGTTATGTATCCTACAATCATGCATTCTTTAGTGTCCTATGATATTCTGATAATTGTTACATGGTGACATCTTTAGCTGGGTTATACATTTATTTTCTGTAGTATTTCGTTTATTACCGGGTATACAATGAAAGAGTCACAATGAAAGATGAGGAAAAATAAGAAGATGCGAGGGTGGAGCATACCCAACAATGTTGTTTCCCCTTGTGGGAGAGTCTAAGGCCAGAGGGTACAGTCTCAGAGTGTGGAATCGCCCATTTAGGACGGAGATTAGGAGGAATTTCTTCTCTCAGAGGCAAGTGAATCTGAGGAATTCTGTACCGCAGAGGGCTGTAGAGGTTGGGTCGTTAAGCATGGTCAAGGCTGAGATAGACAGATTTTTAATCAATAAGGGAATCAAGGGTTATGGGGATAAGGCGGGAAGTTGAGTTGAGGGTTAACATATCAGATCAGTCATGGTGGCATTGAAAGGCAGAGCAGACTTGATGGATTAAATAGCCTAAAACTGTTCCTATGCCTTCTGGTTTTATGATCTAATCTCTCAGTTCTGGTATCGTCGGGGCAGCATGGTGGCACAGTGGGTTAGCCCTGATGCCTCACAGTGCTGAGGTCCCAGGTTCGATCCCGGCTCTGGGTCACTGTCCATGTGGAGTTTGCACATTCTCCCCGTGTCTGCGTGGGTTTCGCCCCCACAACCCAAAAGATGTGCAGGATAGGTGGATTGGCCACGCTAAATTGCCCCTTAATTGGAAAAAATGAATTGGGTTCTCTAAATTTTTTTTTTAAAGTTCTGGTATCGTCCTTGCAAATCTTTCTTGTGCTTCCTCCAGTGACTGTACCCTTTTCACTTTAATGTTGAAATAGGTAGCTCATTATCTTACATGCTAGTCCTAGTTATACCATATGCTGAGCAGCCTAACAAACAGCCCTTAAAGGGGCATCAAACTCCAGCCTGCAGTCAATCAACACTCACCCCCTGGATCTGTACACCCCCCCCCCCCCCCCACCCCCCGCCCACCGCCCCCACCCCACCTCCCATCCAGTTTTGCACAGATGTAGAAGTTGGCTGATTTTCCCACCATTCAAAATCAGTGGGTTGTGAGAGAGGGCATGTTTGTTCCCCAATAAAATTCAAATGAATCCCAAATCGGGAAAATGATTCAGGCTCGCCAGCTGGGGCTTTGGTGGAAAATGTCGACACCGCACCCATTTTCTGACCCTTTGCACTTAAGAGACAAATATTTAAATTTCCTTTGCTCTGATCAAACTTTAAATTATATTCCCCGGGGCTGTTTCATTCCAATTAAGTGGCTATCTGAAGCCATCAGAGAGGGACAGATCGGTAAAGAAGCTCCATAGATTTTGCAGCACCACATAATACTCAATGTCCTTTGGGCATGAAATTCATGTATTTGGAGGGGCAAGTCAAACAGAATTTGAATAACTGAGTTTGAATTTCATTTTAAAACTAACTGCTCTCGACCAAGATCAAAACAGATGACAGTTTTCCATCGACAAGTAATTGCAGGAGGAATGACTGCTTTTGGGAAAGAGGCATTGTGGAACGCTTGAAAAATACTATGTCCAGCCGATAAGATGTCATTACAAGATAGCCTGAGCGTGTACACCCTCATTAGCCATATCCACTGTGGGATCTTCCTTGCAATATAACAGGGTCAGATTCCACAGCACTAGGAGCTCTTGTTGCTTCAAGTAGCTCCAGATAGATAGTTTTTTGAAGAATAAAGGGATTAAGGGTTATGGTGTTCGGGCCGGAAAGTGGAGCTGAGTCCACAAAAGATCAGCCATGATCTCGTTAAATGGTGGAGCAGGCTCGAGGGGCCAGATGGCCTACTCCTGCTCCTAGTTCTTATGTTCTTATGTTCTTATTACTTAAGAAGGAATCATTGTGCTCTCAAATAGTCTGCTGTGTTGTTTAGATTGAACATATACCAAAAAAAGCTTTGCAACATTCATGAGTCCTGCTATTTGTGGATTTTTAATGGCCCTCAATCTACACAGGACATTTGAACGTGTAGACAGCTGTTTCTCCAAATGAATAGTGAGCGTTAAAATTACTTTAGTCAGCCACTGGACTTGTGCGAATTGAGAAGATTGGCAATCCTGTAAATAAGTATATCATTGGGCTGCTACCTCTCCAATATAACTACTTAATCTGCTCAAATGATTTTAAAAAGCTACATACAAATTTACTGAAAGCGAAGTATCAAAAAAGCATAGCAGAACAGCTTCTGCATTATCCGTGTGAAAAAATGGCATTGAAAATAGGGTCCTTACAATTAGCTCAAGATAATGACTCTGTCAGGGTACAGAATACAATGTCAATGGTTCTGTTTACATGAGAAACAGTTATCCAGTTTTGTTCCCAACCCGTTGAAAATGCCTCTGGGAATAGTGACAGAAGAAATTTTGTCCTTGTCAATTATTACCGTTTGGCTGGTTTCGAAATGAGCAACGGTCTGTCCTTGAAATGAGATATCCCTGTTCACTCAGTTTTATTCAGCAAAACTCCTTTATGAATTTATGACGGTAAACATCTTCAGTCAATGAAATCCATGTAATCAATTAAGTGGAGTGATTTTTCAAAAACTCAAGTTCTATAACGGAATAATAGAACTATACAACAAAACTATACAACACAAAAGGGTCCATTCGGGCCTGCTGACTTCAAAAAAGTTGTTCATTGAATTATTATTGAATCTGCTTCCAACACCCTTTCAGGCAATACGTTCCAGGTTGCTACATTTAAAATAAATCCCTCTGTCACCTCTGGTTCTCTTCCCAATTGCCTTAAGTTTGTGTCCTTCAGTTACTGCCTCTTCTTCAACCAGAAACATTGGCTGGAATTTTCCGGTCCTTCCCACTGGCGGAATCTTCCTGTCCCAACGAAGGCGCCCCCTCACCCCGCAGCGGGATCGCGGTGCGCTCGGTGAATAATACATATGGCCATCGACTTCGGCGGGACCAAAGTATTGTGCTGGTGGCCAATGACAAGCTGCCTCCACTAACAGAAAACTCACCATTGCGGGTGCATAAAACCTAAAATCTCACCTGTTGTCTAATTATTTCATCTATCAAAACCTAGAAGTTGCACAGGTGCTTGGTCACGTAGAATCTTAAAAGTAATGCATCTGCTGCTCAAGAGTTGTCCCTCTAGGGTACTAACACGTGCATGGCTGCACATAATGTAAAAAAGGTGTTGCGCATTAAATTAAACAAACTGCACAAAACAAGAGGGATTGTTGGTCAAAACACTGAGTTATTTTGAACAGCTCCATCAAATCTCCCCTGAATCTTTTCTGCTCCCAGGAAAACAGTTTCCCTCCATTTATTCCTTCATCTCTGGACTAGCAAAATTCTTCTGCGTCTTCTCCCAGAACCTTGTTACTCTTCCGAAAGTGTAGTGCCCAGAATGGTCCACGACGAAACAGTACTCCAGCTGGGACGGACACAACCATTTTATGATGATTTAGCATAATTTCCTTGCTTTTGTACTCTTGAATTGGATAGCCCCCAAAACAGGCAAGGGGATCAAAAATCCAGCAGTTCTGGCAGCACCGGTGGAGAAGGGGCAGAATTAAAGTTGTGAGTCCAATGTGGCCTTTTTTCGGAGCGCGAGGTGGGGCCACAAGGGTTGATAGGTACACCCATTCAAAGTAACGCAGGCAGCTTGCAAAGCTGGTGCTGGCTAATAATTATAATGACTGAAAATATTGAAAGTTCTGTTGACTGGCTGCACACCTCAGAAGAAGCGTACATTTGTGAGAAGCTAGCACCACCTAAAGTGGTAGGATTACATAAGATTACATTAAGTATTCCAATTCACTTCCCACACCTAGTGGTGCACTAAGCAGGCTTTGAACTGTTTTTATAGTGAGTAATTCCCAGAAAAGGTCGCAAGGAACCTACAGCTTGAGGGGGCACCATTCTACATTAAGCTTGGCTGGCCAGGAATCTCTCCCGCTCTTACCAATAGCCTTTGGCGTATTTGGAAGAATTTACAGCTTGACACTCTCAACCTGCTTGACATTAGTTAAAAGTCCTGCTTCACTTTTCAGCATTTCCCGAATCCATAATTCTACATTAACCTACAGCCTAACTGCAGTCAACACTAATGTGTTGGGTACTCTGGATCCGTGGAACACAGACAGGCTACCAACACTTAAAATAGTACAACACTATTTTACTAAGCTAGCAAAAGTTGAGCATACTTTCACTGTGGGTTAACACAATGTTAGATTAAACTAAAGACCTGTGCCTATCCTAACCAGTCTATGCAATCAGCACATGGTGAAGATCTGTGCTATAAGCTGTGAGCTCTGTCCTTCTGAGAGGCTGCATCCCGCATGAGCGGGAAAACTGATACCCTCTGTCTTTATAGTGAGTGTGCTCTAACTAATGTAAGATTTCAATGTGTGAGGATAATTAAAAGAGATGTCAAGCTATTGGAAGAGGCCCGCCGGGCCGGAGAATCGCCGGGGGGGGGGGGGGGGGGGGGGGGGCAGTGTGAATCGCTGCCCCGCCACCTCGTCGCCGGCTGCCGGGTTCTCTGGCGCCAGTTTTTCAGCGGGGGCGGAAATCACGTCGTGCCAGTCGGAGGCCGTTGGCAGCGGCCCCCCGGCAATTCTCCAGCCCGCAATGGGCCAAGTGGCCGCCCATTTTCGGCGGGTCGCACCGGTGTAAACTACACCAGGTCCGTACCGGCAGGACCTGGCTCTGCGGTTGGCCTGTGGAGTCCTCGAGTGGGGGGGGCGTGGGGCGATCTGGCCCCGGGGGGTGGGGGGGGGCCCATGGTGGCCTGGCCCGCGATCAGGGCCCACCGATCCGCAGGCTGGCCTGTGCGTGGGGACACTCTTTCGCTCCGCGCCGGCTGCTGTAACGTTCCGCCATGGCCAGCGCGGAGAAGAACCCCCCTGCGCATGCGCTGGGCTGATGCCAGCACACACTGGCGCTCCCGAGCATGTGCCAACTCGCGCCGGCTGGCGGAGGCCCTTCGCCGCCAGTTGGCGCGGAGCCAACCCCACCGGCGCCGGCCTAGCCCTTGAAGGTGGGGAGGATTCTGCACCTTCCAGGCGCCCTGACGCCGGAGTGGTTCACGCCATTCCTCGGCGCCGGTACGACCCGCCCCGCCGGTTAGGGGAGAATCCCATGTCAGGGAAAAGACTGAATGGCACAGCAATCTGTTCTCCAACACATTACAAGGATTCCTAGCAATTACAGTATTCATACCTCCGCCACTCTGCCTGTCGGTGGAAAATGGAGGGGGAATTGTGGAATCCTTGTGGGAGGCATGTCCACGTATACTGCTGTGCTTTGAAAGTGAAGGCAAATTTGTACTGGCACGCCTTTGCCAATGGGATTGACCAGAAGCCATTGCTAATGTCCAATACCATGAAGAATTTGGAGTTGAGTCCCTGTTTGAGCATGGTCTCGGGACTTGTTGCTACCGTGGGGGCTACTGCTGGGGTTACTTTATTGAGCTCCCGATAATCGATGGTCAGACGCCATGATCCGTCGGGCTTTCTCACTGGCCAAATAGGGGCATTATTGGTCGAGGCGACTGTCCTAAGCACCCCTTGTTCCAATAAGCTACCTATTACCTTCTCTATTTCTCCCTCTGCTTCTAAGGGAAATCTGTACTGTTTCTGTGGTCGGGGGTCAGGTCCGGTAACGTGAATTTGTCCAGTCATTCTGCCGCAGTCGTGCCGGTGACTGGCAAATGCTGTCCTGTGTTTGTTTAATACTGCTCTCACTTGTCTGTCCGTGTTTAGTGTAGTCAGGTCAAATGAATAGTCGCCTATTGCGCTAATCCGATTAGCGTACTCTCCTACTGTGAGAGTAGCGGGTGCTCTGTCTGATCTTGCCATTCACCAGACACACTGGTTAACTGGGTCGAACGACAGGCTATGGGCATTCATAAAATCTATTCCCAGTATGTGTTCTGCTGAACGGGGAAGATTTACTAATACAACTGGGTGTCTGGTGGAAATGTTCCCTACCTGGATTGCTACGGGTGCTGTAATGTGTCCCTGCTGTGAGTGACCTGTGAAACCGCTAAGTGTGATGGTGGAGGTGGTCGGCCACGTGTCTGCCTGTGCCGTGGTGGTGGAATTAATCGTGGTGCGGGACCCTCCTGTGTCCCAAAGTAACTCTATGGGCTTCCCTCTAACCTTAGCTGTGACTACCGGTCTTCCGGATTGATCCCAAAGAGTGTCACAGACCTAAGTGGGGGAGCCCGAACACCGTCAGTCCATCCCGTCCACATTGGTCTGTCCTGACTGTATCCCTATACTATGAATCGGCTTTGCTTTATTTCTATTCAGAGTGCCTCTCTGCTGGCCTCTCTGTGATCTTTGGGGTGCATTGCATTCCTTAGCCCAATGTCCTAACTGGCCACAGTTGTAGCATTCCTGCGACTTCTGTGGAGGGCTGTTCTTCCCTTCATTTACCCATGCGAAAAATTGGTGGGGGTCTGCGGTGGGGAGAAACGGAGTGATCTTCTCACACGCGTCCCTGAGTTGGGTTACAGTTAAGGGGGTGGTGTAGGTGATATCGGGTGCGCCTTCTGTGGTCGCTTTCCTTTGGGTGGTGACTGGATTCATTGGTGCGGTAACTATCTGATCTGTGGGGGGTTGGGGTGCTTGTCTTTTCTGCTGCGCTGCTGGCGCACATGTTCCTTGAACATAGCGCTGCACTGTCTCACTTAATTCCTGCCAGTCTGGGGCATTCTCCTCATCTAGCTTTGTTCCAAAAGTACTTTGAAACCCATTCTGCACTGAAAGCAGAGATTGCAGTTCCGCAATCTGCTTTCTACACTTCGCATGATCCACTGTACTTTGTCTTTGTTCTGTGGTGGCAGCATGGAGTGCTCTTAAAGCTGCCTTAAGGTCAGAGCATTGCCTCTGCAAAGCCTCTACCTGCTTCTCTGATTCCTCTCTTATCAGGACGGCATGTTGCACGTCCTGATAGGCTTTTTCGTACTGGGTCTGGGAACTGCTGAGATGGGCTAGACAAGACTGATGTGCCCTCTTGGCATCATCCACCTCTCTACCTTTCTATGCCAGCTTCCCTCTAAGTTCCATATTCTCTTTCTCGATGTCCCTGACATCCTCTTTGCTCATCCTATTTCGTTCTTCTAATTCTGCCCGGAGCGTCTGAACGACCTCCTCTGTGCCTCGCAACTGTGCCAAACAGGACACGATTGCCATCGGCTTGCGTGATTTACTGAGGTTTTTCTTATGAATTTGAGAGAGGTTCTCCCACCAAGTATGTCCTATACTTCCGGGACCTGTCTCCTCATTCATACAGAATTCTTTCCAAAGGGGCCATCCCTTTCCTTGCAGATACTTGCGGAGTTCCAGCTCCCACACGGGACACTGACCTACTCGGCTACTGCTGGTCGCTGCGACCACAAACCGTTCTGGGTTCATGAGGCGTTCCATTGCCTGCATGGCCATTTTCTCTGACTCACTTAAATTTGGAACAGGGGGTGTTGAGGTTCTGTTTCACGAGACGGGTATGGCTTACGCTATGTTCCGTCCACAAAACTCCCGAAAGTTTGTCGCAACAAAAATGCTCTCAGGTTTTCCTTACAACCCTGTTAGTACGCATGCACAAAACACACTTCCGAATTACGTCTATTCGTTTGAACACCTTGATTACTTGTGATTTTTTCCTTTTTCTTTACTCAGATTTCTAATTCAAATTTCTGGGTCCTCGACGGAGTGGGGGTGCCACTTGTAACCGCGTCCCGGCGGAGTCGCCACTAAATGTTGCGCGTTTTACTTGAGTGTTACGCGTTTTATTGGAGTGTATTAACACGCCTCCGTTTAAAGGCCGTGTGCTTAACACTACTATGGCTCTGTGTATGTAATTCTGCTCAGGAGTCGCCAGGTGCCGTATTTAGACACCTCACAAGTACATCAAGGTCAGGTTCAAAGTAATAAATCTGTACACCGATTAGTAAGTTCAAACGATTGATATTTATTATAACAAATATAATAAATACACATGCATACGCTAAAGAGACTAAGTTACTTCTAAACTAAACGACTAAAATACTTATCTAGACAGGAACAGGCAAGGTCAGGGAGCGAGGCCTTCGTCCCGTTCTTGGTCTGCAACTCTCAGGGTCTTAAAATCGTCAGGGTCTAGCAAAGTCTGGCTCACGTAGCGATCGTTGTGGTGACACTTACAGTTCGATGGCTGGTGGCTCAACGGCTGGTGATGGAACTGGAGTCAGGATGCGATGTATCAGCAAAGCGATGAAAACAGCAGAGAGCCGGAGCCAAAAACAACAGACCGGACCATGTGCGGGGTCTACTTTTATAGGTCCCCCAAAGTCCGTGCCTCTTCGGGGCGGTTCTCTACCTGCCGTGTATCGATTGGGCCTTCTCCCAATCGATATTTTCCAAACCTCCCAATCTGAGGGTCGCTTCTCGATGGGTGGGGCGGTCTCTATGGTGCTTTGTGATGGATACTATGGTGCCGTTTCGTCTGGGCGTCTACTCAAAAGTATCCATTCATACCTAAATGTTTCTATTGTGTGGGCCTAGATCTGGATCACCTCATTACTATGTAAATCGTTGTTGCCATTTACACCTTTAGCTGAGATTCTGCACCTGGCCACAAACTGGTTTTTGTACGTGCAGAATGCTAATTATCCTTCTGCAAACTGCTTGTCCTTGCTAAGACTGTTTTCTCCCTGCAGCCTTAGCAGTTCTCCATTTTGTAGCCCAGTGTCCATCTTAGGTGGCTACACCTATCTACCAGGGTACTGCCTCTTTAATGCCAAGGGCTTAAATTTTGCTTACAAGTTTGTTAATGAAACTCACAAGGTACAATTTAACAGACTTGGGAATAGAGGTTTGTTTGCTGAAAGCAATTTGAATGTTATCTCTCGACTTTTTCCCAGCAGTATACTCCAGCCTTGAACTTGACACAATCTTTGAGTTACTGTTTGCTATGATACAAGAAAGTCAAAAGGATAAATTCAACAATCCAAAGCTGGCAGTGGGCAGCTGCACTCAAACGAAAAGTGTGAAAGAATCAGGGCTATTGTGTTCTAATGTTATCCATGGAACAATTTACCTCCCTTGGTGTGCAGGGCTGACACATCTCAGCTCAGGAGAAGCACGAGTATAAGTATCAGGAACAAATTTCCCATTCATCCTTTCAAATACAGGTGGAGCATGGATTGGGGACGCTGCAAACGGTGACACAAAGATTGTGGGCTGGATTCTCCCTTCCCCCAGCTGCATGTTTCTCAGCGGCACGCCATTCACTGGCAGCGGAATTCTCTATTCCCGCTGCTTGTCAATGGGATTCCCATTGAAAGCACCCCATGCTGTGGGGAAATCAGGGTGCACTGCCAGCAGGAACTGCAAATCCCAACCGCTTGGGAATTCTGGCCTGTGTCAAATTTAAAGTTGGAGAATTATGGCTGGAAATATTTTTTTTTTAAATGATGCAGTCCAGGATATTTTGGACAAACAAGTCTCCATTTTTCATATGGACCCTGCTGTACTCCACAAGTTCCATGTTTTCAAATCCTTCTATTGCCTTGAGGAATTGAACAAAAGAGCATGGTATAAAATGGGATAATTAGTTAGGATAGTGCAGAGGTAGACTCTAGTATCGGAGAGCAGAAGATTAGGATAGTGCATTTATAGGCATTAATCCAGATTGCAGGGAATGAACAAAGGAACTGAGCAAAGCATGGCCAGGAGGGGGGATGGGTAGCCATTAGGACCAGTTCTTTGTGCAAAGGGTGCTGCAAAGGATGCTGGGTGAAAGGGCCCCCCAGGGCTGAGGAATATATAGTGGGCCTATCAGGATCAGTAATTGTGAAGATCTAGTTACATGGCCAGGTCAAGGGATGTTTGAGGAAAACCTATGGGAATCTTGCATTCGTTACCATTACCTTATTTGGTCGTGTATATGTGAAACTTGATGCTAGCTGAATGTATATGAAATGAGATGCTTTGTCCCTTTGTCCTCACTTGTTCTCGGGATCTCAGGATCTGTCCTGCTGTAATCAGAGTGAGTCAAGCTTGCAAGCTGTTTGAAATAAACTATAATTGATACCTACAAATCCGACTCAGAGTTCACTGAGACCAGAGTGAGGGCAAAAAGAACTCAAAATCATCAGCCTCGCCCCTCATTCTCTCTGTAATTTCCTCCCACAATCATCCAGGATCGACCAATTCACCTTCGCTCTAGAGCATCCCGATTTCAATCACATCACAATGGTGAACATGCTTTCAGCAGCCTCAGCTCTGGAAGTCCATCTCTAAATCTCTCAATGGTTTAGCACAGGGCTAAAGAGCTGGCTTTTAGAGCAGACCAAGGCAGACCAGCAGCGCGGGTTCCTTTCCAGTACCAGCCTCCCCGAACAAGCACCAGAATGTGGCGACTAGGGGCAGTTCACAGTAACTTCATTTGAAGTTTACTTATGACAATAAGCAGTTTTCAATTCATTTCAGTCACTCACCTCCTTTGACATTCTCCTCAAAACCTACCTCTTTGATCAAGCTTTTGTCCAGCTCTCCTAATATCTCCTGCTGAGGCTCAGTGTCAAATCTTTTTTTGTTAATGCTCCTTTGAAGCACCTTTGCAGGGGCTGGTTTAGCACAGTGGGCTAAATAGCTGGCTTGTAATGCAGAACAAGGCCAGCAGCGCGGGTTCAATTCCTGTACCAGCCTCCCCAAACAGGTGCCGAAATGTGGCGACTAGGGGCTTTTGACAGTAACTTCATTGAAGCCTACTTGTGACAATAAGAGATTATTATTATCATATATTATTATCGGGATGGTTTGCTACATTAAAGGCACTATATAGATGCAGGTTGGTGCTGTTTGATATCAGGCGAGGAATAAAGATTCATTTGAGCACAAAAATCACAACAGAACTGTAGATATCTGCAATACTAAAATAAATGCAATTTGATAAGGAATTCTTCCGCGATGCAGAAACAATGAACAAAATCTTGTGGTGACAATGGGGTGCTCGGCCACCAACTGAAGAGGAAAGCCCAGCATTGCCTGTTTTCAGGAGGGCCTGCCACATGTTCTTCCACTCAGAAAGGCCTCCGGTGGGCCTTTCTCTGAGATCAAGGAGCCGGGAGGGAGGGGGGCAGGCCGGGGGGAAGGAAGTCCTGCCCACTATGAGCTGCCAGCCCATCAGAGGCAGCATCACTGTGATTAAAGCACCATGCAGTTTGAGTTAATTACTTTAGAAGAACATTAAATCCAAAATAATTAGAGGTAGACAGCTGGTAACCATTATCACAGAAAGGATAATCCTCAACTAAATGGCCTAAGTGCATGTCAACAAACCTCAAAAGAAATCAGAAACAAAATTATTTCTTGTTCCCACAATGTGCAGCGAGCAGATCTCTGAATAAACCCCCAGCAAGACGAGTTTAGCAATGTTGATTAGCTCCTTCAAAACATTGGCTTGAAACTGGGTTGAAGGTTACAACAATAAGCAGAAATGGAAACGTTCAGATATTCTGTGTGGCCTAGTGATTCCAGTCCTGCAGGAATGACGGAAATATCATCTGTGGAAAATGAGTCGTCAGATTCACTCAATTACCTTCAAGGGAGAAATATTGTAGCATCCTCTAAATGTTTTTTGGGAAAATAACTAAGTCACGAGGGTTGATGAGATGACTAGAATAACTATTATCAATTTCATACTTTCTGTCAGCTTTTTGACTCACTGGCAAGATTCTTGTCTCTGAGTCCTAAAGTTGTGGATTCAAAACCCACTGCAAAGATGTGAGCACAAATCCTGACATTTCAGTACAGTACTAAAAGACCATAAGACATAGGAGCAGATGTAGGTCATTCAGCCCATCAAGTCTGTTCCACCATTCAATGAGATCTTGAGAAATCTGGGGCGGGATTCTCCAACCCCACTCCGGGTCGCAGAATCTCCGGGGATACGCGTGAATCCTGGCCCCGCCAGCCGCCGAATTCTCCGGCCCTCCAAAAGTCGGCGAGGCGTGAGTCGCGCTGCCCGCCCCGGAGAATGGCGGGGGCCAGCGCGACTCGATGGGCCCTGGGGCTGCCCAAAGTCTCCGGCCCACGATAGGCCGAAGTCCCGCTGGTTGTTTGCCGGTCCCACCGATGTGGATCAGACTAGGTCCCTTACCGGCGGGACTTGGCGGCGTGGGTGGGCTCCGGGGTCCTGGGGGGGGCGCAGGGTGATCTGGCCTTGGGGTGTGCCCCCACGGTGGCCTGGCCCGCGATAGGGGCCCACCGATCTGCCCACCGGCCTGAGCCGTGGGGGCACTCTTTTACTACACGTCGGCCGTATCAGCTTCCGCAATGGCCGATGCGTAGGTGACCCCTGCCCTGCACATGCATGGGAATGACGTCAGCGGAGGATTCCGCACCTTTGGGGCGAGCCGAAGCCGGAGTGGTTCACGCCACTCCATCCCGCCGGGACCCCCCACCCCGCCGGGATGGGGAAAATCCCGCCCCTGATATGATAATCCTGAATTTCACTTTCCCACCTTATTCCCATAACCCTTGATTCCGTTACTGATTTAAAAATCTGTCTATCTCAACCCAATCGCTGCAGCCCTCTGTGGTAAAGATTCCCCAGATTCACTATCCTCAGAGTAGAAATTATTTCCGATTCCTGCCTGAAATGGACAACCCCTTACTCTGATATTATGCCTCCTGGTCCTAGATTCTCTGACAAGGGGACAAAAAGCTCTCAGCATCTAACCTGTCAAGCCCCCTGAGAATCTTATGTCTCAAGAAGGTCTCCTTTCAATCTTCTAATCTGCAATGAGTTCAGGCCCAACATACTCAACCGATCCTCATAAGAAAATCCCTCCATATCTGGAAAAAATTTAGTGAACCTTCCCTGGAGTTCCTTCAATGCCAGTAGATTTTTCCTGAGATAAGGGGCCCAAAACTGTTCACAGTATTCCAGGTGTGGTCTAACTGATACCTTGGATAGTTTTAGCAAGACTTCCCTATTTTTATACTCCATTTCTTTTGAAATAAAGGCCAACATTCAATTTGCCTTCTCTATTAAATGCTGAAATTGCCTGCTAGTTTTTTGTGAAATCCTTCTGTGTTGCAGTTTTCTGCAGCCCTTCTCCATTTAAATAATATTCAGTTCCTTTATTCTTCCTACCAAAGTGCATAACTTCACACTTTCATACGTTATGTTCATCTGCCAAGTTTTTGCCCATTAATTTTTAATAATCTTTATTGTCACAAGTAGGCTTACATTAACACTGCAATGAAGTTACTGTGAAAAGCCCCTAGTCGCCACATTCCGGCGCCTGTTCGAGTACACGGAGGGGGAATTCAGATGGTCCAATTCACCTAACAGCACGTCTTTCGGAACTTGTGGGAGGAAATCGGAGCACCCGGAGGAAACCCACGCAAATACAGGGAGAATGTGCAGACTCCGCACAAGACAGTGACCCAGCGGGGAATCGAACCTGGGACCTTGGCGCTGTGAAGCAACAGTGCTAACCACTGTGCTACTGTGCCACCCATTCATCTAACCTGTCAATATCCCTCTATAGACTCTGTCATTCACACTACTTGCCTTCCCGCTTATTTGTGCATCATCGGGCAGCACGGTGGTACAGTGGTTAGCATTACTGCCGACGGCGCTGAGGACCTGGGTTCGAATCCCGGCCCTGGGTCACTGTCCGCGTGGAGTTTGTACATTCTCCCCGTGTCGGCGTGGGTTTCACCCCCACAACCGAAAGATGTGCAGGATAGGTAGATTGGCCACTCTAAATTGACCCTTAATTGGAAAAAATAATTGGGTGCTCTAAATTCATTTTTTTTTAAAAAAGAAAACAAAAAAAATTTGTGCGTCATCTGCAAACTTGCTAATAGTACTATTGGGTCCACAGAGAAGTCCACACGGGAGGCCAAAAGAAACTGTCTGTTTATTGAACAAGAAACCATTTACACCTTGTACATAGGTCTCAGCTGAGACTTTGCTGCTCGGCTCCTACTTGAGACAGCTTTTAAACATAGTGTCCATGGCTCAGTGGATGGGTTCCCGGCCCCTCAGTGGGGAAGTTCATACTCCACAAGACTCAGTGGGAGACTAATTGGTCTGAACTCATAAGTCTCGTGCGGGTTTTAACAAGTACATTCACTTCCCTCATCCACTGAGGGAATGCTGCACTGTCAGGGTTACAATCTTTCAAAAGAGACATTAAGCCAAGGCTCTATGTAACACTCCGAAATAGATGTAAGAAATCCCATGGTACAATCCGAAGAGGACCCAGGGAGATCTCCCTGGTATCCAGTCCAATATTTATCCCTCAACCAACATCACTTAAAAGAAACAAGTGTTCTGGTCATTATCGCACTGCTGTTTGTAGGAGTTGCCAGGTTTCCGCACATTATAAATTTTCAAGTACAAGATAGGAGCAGAAGGTGGCCATTCAAACCCTCATGCTTGCTCTGGCATTCAAAAAGACCATGGCTAATCTGTTTGGGTTTCGAGTTCCACATTCCCATCTACCCTGATTATCATTTTTTTTTAATAAATTTAGATTACCCAATTATTTTTTCCAATTAAGGGGCAATTTAGAGTGGCCAATCCACCTACTCTGCACATTTTTGGGTTGTGGGGGCGAAACCCACGCAGACACGGGGAGAATGTGCAAACTCCACACGGACAGTGACCCAGAGCCGGGATCGAACCTGGGACCTCAGCACCGTGAGGCGGTTGTGCTAACCACTAGGCCACCGTGCTGCCCAACCCTGATTATCTTTAATTGCCCTCTCCAATGAGAATCTAGCTACCTGCGCCTTAAAAATATTCAGTGACAGCCGCCTCCACTGCCTTTGGAGGCAGAGAGAGCTCCAAAGTCACACAAACCCTCTGAGAGAAAACATTTTTCCTCATCCCTGTCCGAGAACGGTGATTCCTAAAACGTGCCCCCGAGTCTGGACTTACCCACAACAGGAAACATCCTGTCCACGTCCACCTTGTCAAAACCATTGACGATCTTATACACTTCAATCAAGTTACCCCTCACTTTCCTAACCGCCAGTGGAAACAAGCCCAGTTTGTCGAACCTTTCCTCATCAGACGGCCAGCTCATTCCAGTTATCAATTAAATAAACCTCTCCTGAACCGCCTGCAACACATATAGATCCTTCCTTGAACAATTCAAGATGTAGGCCGGAATTCTCACCGGTCATTCGCTGACAGCGGGATTCGCTGGTCACGCCAGCGGTGCACCCACACCTCGGGGTTTCCCGGCAACGTGGAGTGGCTTCAATGAGAAAACCCACGCAGACACTGGGAGAATCTGCAGACTCCACACAGACAGTGACTCAAGCCAGGAATCGAACCCGGTCCCTGGCATTGTGAAGCAACAATGCTAACCACTGTGCTACCGTAATACCAGAACACACTTGATCGCACGAAGTGGCCAATATCTGGAATAGTTTTCTGAGTAGGGTGGTGGAGATTAAACTCTGGGAAACATCCAAGAGTCATTAATACTGAGGAAGGTGGCAGTTTCTGAGAGAGGATGTGCTAGAAATGCCAAAATGGTGTAATAAACACTTCTAAACTGTCAAAATTTAAAAAAGATAGAATGTATGTCAGACTGTTGTGCATATGACAAAGCTTTGAGTGTGCGGGCAACTATCTGGGATGTGAGACTAACCCTAGCTGTTCTTCCAAAGCCCCAACACTGGCACAATTTACCAAAGGACTTCCTGCTGTAATGTATTATGGCTCCAGGTAACACATTGTGGCAAACAAAGGCAAAGCAAATACTTTGAACCACATGTGAGAAAGTTAATTATCAATACTATCATGTTCCACTACATTTTGACCCAATACTCAAAAAGGTCAGGGTAAATCTCTATTTAAACAGGAAAACAGAGGAACATCCATCAAGAACAGAATCATTTTGCATTTCCATCACTCCTTTCAATCGTCTGGAAACATTTTATTTCCTTGCTCTGCAATCTCTTGCCATATAATGGAATTCAGTCTCTCAGATTGCACATTTATCTACTTAACTGAAGAAGCAACAAGCTAACCTCAAACAGTGATAAAGGCTGCTATATCTGTAATTGTTCATTTTATAGCCCACAGCTGGTAAACTCAGCAATGCCTTACGCAGCGGTATTCAAGGTTAAATGAGATGCCAATAATGAACATCATCTCCCAGGGAGGATTTGTTTTGTGAGGGAGTATCTCAGCTGCCTTGGTATGGATAAGAGACATTAAAAACATGACTGAAAAAAGAGCACACGCTGAAAGAGGGGTGTGTTTCTTAACATCCTTCATAAGTAAAGTTCAAGTGTGTAAATGTATCTGCAAATGGTCTTAAATCTGGGCCTTAAAATGAGGGAAACTCTCCACCCAGGAGCCCAAAATCAACCAGGCCAAGGCTTGGTTGTTGTACTCTCTGCGTAGCAACCCACCTCCCCCTCCCCCCCCCCCCCCCCCCCCCCCCTCCCCCAGTCCCAAGCTCGGCGCTGGACGAAGTATAACTTGAAATGAAAATCGCTTATTGTCACGAGTAGGCTTCAATGAAGTTACTGTGAAAAGCCCCTAGTCGCCACATTCCGGCGCCTGTCCGGGGAGGCTGGTACGGGAATCGAACCGTGCTGCTGGCCTGCTTGGTCTGCTTTAAAAGCCAGCGATTTAGCCTTGTGAGCTAAAACAGCCCCTTAATTGCCCTCTTAAGGGGCTGGACTGGCAGTGGGGCGGAATGGCTGTCCACAAGCATTCCCGTCATGGACTTACAATTGGGGTGGAAAGGGTCACGTAGCAGGGTCCCCACACACCACTCGTTCACCTGATTAAATGCTTCCCTTGCCACCAAATTCATCAAATGTGAGGGCATGTAAGACTCTATCATTGTTTAATATATAGGAAATGAAGCAGCCATTGTGCACACCATCAGCAGTGTAGTAAAGCTAATCGTCCTCCTAGCTGTTTCAGGATAAATATTCGGCAGGATTGGGATAACTTTCTTGTTCTTCTTCCAACTCATACTACAAGGGACCTTTTACATCCAACTTGGAGAACAGACAGGGTTTCTATGTAATGTCACATCCCAGAGACGGCCAGCCAACAGTGCAGGATTTCCCACACTACTGCACTGGAGTGTCAGTAGATTTTGTGCTCTCGGCCCTGAAGTAGGGTTTGAACCCAAGACCTCCTGACTCAGAGGCAAGAGCGCTGCCGACTGAGTCACAAGGCAGGCAAATTACAGTGTTCCCAGAAAACCCAAGGTTAACTTTGCAAAATGTCAGTCTAGACTTTCAAGATTTAACTCACTTAGGTTTGCACAGTTGTTAGCACTGCTGTCTCACAGCGCCAAGGACCCGGGTTCAATTCTGGTCTTGGGTGACTGTGTGGAGTTTGTACATTCTCCCAGTATCTGTGTGGGCTTCCTCCGGGTGCTCCGGCTTCCTCCCACAGTCCAAAGATATGCAGGTTAGATTTATTGACCATGCTAAATTGCCCTTAGTGTTCAAAAAGGTTAGGTGGGTCACAGGGATAAGGTGGGGGATTGGGCCGAGGGCAGGTGCTATTTCAGATAGCCGGTGCAGACTTGATGGGCCAAATGACCTCCTTCTGCACTGTTGGGCTTCTATTATTCTATGAATGCTACGAATGACTAAACATCGGAGTTAAAATAACACCAATTAGAAAACGTTGGTTCGTCCATCATCAATGAGAATTGAGGTTAACTCTGGACAAATAAGGAGAAAATGAAATTCATTTTTTTCGCTGAATTCAAAGAAACTTTTTCTTTCCTATTTTCTCCTCACACACAAAACAGTGAGTGGTGCAGTGGTTTGTCAGGCCTACTCAATTCCCTTTAAGGGAGTGATTAATGGTACGAGACTGGTCTCAGCAAAAGCTGATCAAGACTGCAGATGATGGCTGTCCGCAGATGAATCTCACAAGCTTAGCTTGTGAATTAGAGTTCAATTGATGTTCAAAAGCACAATAACTTTTGGATGGGCCCAATAGAATAGGAAAGCGTTTACCAGAAAATGTGTGGGCATTCCGCAGGAACATTCCAGCAGAACTTTATTGAGTAACTCCTTATGTGAAAAGTACTTCCCAGTCCGGCAATAGAAGCTATTTTAGGGAGGGCGCAGGATCAGATGACAATGAACTACTTGAGTTTCATTGTGACAAAGTATTTGGTCTTTTGAACCACTTGAGTTTATTTTCTTGTAATTGTTCTGACTTACCCATTATTCCCACAGAACATGGTCAAGGTTACGATTCTCCATGGAATACACTCCTAGCTACCCTCCTCTTCAGAACTCTGCAAATTGTTGCTGGGAACACAACAAATTCCAAACGTCTCTGGCATGTTTTGTAAAACTTCTCAGCAAACTGTTCACTCATATGCAAAGCTCTCCCAGTCTTCTATTACCCCATATGTATCACATACCCAAATGGTTCTGGGTGTAACATATTTGTAGCCACCTGTCATCCTCCATGTAATGTAATCGGCTGTCTATTACTTTGTATGTCCCACAGACCCAACTGTCTATTGTCTTGTGTGTAATCTGTTACTAATACCCTCTAATTTTTAGTTATTATTCTTGTTATAATGTATACAGGCATTAAGACAGCTTTCATATTGTTGCCAAGGACATGATACACACTCTAATCTTACAAGTGGAATAAAAAGCAGTTGTGTTTATTAATTTCGTTTTGTGAAATGAATGCTACCACAATCCTTTCAGAAACGGCTTTCTTTTTAAGTTTTATTTTAGGGCACTTATTTTTGTTGGAGTTATTCCAACGCACCTCTAGACAAGCTGGTCCCACAACCTTCCTGATCAGCGAAAGTGACACTGCGAATTGTAAACAAACCATATCCCATAAAACATTGGGCAAATGAGGTCAGGTTGCAGGTGGATGGGAATGAGGAGCAGGTCCGTCAGCTCAGCCAGATGTTAATAAAGTAACTGTCATCGCAGCGCAGTGGGAATAGCAATCTGCTGACAAACGTTGGGGTAAATTTGACATTACGGAATAGAGTAAACCAGAGGATAACAATTGGCTCTTTTTGCATCAACCCTGATTTTTATTCCAGCTAGCTTCAAGAGGATTAAAAGTCCTCGGGAATATGAATTGATTTGCTGTCATCAGTTTTATGCTATTGCACAACCTCCAAATCGACCCCATTTCCTTTCCTAAAAAAAGACCAAGAGAAGTACTTTTTAAATTCTCTCCCTTTTTTGATTTATTCATTGATGGGATCAGGACATTGCCGACGAGGTCAATATTTATTGCTCAATCCTAATTGCCTCCAGAGGTGGCAAGCCACCTTCTGGCATATAGAACATAGAACATAGAACAGTACAGCACAGAACAGGCCCTTCGGCCCTCAATGTTGTGCCGAGCCATGATCACCCTACTCAAACCCACGTATCCACCCTATACCCGTAACCCAACAACCCCCCTTAACCTTACTTTTTAGGACACTACGGGCAATTTAGCATGGCCAATCCACCTAACCCGCACATCTTTGGACTGTGGGAGGAAACCGGAGCACCCAGAGGAAACCCACGCACACACGAGGAGGACGTGCAGACTCCGCACAGACAGTGACCCAGCCAGCAATCGAACCTGGGACCCTGGGACCCTGGAGCTGTGAAGCATTTATGCTAACCACCATGCTACCGTGCTGCCCCTTGCTACCGTGCTGCCCCCATATGAAATGACTTGTGAGGCCATTTCAGGGGCAACTGACTCAGAGGTTGGGATTTTCCAGCCTCGTTGTGAGGGGATGCGCCGCAGGTGAAGCAAGGGCCAGCCAAAAGACCATTGGCTTTCAGCAGAACTGGGAGATCCTGATGACTGGTGGGGTCAGATAGTCAACCACATTGCTGTAGGTTTGGAGTCATACATAGACAAAACCAGGTCAGGATGGCACTCCCATCCCACTTCCTTGGCTCAAATCTGTGGTTCCCCTGAATAAGCATTTCCCTTGACCCCGCCCCCAGCCTAAAGTGTTGGCGCAACTGCCTCCAGATTTTCAACGTCGCTACTGGTACCAGACACCCCGAGTATTTCCCGGGGTCATCAGGAGTGATACTGTTGCCAACGCCCTCAGCCCTGACCCCCTACACAGACTTGCCTGCATTCTAACCCAGGAGTTGCCCCCCCCCCCCCCCTCCATCCACATAAATGAGGTAATCATCTTTTTGGCCTCCTTGAAAAATGCCTTTGGCAGGAACATCAGCAGGCACTGAAAAATAAAGAAGAATCGCAGCAACACGTTCATTTTAATTGCTTGTACCCGACCTGCCAGCGACAGAGGGAGACCATCCCACCTTCCCAGACCCGCTTTGACCCTCCAGACTAGTAATGTTATACCTAGAGAGCCACCTGCACCCCTAGATATTTAAAGTGAGATACCCCTGCCCCCATCCCTGGCCGAGACAACACAAATTATTCACTTTTGTCCAAATTTAGTTTATATCCCGAAAAAGACCCGAACACTTGAAGCAGCTCTAATATGGTCCCCCATCGACACACTCGGTTCCAACACATACAACAGCAAGTCGTCCTTATACAAAGAAACCCTAAGCTCGACCACTATCGATTTCCACACCTCAAAACTCCTCAATGTGATGGCCAATGGCTCAATTGCAAGCACAAACAACAGGGAGGACATAGGACATCCCTGCCTGGTGCCACAGTGCAGAGTAAACTATCGCAAATTCATGTTATTCGTGCGGACACTTGCCCTCAGCTCCCTGTATGGCAGCCCTACCCAACCTACAAATCGTGACACAATCCCAAACTGCTCCAGAACGGCCATCAAATACCCCCACTCTACTCGGTCAAATGCCTTCACTGCGTCCAATGCCACAACCACCTCTGTCTCCCTCCCCTCCGCCGGCACCATAACCACGTTCAATACCCTCCTAATGTTCGACAAGAGCTGCCTCCCCTTCACAAACCCCATCTTATATTCCCCCATCAACTTTGGGAGACACTCCTCCAACCTACCCGCCAATACCTTTGCCAACATCTTTGCGTCCACATTCCAAAGTAATATGGGCCTGTGTAATATACTCTGTGTAATATACTCTGTGTAGATATTTAAAGTGAGATACCCCTGTAATATACGACTGTGGTAGTCACCACTAGCTGTATTATATGTATTACGGTAAGTCACATATACTAGAGGTACATGGGTAAATCCCTGCCTGCTGGCTCCGCCCAGTAGGCGGCGTATAAATGTGCATGCTCGCCAGTGCTGCAGCCATTCTGGTAGCAGCTACAGGAGGCACAACATCCTTGCTCAATAAAGCCTTGATTATTCCACTACTCTCGCCTTTGTGGTAATTGATAGTGCATCAACGACGCACATTCTGTCGGATCCTTATCCTTCTTGAGCAACAGGGAGATCGATGCCTGCCCCAAAGTCTGGGGCAACACCCCCTTCCCTATCGTCTCCTCAAACATCCCCAACATCAGCGGTGCCAACTTATCTTTAAATTTCTTGTAATACTCTACCGGAAACCCATCTGGCCCTGCTACCTTTCCCGACTGGATCCTCCCAATCGCATCTTTTATCTCCTGCTCCACTATCGCCCCCTCCAATATGGCCCTGTCCCCCTCCCCCAACCTTGGGTATTCCAAACCATCCAGGAATTCCTGCATCTCCTGATCCTCCCCAGGTTGCTCCCGACTTATACAATCTCTCATAAAACTCCTCAAACACCCTATTAATCTGATCTGGAGCCACCACCAATTTACCTGCCCTATCCCGCACCTGAATAATTTCCCTCGACGCTGCCTCCCTCCGAAGTTGACCGGCCAACATGCTTCCTGCCTTCTCTCCATACTCATAACCCACTCCCTTCACCCGCCTCAATTAGCGCACCGCTTGCCTAGTGGATAGTCGGTCAAAACTCGCCTGCAATTCCTTCCGCCGTTCCAACAGTGTTGGATCCACATCCTCTGCTGATGCACTATCAATTACGATGAGATGAGAGTAGAATGTAATTGAGGCTTTATTACACAGAGATGTGTGGCCTCCTACAGCAGCTGACAAAATGGCTGCTGTATGGGCAGCACACATATTTATACTCCGCCTACTGGGCGGAGCCAGCAGGCAGGGATCTACCCCCGCACCTGTAGTACAGGGGCCTTACCGTAAAACCCATATATACAGTATAATACATCAGTGGTGACTACCACATTCACCCCTTGTTAAAAATGATCCAGCGGGGGTGGTGGAGAACTATATACATACAAATTGCTTTTAAAAATCACAGAAAATGTTACAAATTTAGGTGGTCCAGTGCCTTGATCTGTCGTCGAGAGCGCCGCAGTGCTGGTGGCGACTCCGACATCAGCTTGGTCTTCGGTGACGCTGGGAGTGTGCCAAAATCCTCTTCATCCCTGCGTGGGAGCAAGGGGAGGACGGATTGTCCTGGAGTGGGGGCTGCGGTGGGGTGCGCCGGGGGAGGGGGCGGCTGTGTGGAGAACCAGCTGGTGCCAGGTCCCTGAGGGAGACTGTCTTGGCGGCTGTCGGGGTGTGCTACATAAGCGTACTGCGGGTTGGCGTGGAGTAGCTGTACCCTCTCAACCAATGGGTCCGCCTTGTGGAGTCACACATGTTTACAGAGGAGAATGGCCCTGGAGCTGCCAGCCACATTGGGAGCGAAATCCCAGAATTGGCTTCCTGGAGAAGGCAAAGAGTCGTTCATGGGGGGTTTCGTTAGTCGTGGTGCACAGGAGCGACCAAATGGAGTGAAGTGCGTCGGGGAGGACCTCCTGCCAGCGGGAGGCTGGGAGATTTCTGCACCGTAGGGCCAGCTGGACGTCCCTCCAGACCGTCCCATTCTCCCGCTCCACCTGGGGTTGTAGCTCGAGGCAATGCCCCTGTTGAGCTGGGACTGGCGCAGCTCATCGCTCATAAATGAGGATCCCCGGTCGCTGTGGACATAGGCGGGGAAACCGAACAGAGCGAAGATGGTGTTGAGAGCTTTGATGATGGTGGCAGACGTCATATCAGGGCAAGGGACGGCAAAGGGGAATCGGGAATATTCGTCGACAACACAAAGGAAGTACGTGTTTCGGTCGGTGGAGGGGAGGGGCCCTTTGAAGTCCACGCTGAGGCGTTCAAAGGGGCGAGAGGCCTTCACCAGGCGCGCATGGTCTGGCCGGTAGAAGTGCGGTTTACACTCCACGCAGACCTGACAGTCTCTGGTGATTACCCTGACTTCCTCGATGGAGTAGGGCAGATTGCGGGCCTTAATAAAGTGGTAAAAATGGGTGACTCCTGGGTGACAGAGATTGTCGTGCAGGGTCCGGAGTCGGTCCACTTGTGCGCTGGCACATGTACCTCGGGATAGGGCATCGGGGGGCTCGTTGAGCTTACCGGGGTGATACAAAATCTCGTAAATGTAGATGGAGAGCTCGATCCTCCACCTCAAGATTTTATCATTTTTGATCTTGCCCCGCTGTGTGTTATTGAACATGAAGGCAACCGAACGTTGGTCAGTGAGGAGATTGAATCTCCTGCCGGCCACGTAATGCCTCCAATGTCGCACAGCTTCAACGATCACTTGGGCCTCCTTTTCGATGGAGGAGTGCCGAATTTCGGAGGCATGGAGGGTGCGGGAAAAGAATGCCACGGGCCTGCCTGCCTGGTTGAGGGTGGCGGCCAGAGCGGCGTCTGATACATCACTCTTGACTTGGAAGGGAAGCGTCTCGTCAACCGCGTGCATCGCGGCCTTGGCGATGTAGGCCTTGATATGGTCTAATGAGCCTTGGCCGAAAGTGGGAAAACGGTGGATTGAATGAGTGGGCGGGCCTTGCCCGCATAGTTTGGGACCCACTGGGCGTAATACGAGAAGAACCCCAGGCATCGTTTGAGGGCCTTGGGGCAGTGGGGGAGGGGGAGTTCCATGAGAGAGCGCAAGGATGGCTAATTGGCTCGTGCTGAACACACACTTCTCCTTATTGTAAGTGAGGTTGAGGAGAGTGGCGGTGTGGAGAAATTTGGAAATGTTAGCGTTGTGGTCCTGCTGGTCGTGGCCGCAGATGGTGATGTTGTCCAGGTACGGGAAAGTGGTCCGCAGTCCGTACCGGTCAATCATTCGGTCCATCTCCAGTTGGAAGACCGAGACCCCATTGGTGACGCCAAAGGGAATCCTAAGGAAATGGTAAAGACGGCCGTCTCCTTCGAACGCAGTGTATGGGCGATCCGCCTTACGGATGCGGAGCTGCTGGTAGGCAGATTTCAGGTCCACTGTCGAGAAGACCCGGTATTGTGCAATCTGATTGATCATATCAGATATGCGTGGGAGGGGGTACACATCGAGCTGCGTGTACCGATTGATGGTCTGACTGTAGCCAACGACCATCCTGTTTTTCTCCCCGGTTTTCACCACTACCACTTGGGCTCTCCAGGGGCTGCTGCTGGCCTCGATAATACCTTCCTGCAGCAGCCGCTGGACCTCAGACCTGATGAAGGTCCTGTCCTGGGCACTGTACCATCTGCTCCTGGTGGCGACGGGGTTGCAATCCGGGGTTAGGTTTGCAAAAAGGGAAGACGGGTCGACCTTAAGGGTCGCGAGTCCACGAACAGTAAGGAGTGGTAGGGGCCCGCCAAATTTCAGTGTTAGGCTGGAAGTCTGGGCCGAGTAGCAAGGCAGAGCTGTGGTTGGTGAGGACGTAGAGCCAGACGCCGTTGAACCCTATGCCCTGGATGGTAAGGGTTGCGATGCAGTACCCCCAGATCGCCACGATGTGGGATCCGGAGGCCAGGGAGATTCTCTGGTTAGCGGGGTGTACCGCGAGGGTGCAACGCATTACCGTATTGGGGTGGATGAAGCTCTCTGTGCTCGTGGAGTCCAGATATCTCGTGCCTGTCGACCTTCACCTTTGTCGAAGCGGTCGCGAGGATGTGCGTTCGAGATTAGTCAATTGTGACCGAGGCGAGACGTGGCTGGTCGTCGGCAGTTGCAGGTGATGAGCAGCCTGATGAGGTGCCCGAAAGGGGAAGGATCCTGAGGTGGGTAAGACGGCGGCGCCCATGGGCCGCACGTGTCCTGGGGCAGGCAAGATGGCAGCGCCCATTGGTTCTGAGGCAGGCAAGATGGCGGCGCCCATGGGCCGCACGTGTTGTGAGCAGAGCAAGATGGCAGCGCCCACAGGCCGCACGTGGTCCGAGGAGGGGAAGATGGCGGCGCCAACTGGCTGCACGTGGGGGGTGTTGGGACAATAGCGGCGATTGAGCAGGCCTGGCACACTGCAGCAAAATGTCCCTTCTTGCCACAGGCCTTGCAGAGCGCGCTCCTTGCCGGCCAGTGCTGCCGGGGGTGTTTTAACTGTCGCAGAAGTAGCATTTGGGTCCCCCGGGATTGGTTGGCTGCCGCGCAGCGCAGGCGTGGGGTTGGCAGAGGGCGGCCGCTGATGGGGCCCATGATGGGGTGGCCGTTGGCGGGGTCTACAATGCACAGGGAGGGGTGGGCTGTGCGGTAGGGGGCATAGGCCTGTACATTGCGTGAGGCGACCGTAAGCGAGAGCGCTAGTTTTTTGGTCGCAACGAGGTCAAGCGTGGCCCCTTCTAAGAGGCGCTGGCGGATGTAGTCAGACCCTATGCCCGTAATGAACGCATCTCTCATCAGCAGATTCAAATGTTCAGTGGCCGAAACAGCCTGGCAGTCACAGTCTCTCACCAGGGCGAGCAGGGCACGTCAGAAATCTTCCACAGACTCACCGGAACGTTGGTGCCGCGTGGACAGGAGGTGCCTGGCGTAGATCTTGTTGGTCCGCTCAGTGTAATTCTCCTTTAGTAGCGCCGTGGCTTCTGCGCAGGTCGGCACGTCCTGGACGAGGGGAAAGACGTTGGAGCTCAGCCGCGTGTACAGAATCTGGAGCTTCTGTATGCTTCAAAGCAAGCTAGCCAATGTTCAAAGTCCTCTTTGGCGTTGTCTGCTTGAGGATGCAGCTGCAGGCAATCTGGCTTGATGCGGAGGTCCATCTATGAAAAATTTCTGTGTAATAAATTGATGCACTATCAATTACGATGAGATGAGAGTAGAATGTAATCGAGGCTTTATGACACAGATATGTGTGGCCTCCTACAGCAGCTGGCGAAATGGCTGCTGTACGGGGAGCACACATATTTATACTCCGCCGATTGGGCAGAGTCAGCAGGCAGGCATCTACCCCCGTACCTGTAGTACAAAACCCATATATACAGCACAATACATCAGTGGTGACTACCACATCTGCACACCTCCTATCCACTTCCAACATCTCATCTATTAACCTTTGCCGTTCCATCCTCTCCACCTTTGCCTTAAACGATATCACCTCCCCCTCACCTCTGCCTTCAAATCTTCCCATACCACTGCCTGCGCGACCTCACACATACAAGTAAACTGCGCATATTCCTCAATCACTTTTCCAATCTTATCACAAAACCCTCAGTCCCCCAACAGCCCCAAATCCAATCTCCACCCCCACCTCTGCACTATTCCCTTCTCCAACACCATATCAACCCAGTGTGGTGCATGGTCCGATATTGCAATTTTCGAATATACTGACCCCTTGACCCCGGCCAATAGCGACTTCCCCACCACAAAAAATCTATCCATCTTATGAACTGAAGAGAAGAAAGAATACTCCCGCTCCCCTGGGTGCAAGAACCTCCAAGGGTCCACCCCTCCTATTTCCACCATTAGCCCAGCCAACTGCTTCGCTCCCCGACTGGGTAAGCGATCGCAGTCGTGACCGGTCCAATTTTGGCTCCTGCACCATGTTCCAGTCTCCACCCACTATCAATTCCTGTGAATCCAAGTCAGGGATGGCCCCACACACCTTCTTTACAAACCCTGCATCATCCCAGTTGGGACCATACATGCTTCCCAATGCCGACATCCTCCCTTCCCATGCCCCTGTCACTGTTACGTATCTACCTCCCTGATTACTTTGTGACTAGTTAAGATTTATTAAATTACAATAACATGGAAAAGAAAACAATACTAACACTACTAAACTGTAAACTGTTCATAACTATAATACGAGAGCAAATACACAACACAACTATCCACGGCGACTTCTCACCCAGACTCCGAGGCCACAGTGTCACGTGGAACACCTCTACTACCTTTTGCTGGTTGGAGGTCTGACATGTTAACATACAGAATTGCTTATGCATATCTTTACATCTACGTTCCTTTAGAGTTTAAAAAAATTAACATGTATCATTTAAATCAATCACACAGATAATATGCATAACATAACAATTCCAATCATTTACAATTTCAGCGTCCATTGCAGATTCAATCTGTCCAGCTTCTTTCGTTGTCTGGTAGACCTTCTCAGCTTTTGTTGATTCGCTGAATCTGGTGGCATTCAGGAGGTTCTGAAGATGTTTCTGGTGGAATTACTGTACTGTGTGCACCTTCACATTGTTCACTTTCTTCTTGTTCAGGTTGCGTTGGTTTGGATAGTCAGAGGCTGTCACATACATCAGCTGCTGGCAATAAAGTAACAGATTGCTGAATCTTTAACAAACTTTCCTGTTCCTTCTGGGTACTGGTCCTTGTTCTGTGATGACTGCATATGACTTTGGACCTATCCTTTGCATGACTTTCACACATTTCGACCAGCCACCAGGTTCTTCCACCCTGACTGTGTAATTTCATTCTAAAGGTTGTAGATACCGGTTGACCTGTCATAGTATCTCTTCTGCTTCTTTGAGACTTGAGTTGATTTGTTATTTTACAACTGGTTGGCTGATTCGAAAGATATGGCTTATCTTCCTATTCATCAATAACTGAGACAATGATAAACCATTGCTCATGGTGATGCTTGATAACTGAGCAATGCCAGGTATGGATCATCCTGGCTGTCCATTGATTTTTTTCAGTATCTGTTTCACAACTTGTACAACTTTCTCTGCCTTTCCATTTGACTGAATATAAAGGACTGGATGTGACATGTTTGAAACCATGATGTGAAGATGCCACCGTTGGACTGGGGTGAGCACAGTAAGAAGTCTTACAACACCAGGTTAAAGTCCAACAGGTTTGTTTCAAACACAAGCTTTCGGAGCGCTGCTCCTTCCTCAGGTGAATGGAGAGGTATGTTCTAGAAACATTTATATAGACAAAGTCAGAGATGCCAGACAATGCTTGGAATGCGAGCATTTGCGGGTAATCAAATCATTACAGATCCAGAGATAGGGGGTGATCCCAGGTTAAAGAGGTGTGAATTGTCTCAAGCCAGGACAGTTGGTAGGATTTTGTAAGTTCAGGCCAGATGGTGGGGGGTGAATGTAATGCGACATGAATCCAAGATCCCTGTTGAGGCCGCACAAATCGTACTTCTGCGCAAATTTCCTCCATTCCTGACAACTGAAACATGGACCTTTTTCCACTCATGACAACCTGTGGAATGCCATGATGAGCAAAAATAGCCTTAGTAAGTGTGATGGCACACCTGGCTGATGAGCTGGAGAACTATGCCATTTCAGGAAAGTTGGAAAAGTAGTCTATGACCAACAAATACCCTTTCCCTTTGAGATAAAACAAGTCTATCCCTACTTTCTGTCATGGAAGTGTCACTATGTCACCCATCTGCATTGGTTCTTTCATTTGTTTATGTTGGAATTCTTGACATGTTGCGCATTCTTCTACCATCCGTTGAATGTCCTTGTTGGTCCCTGGCCAATATACCATGTCTCGTGCTTTTCTTTTATACTTTTCAATTCCGAGGTTATCTCATGAAATGTTTGCAAAATTTCAGCTGTCAGAGACTGTGGTATTACTATTCTTTGTTGCCTTAGTAGGAATCTATTGGCTACACTGAGTTCCGTTCGACCACTGTGATACTTTGAGCATGACCCTGTTGGCCATCCCGCGTTGATTATCATCTGCGGAACTTCATCCTTGGTTTCCATAATTATAAGCTTTGATTTTTTTTAATCAGACACCGTCAGTGTCTCCGTTGTCATATTGACATGTACTTCCACATCTTCATCAATATGATTTTCTTCCTGCACTGCTGTAGCTCTTGATAGTGCATCTGCAACGACAGTGTGCTTGCCTGATCAAAATCATACCGCTGGAGCTTCATCATCATTCTCTGCATTTGCGGTGACATCTCACTTAAATATTTTCTGACGATGGCTACCAATGGTCTGTGATCCGTTTTGACCAGAAAAGTTGGTAGACCTTGACACATAGCTATGAAACCTTTCCAAGCCATTACCTAATCCGAGACATTCCTTCTCAAGTCGAGCGTATCCACACTCAGAATCAGTCATCGACTTAGATGCATAGGCAACTGGCTTCCAATCTTCTCCACCTTCCTGCTGTAACAATACTGCACCTAATCCATCTTTCGATGCATCAGTCGAGATTTTCGTTTTCTTGGTCGGGTCAAAAAATGTTCACACTGGAGCTGTTGGCAAAGCTGTCTTCAGAGTTAGCCATTCTTGCTCATGCCTCTCTGAGCATTCAAATATATTAGCCTTCTTTATGACTTATATCAGGCAGACAAATTCGGAATAGATTTGCCTCTAAAGTTGATCATTCCTAATATCCTCAGAACTCCTTTCTTGTTATGGTTGTGGCATATTCAGTATTGCCTGTATCTTCACTTGATCTGGTTGTACACCTTGAGCAGGCAACTTGTCCCCCAGAAACGTGATTTCTTTGACACCGAATTGATACTTGGCTTTGTTCAACCTTAGCCCATACTTTTTAATACTCTGTAGTACATAGAACATAGAACATACAGTGCAGAAGGAGGCCAATTGGCCCATCGAGTCTGCACCAACCCAATTAAGCCCTCACTTCCACCCTATCCCTGGAACCAATAACTCCTCCTAACCTTTTTGGTCACTAAGGGCAATTTAGCATGGCCAATCCATCTAGCCTGCACATCTTTGGACTGTGGGAAGAAACCGGAGCACCAGAGGAAACCCACGCAGATACGGGGAGAACGTGCAGACTCCGCACAGACAGTGACCCAGCAGGGAATGGAACCTGGGACCCTGGCGCTGTGAAGCCACAGTGCTATCCACTTGTGCTACATGCTGCCCCAGTACTTTGATGAGTCTGTCGTATTCTTCCTTCATAGAACCCCAGATTATTACATCATCAACGTACATACAAACTCCTTGAATATCTTCCACAATATGCTCCATTGCCCTGTGAAAGATTTCAGGTGCGGATATTATGCCAAACGGCATTCGAAGAAAGCAGTGGCGCCCAAATGGACTGTTAAATGTACAAAGCTTCATACTTTCCTCATCCAATTTGAGTTGCCAAAAATCTTGCGATGCATCCAGTTTACTGAAGCAGGTCACACCTGACATTTCGCTCGTAATTTCTTCACGTTTGGTATCAGACAGTGTTGGCCTTGAGGTCTTTAGGATCCATGCAGATTCTTAAATTGTGTTTCTTCACGCACACCATTGAATTTACCCAATCTGTTGTTTCTTCAATTTTCTTAATTACCCCCAGATTCGTCATTCTATCAAGTTCAGCTTTCAACTGATCCTTGAATAGTGCTGGTACTCACCTTGGAGAATGTATTACGGGCTGCACATAGTTGAACTTGATAAGTAAATGGCAAGACACTGAAAACTTAAAAAAATTCTGGAAATGCTTATCATATTGAATCCACCGATGCACTGTGCGCAGTCAAAACTCAGTCAGCGCTGTATACTCTTTTGACTAATTCAAGTGTTTCACAAGCTTGCACACCCAGAAACAATTCATGATCTAACTATGGCTACAATTGAAAATTGCACTTTATGCATTCTATCTTTGACTTGAACTTCAAGCTCGCGCATGCCGAGAGTATTAATTCGTTGACCATTATAATTTTTTAAAAATACCGGCCCATTCAAAATCTTGGTTTAATTCTCATCGCTTCAATATCCGAGATATTGATAAGATTCGCTCTCGCTCCTGTATTGAGTTTGGCATTTATCAACGTCTGATTGACTCGTAAAGAAACTGTCCAGTTATCTTTATTTATAACCAAAACTTCATTATTGTCGAAGACATTTTATTTTGCTTGGCTACCTTGGGCCTGTCATCATTAGAGACATCTATGAAAAATGTAGCTCCTAAATTAATTTCATCAACAGCATTTAGAATTTTGCACTTCCATTTCCTTGCTCGAAACACATTGCTTAGCAAATTGGTTTCTGCCTTTACACTTCGTACAAATTTTCCCAAAGGTAGGATATTTGCCTTTGCAAGTGCCTATTTCCACATCACTTATACAAAATGGTGGCATCTAGTGATCGCGTAAAATGGCCGCCGCTGTTGAGACCACAGCCGGGATTCTTCAAAACGGCGGCTAAGTGTTGACGACAGAGTAAACACCGGAGTGTTTCACGCCGGCATCAACGGGCCTCTTGGCCAAGCGATTCTCTGGCCTATAGGGGCCATCATGGCGCCAGAGTGCTCCACGCAGCTCTGGCTGCCGATACACGGCCCTGCACTGCTGGCCACAGGTCCGTGCATGCGCATGCCTGCCGGCTACAACGCCGGCCCCGCGCAACATGGCGGACCCACACAGCGGGCCGGCGCCGAAGAAATAGGCCCCCCTCAAACCGCGCGCACCCACCCAATCATGATCCTGGCCTTCCTGGAGCCTCCCCACCCCCTCCCCCAGTGACAGACCCCCCCACCCCCCCCCCCCATCCCCCTCCAGGGCAGCCACTGCAGCTGCAAATCCTAGTACCCGCCGGGCCGAACCATGTTAGAACCACGCCGGCAGGAACTCTGCGGGAACCCGGCCAGTTGCCGGCACAGAATCGACACGGGGGGCTCTTTCAAAGGCCCTGACTGGCGCTGCCTTGACTGCGCATGCGCGAGAAACCCGACCCACATTTTCCTTCAGGATGCGTCACAATGTCTATTGCGTCAGCTTCTTTCTCGATTGTCGTGCCAAAATGTCTCATGTTTAATTTGTTGATTTGCAGCGCAGCTAACTCGCATGGCATATTTTTGTTGCGTCTTCAAGCTGGAGCTCATTCTCCATCAAAAGTAATTTGTTGTTTTATGTTATTGCTAGTAACATAAGCTGCCAATTGATGTAGGCTCTGCTGAAAGATGCTCCAGACTCGGAGATACGTTTAACATATTTATTGAACGATTAACAATGCTTTTAAATGAGTTCAACACTCTTCTAATCTGCCTCTAGTAACTCAGTCTATTCTGCTAACTATACAAGATTGCTCTTGACTATGTGCTAGGGTGTGATAATCAACACTGTCCTGCTCTCTTGGTTTCTGCCAGTGTGCCTTGTCTTTTCTATATGGGTTGTGTAGTACCCCCTTGTGGTATTGCCACCTCTGGGTGTCCTGATTAACCTTTGGTTGTGTCCTGTTCTAATGACCCATTGGTTGTGTGTCTGCATGTCATGACATCTCTGGTGCTCCCTCTAGTGGTTACTTAGTTGTAGTGTATTTACATTAACCCCTTGTGTATATACAGTGATGCATGTCACTACATCCCCCCCTTTTTTGTGTTACATATTTTCTGTACTTTGTTAAAGAAAATTGTAAAAAAACAGGTAAATAAATGATGGCATATACAAGTTGTGATGACATTGATGATTATACAATACCAATTAATATCTATGAGTCCAATCTGATGAATTTGTACGGTTGAGTTGCTTTCTTCTTCTTTTGTTGAAGTGGTGATGTTTATGTTGTCATTTCTTTGTGAATGTCATCAGTGTTCTTGTGTTTAGGTAATCAAGAAGTCATCATGAGGTGTTCGAAATGGTTGAATCACTTCATTGTCCAATTTAGACTTTTCTTTTCTATGCTTGTGGTAGAGATTCCGTATGTCATCTTTCTTGAAAGCTGGTTTGCTTGTTTGTAGTGGAGCAAACGTGAATTGGTGAGATTAGTTGACATGCCATGGTATGTTTGCTATGCTGTTTTCATGTGCAGAGTTGTACCATGTCGTAAAAGTTGGTGTTTTATTGTTGTTGTTTTTGTCATGTTTGTATCGGAATTGTGATTTCTTCGTCACTTGTCTCACATGCAGTGGGTAGACATTCAGTGTCTTCTTGTTGGTTAAATGAGCTGGGTAGACTTTCATACTCTGCTGCTGGTTGCTCAGATAAGGTTGATAGACCTTCATGGTCTTGTTGGTGCATGGACTTTGCTATGGAGTCTTGAATTGCTTCCACTGTGGAGTCTGCCAATGAGCTCTCTGTGGAGGCTTGTTTCGCTCTCTCTGTGGAGTATTTCATTGCTCTCTGTGTGGAGTCGGGGCTCTTCATGGTGCGTGGACCAGTGGTTTGGCATCAGGCCGCAGTAGAATCCTATACTCGTACGGAAGTGTGCCCATCCCGCTGAAGACATCTGGGTACTGGGTCAGGATGTCGTCGATGCTGGCCTGAGGATCCGGATGAGACGGCGTCATGGTGTAGACCCGTCGGATGAGGTTCAGTTGCTTGCAGGTGTGCGCACCTCGCAGGGACGCCCTGTTTGGCTGAACAATCCCGAAGCGTCGGCTTGTCTGTATGTGTCAGTTAGACACTGTCAGGTGGCAGGACCCAGTGCCTTAATTACGTTGCCATTGTAGTCCTGGAGTTCAGGCAGCTGGAAGGAGCTTGGGAGCCTTCTTGATTCTCGTGAAGTCTGATTGCCAGATCAGTTTGGCTGAGGCACCTGTGTGCAGTTTGAACTGGATGGGATTTTGGTTGACATCCATTATTGCATTCCATTGGTCCTCGAAATCCACAGCACGGATTGACGGGACTTTCAATGTGCCCGGTGTGGTGTATTCGCACTTTGTGATGATGCCTATTTGGTATGCATTATCCAGGTAGTCATCGTCTGCATCTGTAGCACTGCCTTGATCAGAGTCATGATGTGGAGATGCCGGCGTTGGACTGGGGTGAGCACAGTAAGAAGTCTTACAACACCAGGTTAAAGTCCAACAGGTTTGTTTCAAACACGAGCTTTCGGAGCACGGCTCCTTCTTCAGGTGAATGGCGAGGTATGTTCCAGAAACATTTATATAGACAAAGTCAGAGATGCTGGACAATGCTTGGAATGTGAGCATTTGCGGGTAATCAAATCATTACAGATTCATGATCAGAGTCATGCGTTTGGTGTCGCACACACCTGATGCCAACGGAGTCGTTCAGTGCTCGCTGTGTGGCATCGTT
Organism: Scyliorhinus canicula; assembly: GCF_902713615.1. Classification (NCBI taxonomy): domain Eukaryota; kingdom Metazoa; phylum Chordata; class Chondrichthyes; order Carcharhiniformes; family Scyliorhinidae; genus Scyliorhinus; species Scyliorhinus canicula. The sequence goes on along the minus strand of NC_052146.1, from coordinate 141,563,073 downwards.
TTCTTCATGTTCAATGAATAAATCATCTTCTTGGTTTCGGATTTGTCATTGCTCTCATCATTTTGGGTGGTGCAAACTGCTTATCCAGGGTGCTGCAGAGGTTATTTTCAACGTCTGGTAGAAGTTCAGGCATTGTTCTGTCTTTCGAGGTGAAAGAATTGTGTTTTGAGGCTTTAAAACTCTTCTTTTTAATTCTCGGGCATTTCCCCTTTAAGTGGGCGTGGTCCAGGGCCTCTGATGTCATGACGCTTGTGACATCATGCGTAGGATTCAATTGCGCATGCGCACGTCAAGGTTCCTTTCCTGTGCGCTCTTTTCGCAACTGCGCATGCGCGGCTTCTCACGCATGCGCAAAACACTGGTTTGCGTCTTTTAACGAAGTGCGCATGTGCGGACTGGTCAGACTGCACATGCGCAAGATGGCGGCCATTCAAAACTGCCGCCTTCTCCTGTTTCAACCCTACCTCTGCCTCGTGGTGAGTATTCGCGCCATTTTTACCAATTTAATTTGTGTCCACCTTGCAGTGGCTGTTGAATTTGTTCAGGATGGTCGGGTATTTCATTTTGTCCTGCCCTTCTGAGTACTGAAACAAGTTGAAGATCTCTATCGCATGTTCACCCGCAATGGTGAGTAGAAGAGCTATCTTCCGAGCACGGTCGTGCCATTCAGGTCAGATGCTTCCATGTATAGTTGGAATTTTTGTTTGAATGAACGCCAGCGAGCACTAAGATTACCAGTGGTCCTGAGCTGATGAGGAGCCTGAATCATGTTCATCGTTCCTGATGTGATGTTGCAGATATTCAACCCCGTCCTGCTCTCTTGGTTTCTGCCAGTGAAATAGGCAGAGCCTGTGTGCCTTGTCCTTTTTATATGGGTTGTGAAGTGCCCCCTTGTGGTAATGCCACCTCTGGGGGTCCTGATTACCCATTGGTTGTGTCCTGTTCTAATGACCCATTGGTTGCGTGTCTGCATATCATGACAGCTCTGATGCTCCCTCTAGTGGTTACTTAGTTGTAGTGTATTTACATTAACCCCTTGTGTATATACAGTGATGCATATCACCACAACATTCAAACACTTTATCGTTTATTATGCCAAATACAGTTTGATCCCTGATCATTAATAACTGTAATGTGCTAAAATTACAAGTCTGAGACTTTCATTTTAAATCGGTGAGAAAACTGTCGAACGACTCGCCTGCCTGCTATGTGTGCGTTCTGAAAATGTACCTTTCAAAAGTTTTGTTCTTCTTCGGGGTGCAATGCTCATCAAACCTTTTAACGATGGCTTCAAAGTTTTCTCTATCTGCCACTCGCTCAAATGCAAATGTATTAAAGATTCTGATCGTCTGTGGACCTGCTACAGAGGGCAGCCATTTCATAGATGATACATCGTCCCAGTTCAGGGCGTACACATTCACTAGTATCCGACTTCCCCTCTAGTGTTCCGGCCACCGTTACATACCATCCCCCCTGATCAGCTATTGCCATCTCTGCACAGAACCAGATCTTCTTATTGATTGAGATCGCCACCCCCAGGTCCTATCAAAGTCCATATGATACATCAGGCTCACAGAGCCTAGTCTGGTCCCATACCCGCAAATGGGTCTCTTGTAAAAATGCCAAATCAGCTGCCAAACTCTTTAAATGAGCAATAACCCTTGCCCTCTTTGTTGGTCCCCCCCAGGCCTTGTACATTCCAAGTGACTAACCTTGTCGGGGGCCTCTCACCTGCCCGACCCCCTCATCCTCGAGTCAGCCATTACCAACTTGATGTGTCACACCTTCACTGCCAGTTGCTCGGCCCCATGCCTTTCTAAAATGGCCAACTGCCCCACCCAACAGATGTAACTAAGAAAATCCCCCCTAAAACCTTCTCTCTCCTCCCCCCAAAGCTGGCAGACTGCCTGCCGTCTCAACTAATCCCCGCCCCCTCCCAAACACCAGCCCTCCTCAAACGAATCCCCGTCCTTTATCCTTGAAGGCCTCCACCTGCTCCGATATGTCAAAGTAGTGATCCTTCAAGCCCATCGTGACTCTCAGTCTCACTGGATACACCACACCGAACTGCCCACCCTGGTTGTACAGCACTGCTTTTGCCTTGTTAACGGCCACCCGCCGCTTCACCAGCTCGGGACTATGTCCTGAGAGATGTTCCCATCCCAATCAATGTGCTGAACCTCTTGGCCCACTCCAGGACCCGCTCCTTCCTCTGAAAACTGTGAAAGTGGATGATCACCACTTGCGGTGGCTCATTCGGCCGTGGCTTCTGCCCGATGAGCCTTCACCAATTCCGGAGGGGAGAACACTTCATCCCCTCCCACCAATCGAGAGAACCTCTCTGCAAAATACTCTGTTGGTCTCGGGCCATCGACTCCCCTCCGGCACGGTAGCCCAGTGGTTAGCACTGCTGCTTCACAGCTCCAGGATCCCAGGTTCGATTCCCCGCTGTGAATAACCCTCTGCATGGAGACTGCTCGTTCTCCCCATGTCTGCGTGGGTTTCCCCCGGGTGCTCCGGTTTCCTCCCGCAGTCCAAAGATATACAGGTTAGGTGGATTGGCCAGGCTAAATTGCCTTTAGTGTCCAAAAAGATTAATTGGTGTTACTGGGATAGGGTGGAGGTGTGGGCTTAGGTAGAGTGCTCTTTCCAATGGCTGGTGCAGACTCGAAGGGCCGAATGGCCTCTTTCTGCATTGTACATTCTATGAGTCTATGAAATCCGCCACTCTATGATTCAGGCACCTCAACCTGTACTCCAGAGAGCTTACCTATATGCCTCAATAAGGCCTCCTCCCTGTCCTGCACCATCTCCCTTTGCTCGTTCACTGCTTTGATCATCTTGTCCAGCTGCTCTCGTATTGGGCCCACGCCTCCTTGGTGGTGGCTTTAAACAACTCTTTAATCTCCTATCGTTCACACTCAAAATGCCCATTCACCTGCCTTCCAAATTTCTCCAACTCCGGTGCCATCCCCCCACCAGCATCTCTCACGTGATGGGTGTGACCTCCTCCACTATCTTTCCTACCCTGGATTCCTTTGTTGGACGACCGCTGGGGGTTTCTATCCCGTGGCCTTTTCCTCTGAAGCTTTTGACATTCCTCTGTCAACAATCCATTCTCCACACCAATCTGCTGGGTTGCAACCCAAATCCTCCAAAAAACCAGGCAAAAGAGATCAAATGCAAGGACCCTAGTAGGAACCACCATTAGTGCCCCTTGCTCTCACATGTTATCACCGGACATCTCCCTACTTCACTTTCAACAGCGAATCCAGTCAATGATTTTACACCTTTTAGGATTTCTATGTCTTGTCTGCTGTACACACGGCTCACAATTGCTTTCACTCTCAATTCCCAGATTCAACTTTTGAATTACCTCTGAAGGCTGCTGTCCCACTTTAAATCTAGTTACTGCGATTGTCTCTTGAACCCAGAATATTTTGTTTATTCCTTCTTGAATTCTTCTGAACGATGCCTTGGTCTCTGTTCACTTAACTCCAGACGTCTTGGACCTTTCGTTCAATTTCTCTAGTTTTCTTAACGAGCTGGACTTTAGACTGCCGGCATCTGTTTTCTTAGACTTTACTTCATGGTATGGCTTTTCTTCTTGCAAGACTGAGGGAGATGTTCCCTCTTCAGTCTTCGAAAACCAACTGCTTCTGGCAGAGCTGTGAGAACTGCCTTCTCTCTCAACACATACCTTCAACTGCAATCTCTTAGCTAAACTAAAACGTAAAAGTTTCACTAACTGAAAAGATTCTAAACAACGCCCAGATGCTTATGCCTTTTATTTATTCTTTACTCCATTGTTCTCTCTCTAAGCACAGTAGAATCACAGTTGTAAATTAACCAATGCCCACACATACACCTATGTCCAACATGAATCTAACAATAGGTTATACCCTTCCAGGCACAGAAACATTAAATTAAACACACTTAAACTATACTTTATTTATAATGTTTACCAATAAAAATATAAATCCCTTAAAACTACCTTTGATTTTCCTAACATAGCCAACGAGCACAATCTACCGGCTGCGGCTGATGGATGTCAGGAGAAGTCTCCCCCAGGCTTTCCGACAGCTTTTATGCCTCGCGAGATCGAACCAGATCGCAATCCCGCCCACAATGGACAGAATCCAGTCTCACAGACTGAAGTCAGATTAGACACGGACTTATCTCTGCCTTTGCCGGAGGAGACACCAGCTGGGGGGCATTTAGTACTGGTCCCCACAAATGGGGACCATGCAGAACAGTACCTTGGGGTGGGGGGGGGGGGGGGGGGAGTCTCTCAGATGACCAGAGGTCCCGGGTGGTCGGCCTCCAGGCAGGGTGGTACACTGGTACCGCTGGTGCCACTTGGACACATTTTCTCTGCCAGCCTGGCACCCTGGCAGTTCCACCTGGACACTCTGGCAGTGTCACCCAGCACTGCCAGAGTGCCAGGCTGGCAGTGACAAGGTGCTAGAATAGCACTGTGCCCACATCGGGGTCAGACCCAGAGTGCCCTGCCCGTATATGGTGGGGTGCAGAGGGGGCTCCCCAAGGAGCCCCCAGCAGGTGAGTTGAGGCATTCGGGGTGGGGGGTGGGGGTTCGAGAGATCAGGACGCCATTTAAAAATGTGGCTAAGTGCGGACTTGGTAGGGCACTCCCTGCTGGGGCACGGGAACACGACAGAGTGCCAATAGATAACGGGGGCGTTCCCAGTGCTCCAAGCCCAGAGTGGCACTCAACATCACAAAAATAGATGGGTCATTATCATATTGTAAATTTTGGGACCTTGATGTGTGCAAATTCTGCCGTGTTACATATTATCACAGTGACTAGATTTCAAAATACTTAACGGGGTGTATAGCAATTTTTGGGCATTATGAAATCATGAAAGGCTCTCTTGCGTATGCAAGTTTTTTTTGTGCTTACTTTAAATGTAGCTCGAAGGGCTGCAGCAACTTATCTCTGCTCTTCTGTTACAGGGAGTAAGGAACTGAGAGTCGATCTGTACACAGAATGCATTCTCACACGGTTTTTTTACTTCACTGCAGGGTCCGCCGAATCAGCAATCACTTCTTACATCCAAAGCTGCAGCAACGATAAACTGATGAGATTGAGTGAATTAACTTGTGTGCTGCTCCCCATAGTTTGCAGGGCAACCCAAAATACAAATGTTACAAAAAATTGCTGAGCGCAATTCTTCTGTTGTAAAATTTTTGTTTTCATTTCATTTCACCTTATGAAGTAAATTCAGACAAGTAAGCAGACGCAGCCCAAAATTGTTTCAACCAGGAAAAGGTCAATTTTCTCTCTGTTTACATCTGATAAATTGATTCATTTCAAAATGGCTTTCTCCATGAAGTCAGGGACTGTCTGTTTACATTCGAGAAAACAAACAAAAGTTTCATTAAGAGGCCGCATGACCTATGCTCCAGCTATTCGGGGTGTGCATCAAAGACATGGCAAATCACCAGAGGGGCAAAACAGCTTACTCTAACTAAATCATTCAAAAGAAAAAGAAAGGACAAATTCTGAAAATGGGTCCAGGGATCGTGTTGCCCGGTGTCCCACATGCACTGTTTTTGATGCCGTCTTCGCAGAAACTTTGTGCTGCTAATTCATTTGAATGATTGCTGTGTTCAGCCAGTGCTACCATCTTCCCAAAATTGTGACAAGCTGGCTTGAGTTAAAGCTAGTATCGTGTTATTCACCCTGGGGTAACACGGACTGCAACTGGATGCAGTTGTACTTGAAGGTAGACTCCATACTGTGATGTTAGGTCACGGTCTCGTGTTGCTGGAGTGTTTCTTTGGGCTGAGCAGGCTGGAAATGCTGGCAGGACACACTGTGGATATGGACCATGTTGGATATGTCCTTGCTGATTCCAGGCCAATAGTCAGCTTGCAGGGCCCTGCGCCTACACTTTGACACCTAGTTGTCCCTCATGGATTTGTTTGAGCACTATGCTCTGCAGACTGTGAGGAATAACTATACGATCTAGCTTGAGGAGGATCCCCTCGACGACTGTCAGGTTGTCATTCACATTAAAGAACTGAGGGCATTGCCCTTTTTGCCAGCTATTTGCCAGGTGGTGCATTACACGCTGTAGAAGAGGGTCTTTGGCAGTCTCTTCACGAATTCTGATCACTCTTTCATCTGAGGCCGGGAGGTTTCTGGCACACAGTTGCACCTGTACCTCAATCTGGCGGATTAAGTCAACCTGTTCACAAGGCAATGTGATGGAGCGGGACAGGGCATCCGCAATTATCAGCTCCTTGCCTGGTGTGTCCGGAGGAGGCATAACAACATATGGAAAAGTAGGATCTGGTGGTGGGCAGGCAACTTTGCGCAGTGCCCTTCTGTTGCGCCTGACAATGGAGCCATCAGCCATACGAACTACAAATGATCTGGAAGCAGCCTGTCGAACAACAACAGCTGGAGCTGACCAGCCTCCATCAGGTAGCTTGATCCGAACAGCATCTTCCGGAGATAGCACAGGCAAATCGGTAGCATGAGCATCGTACGTCAGTTTTTGCCGGTTCCTGAGTTGCTGCACCTTTTGCGGCACCGGGAGGTGATCCAGGTCTGGTAAGTGTATGGCTGGAACAGCCGTCCGCAATCTCTATTTATGAGGAGTTGAGCCGGAGACATATCTGTGGACAGAGGGGTTGCCCTGTATGCCAACAGCGCAAGGTTGAAGTCAGAAGCAGACTCCGTAGCCTTGCAGGGCTTCACTATATGGACCCCTTTCTCGGCCTTCCCATTGGACTGCGGGTAGTCTGGACTTGACGTAATGTGTTTGAATTGGTCCGACTTGATGAAATTGGACCACTCTTGGCTGTGGAAGCAGGGACCATTGTCACTCATGACAGTGAGTGGAATACCATGCCTGGCAAATGTCTCCTTGCAGGACCTGATGATTGTCCTTGATGTGAGGTCTGACAGCTTCACAAATTCCAGGTAATTTGAGAAGTAATCTATGCTGATGCCTCATGTGTTTTATAGTGGGAGACCACCCTCTAGTGTCCTGCCTGGTGATTGGTTGTGTTCTGTCCTGTGTGTTGATTGGCTGTACTGGGTGTCTGTCTGTATCTCATTATGTGCATGAGTGCATATCGTGACAGCTAGCTGGCACTAAACCTGCTTACATCAAGTGCATTGTGGCTGTCATTTTAAAAGTGATTTTTAACTGTGGGCCACATCCTCACAGTGACCAGTCTCCAAGATATTCTGGCACTGCACCCGAGGCCTAGGTGCAGGAACTGGCAAGAAGAAAATCTGTCATATATCCAGACAAGGCCAGGAGGTCATAGAATCCCCTACAGTGCAGAAGGAGGCCATTCAAGTCTGCACTGACCCTCTAAAAGAGCATGCAAACCAGGTTCCAAGCCTACCCCTGCATCCCTGTAACCACACTTAACCTGTATATCCCTTCGACACTAAGGAGCAATTTAGTACAGCCAATCCACCTAACCTACGCATCTTTGGACTGTGGAAGGAAACTGGAGCACCCGGAGGAAACCCACGCAGACACGGAGAGAATATACAGACTCCGCACAGACAGTGACCCAAGCTGGGATTCGAACCTGGGACTCTGACGCTGTGAGGCAACTGTGCTAACCACTGTGCTGCCATCGGTCATGGATTATCATGGACAGATGCATCTGCAGCAGGCAGGTTGGTGAGGATGGTGTCAAGTATGTTTATCCTTCTTGTTTTACCCTCTTATTGGTTCCCTCACCACCTGCTGCAGTCCCAGTCTCACATCTATGTCCTTTAGGACCCGGCCAGCGGTGGTACGACCGAGCCACTCTTGGTGATGGCCATTGATGACCCCCACCTGGAGCATATTCTGTGCCCTTGCCACCCTCAGTGCCTGCTCCAAGTAGTTTTCAACATGGAGGAGTACTGATTCATCAGCTGATGGTAGCTGGAAGTAATCAGCAGGAAGTTTCTATGCCCATGTTTAACCTGAAGTCATGAGACTTCGTGGGGTCCAGAGTCGATGTTGAGGACTCCCAAGGCAACTCACTCCCAATTATATACCATTGTGCTGCCACCTCTGCTGGTTCTGTCCTGCAAGTGAGACAGGACATACCCAGGAATAGATAATCGAATTTACAGTGCAGACGGAATCCATTCGGCCCATCAAGTCCGCATCAGCCCTTGGAAAGAACACCCCACTTAAGCCCCACACCTCCACCCTATCCCTGTAACCCTAGTAACCCCACTTCACCTTATTGGACACTCAGGGCAATTTAACATGGCCAATCCACCTAACCTGCACAACTTTGGGATGTGGGAGGAAACCCACACAGACACGGAGAGAACATGTACACTCTGCACAGTTACCCAAGCTGGGAATCGTTCCTGGGACCCTGGTGCTGTGAAGCAACCGTGTTAACTACTGTGCTACCGTGCTGCCCTAACTGATAACAGTGGTGTCTGGGACTTGGCCAGATTCACAGAATGATACTTTACAGACAATGGCAGACAATGTCAGGCTGTTACTTGATTAGTCTGTCAGACAGCTCCCAAGAATGGCACAAGTAAGGAGGGCGTTGCACAGTTGACAGGGCTGGATTTGCTGTTGTCCTTTCCGGTGCCTGGGTCGATGCCGGGTGGTCCGTCCAGTTTCATTCACTTTGTGTGTTTTTGTAGCGGTTGGCTTGCTAGGCCGAGGGCAGTTAAGTGTCAATCACATTGCTGTGGATCTGGAGTCACATGTAGGCCAGACCAGGTATGGATGGCAGATTTCCTTCCCAAAAGGATGTTAGTGAACTAGATGAGTTTTTCCAACAATCGACAATGGTTTCATGGTCATCATTAGACTTTTAATCCAGATATCTTATTGAGTTTAAATTCCATCACCTGGCATGGCGGGATTTGAACCACGGCCCCCAGTTCATTATCCTGAGTCTTTAGGTTACTAGAAAGCGACAATTCGGCTACGCCACAGCCTCTTTCAGAGAGAGCAAGGGCAGGCTTCCCCTCCAAAATCTTGCCCACCCCCGTGTAAAAGCACACGGGGTGGCTGGGAACCAGGAAGGAATCTCCTCCATACAAGGAAATTCTGGTCGAGTTTTTTTATAAATGTGTTATCACTCCCTGTCCTTATTTCACTTACAGGTTCAATCGATGGGTGGGGTTGAGATCCCAGAAAGGTTGTGGGCCTCAGTCCGTGATCAGCGGACAAATTCATTATTTGTGAAGTACGTGGCTGCTGGCATCTGGGGCACAGAGAAGCTCAGGGAGAGATTGGTCTTTGGCAGTGTATGCCCATAGTTTGTGAACCGTGGGGGTATTGCAAAGCCAGGGCTTTCACCAGTTAAGCTGCAAGCCGTGAAATGTCACCGCTCAAATATATATCCTAAATGTTCATTATTGATATCTTCAATCTCCTGTTTCTCTCACTTGTCTTAATGTCACATTTGCTTTGATAGAGGCTTAAATAATTCCTTAATTATAATCCTTGACTTTTCTGCCCACCAGCATTCTTCATACGCCAATTCCGCGCCCAGGGATTAAGTGTGGAGGATATCATGAAGTAAATCAATAATTCTATTTTGTACAAAATTCAGGATCTGCACAAGAAGCTGTGTTCCATGGATATTGGATCTCTAGCCGAAGTCTTCAGAAACTGTCTTCATGGTTTGACTTCTCGTAACCAACTGAACAATCTGCTTCTCTGCTAACATGCCAGGTACTCCAGATTCTCCCATTAATTACATCATTTTACCAAGCTAAACACAATGTATCTAATTAATACTCCCCAGGGAATCCTCTTAATCCAAACAAAATCCATTGGCCCAAGCTTTATGATGCTCCTACAGTCATCACCTACAAGCACTGCAGACCTGGCATCGGTGCCACTCACTCCTCCAGGTTCATCCATACATTCATAAGATATAGCAGCAGAATTAGGCCATTCAGCCCATCCAGTCTGCTAGCCATTTAATCATGGCTGATCTCATCCTGACCTTAACTCCACCATCCTGCCCGTTCTCCATAACGCTTCAGCCAATTACCAATTGAAAATCTGTCTAACCTTCCTTAATTTTACTCACTGTCTCAGCATCCACTGCACTCTGGGGTAGCGAATTCCACAGATTCACAACCCTTTGCGAGAAGCAGTCTCTCTGAAGTAAACAGTTCACAATGGAAATGTTACATAAATAAAACTTGTTCCAGTAAACAAACAGTGGGCGACCACTTGTGCACTCAGTTTTAGTTATGTTCATTTTTAAAGAAGGAAAATGCCCTCAGGTAATTTTATGTAAGTTGGTCACAGAAATACCTAGTAATAAAATATCAATTTGCTCCCATTGTCTGGTGGACATCAGAATTCTGGAATGTAATAAATACCAATATCCACGGTGTTGTCTGCTACTCACACAGACACAATTCTAACTTAACATTAACAAATACCTCAATGTAACGTTAGTCATTAATTTTTTTGATGTGGAAATGCCGGCGTTGGACTGGGTAAGCACAGCAAGAAGTCTTACAACACCAGGTTAAAGCCCAACAGGTTTGTTTCAAATCACTAGCTTTCGGAGCTCTGCTCCTTCCTCAGGTGAATTAATTTTTTTGACAAGGGCCAGAATCCTAATCAATTCCTCACACAAGGGTAATACTGCAACTGGTGGCATGAGAGGAGGAGACAAAGTTTCTCCACGCATTGAGCTCTTGACTTCAGCTGCCAAGTGAAGGCTATTCTGGAAGGGAGAGTAAAAATAAGTATAGAACAATAAATAGTTTTATTTTAACATGGCCTTTCGGTCACTGGGTTTTTAGAGCATGGGAACTGTTACAGACCCTTCTGCTTGTCAGACACGCACCAGTGAATCAAACCCGTGTACTTCCATCAAGTGAATTACTCCTTTTACCATTAGGGAGCCCCGCTGTTGCAAGTTCGACAAAATTGAACTCGATCTATCTTTGAGTGGATATGCACTAGGTCACCTGTGGCAGCAACAACAGCAACAATATCGATATTGTGCCTCTGGTATAGAACATGAAACAGACACTGCCTCAGAATGAAAACAAACAATATTGGAGGAATCGAGAGATCGCTGAAAGTATGGTCAAACATACTAAGAGATTCTAAGAGGTTGGAAAGGAGAAGCAAAGCAAGTGGAAGGATTGAAAGAGGGTGTTTGAGAGAGTGGAGCCAATGGTTATGTCACCATTGGTGTAGCAGAGCCAGGGGACACGATTTTTCAGATTTGTTTGCCACAGGCACGAATCCCATTATGGCCATTAAATCCTGCGAGAACATCATCAAATGATTTGCGCCAGGGAGATCTCGGTTTGAGATCTTCCCCGCTCCCCGCCAGTGATGTGATCAGAGCGTGAACTTTATTTCCATAAATTTACACGAATGGCAATTTTATTAAATGGCTTTACGCCGTAACGTCTGACTGCGTGGAGTGTTCCTACTGGCGGCATGACATCATTCCAGGATGACTCACGACTGATTCAAAAACAAAAATCAATCATGGTGACCATGTCAGGGAAGTGCCTGGAGGCCCTGGAGTTATCGGTGGTGACTGGGCATTGTCCCCTGGCACCCTGGCAGTGCCCGGTGGCATTGAAGTGAGCTATAAGATGCACACAGCCAGGAAGTAGTGCCAAGGTTAACCCTACTGGATTAGGGGAGGGGAGGCTTCCCATTATATGCGGCGTGGGGTGCGCGCAGGTAAACGTGTGGGGGAGTGGTTGGACTGCGGGGAGAGTGTCTTGCGATACTAATGTGGTGGGAGTGGGTCGCCACAACGCTTGTGGGGGGTGTCCTTCTGGGTCGTAAGGGTTGCAGGTGGGGGAAGCGAGTTTATTTTTCTTCAAAGGTGCTCTTCAAAGATGGAGCCTTAATCTCTGTAACCTGGTTTGCCGGCTCTATTAGGCCCTGTCGTGACAGCGATGGCGCAAACTGCGCCGGCCTGATTTCCTTTTGACAGAGTGTCAGAATGTCTGGTCAGAAAATCTTGCTGTGTTTCCGGAGAGAAACATGCCGGTTTTCGGTCAGAACCTGACAGTTTGCCATTTTTCCTTGGTAAATTCCACCCGGAAACTGAACATTCAGGTCCGAAAAACACAGGTTGGGACATAAGCTTAGAGTTAGATGTAGAGATGAAGTGCAGTGAGGGATTTATAAACGCAGATATGGATATTGAATTTAATACATTGTCAGACAGGGAGACAATGGCTATTGGCATGTAGGACATAGTGCTCGGCAGGATGCGTCCATCAGAGATTTAGATGAGTTGAAATTTGTTATATGCAAAGTCCAGAACAATCAGAAAGAAAGACTTTAGAGAAATTGAGTCCATCATGACTTAAGTTGTAGCTAAAGGGAACAAAAGGAACTATCTGTTCCTAGTGAGGGAAAGGATGAGATAGGAGAAAAGCCAATACTAAAGGCTCTGGGATAGAGTGAGGGAGAGGGAGAGAGGCAAGTAGGAGACAACTAAGGTAGCCATACCAACAACCTTGGAGATAAAATGGGGTTTTCACACTTGATGTTGAAGAAGATTGCTTGTTGTTGTTAAGAGGAGTCTGGGACTGTCCCTCACCATATCCCAGAGCCTTTATGATTGATTTTTTTTCTATCTCAACAAAAAGTAAGGCGCAGAGAGGGTAGCATTTGACAAATTCCTTGGCACCTCTTTGAACTTGGACTCTCCCAGTACAATATGCCAAAAAGGTGCCAAGGAATTTGTCAAATACTATCCTCTCTGTGCCTTACTTTTTGTTGTGTTCTTTGGGAAAGGTTTACGCACATGAAAGGTATGGAAACTAAATTAGCTTAATATCATTTTACAAGTTTAAGGAGCTCAAGTAAACCATTCAACACATCAAGACTATCCTGTTATTCACCTAGATCATTCTTTACTCCAACTACTTTCCTTGGTTCCACACCTCTTAATATGATACGGTGGAAGACAAGAGAGGTTGAATACAGAAAAGCCAAAGGGAATGGAAAACAAAGAACAAAACATATGCTGAGAACAGAAAAAAACCTTCACTGGGACAGTACAGCATGCCAAGGACAGAGATGTCATCATGACAGCAAGATAGAGAATTAAAATAAAAGCTTGAAGTCATGTTTACAGGCAGAGGGGAGGTTGACCTCAAACCAGTCACCCAATCTGTGTTTAGGTCTCCCCAATATAAAGTGGGAAACATTATGAGAAGCAAATACTTGATTGAAAGAAGTAAAACGCTGCTTAACCTGGAAGGAGTGTTTAGGGTATTGGACAGTGAGGAGAGTGGAGTTAAAAGAAGCAATGTTTAGATTCCCTCTTATTGGTGATAGTCATTGCCTACCCTTGTGTGACATTCTGCAGTCATCAGCGAACATCCCCACTCCTGAGATTATGATGGAAGGAAGGCCATTAATGAAGCAGCTGAAGATGGTCGGGTCGAGGACATTACCCTGAGGAACTCCTGGAACTAAGATAGAACATAGAACAGTACAGCACAGTACAGGCCCTTCAGCCCACGAGGTTGTGCCGACCGTTTATCCCAATCTAAGGTCAACCTAACCTACACCCCTTCAATTTTCTGCTGTCCATGTGCATGTCCAAGAACAAAGAACAAAGAAGAAAGAAAAATACAGCACAGGGACAGGCCCTTCGGCCTTCCAAGCCTGCGCCGACCATGCTGCCCGTCGAAACTAAAATCTTCCACACTTCCGTGGTCCATATCCCTCTATTCCCATCCTATTCATGAAAAAACAAGAGCCGCTTAAATGTCCCTAATTACTTAGACTCCACCACCTCTGCTGGCAGTGCATTCCAGGCCCCCACCACCCTCTGTGTAAAGAACCTGGCCGGGATTCTCCGATCCTGCGGCCAAGTTCTGACGCCGGCGTCAAAAGCGGCGAGATTCACTCCGGTGTCAATGGGCCTCAAGGAGCCCTACAGGGGCCCGGCGCGGAGGAACATAGACCCCCCCCCGCGGAAATAGCCCGCCCGCCGATCGGTAGGCCCCAATCGTGGGCCAGGCCACCGTGGAGGCACACCCCCCCGGAGTCGGATCCCCCCACCCCCCAACCAGGATGGGCCCCACAGCCAGAACTCCGAGGTCCCGCCGGGTAGGACCATACGTAACCTACGCCACGGGACTCAGCTAAACTCGGTGGGAACTCGGCCCGTCGAGGCACGGAGAATTGCCGGGGTGGCTGGGGGGGCGCTTTCAACAGCCCCCGACCAGCGCGGCGGCAATCCCACAGTGCCCGAGAATCAGCGGCGGAGAATCGGCGGGCCAGCGTCGGAGCGGCATGGCAATTCTCCGACCCGGCAGGGGATCGGAGAATCCCGGCCCCTACCTCTGACAGCTCTCCTATACCTCCTCCAGTCACCTTAAAATTATGTCCCCTCGTGACACCATTTCCGCCCTGGTGAAAATCTCTGGCTATCCACTCTATCAATGACTTGTGCACCTCTATCAAGTCACCTCTCTTCCTTCTTCGCTCCAGTAAGAAAAGCCCGAGCTCCCTCAACCTTTCTTCATAAGGTATGCCCTCCATTCCAGGCAGCATCCTGGTAAGTCTTCTCTACATCCTCTCCAAAGCATCCACATCCTTCCTATAATGAGGCGACCAGAACGGGACACAATATTCCAAGTGTGGTCTAACTAGGGTTTTATAAAGCTGCAGCAAAACCTCGCGGCTCTTAAACTCAATCCCCCTGTTAATGAAAGCCAACACACCATACACCTTCTTAACAATCCTATCAACCTGGGCGGCAACTTTGAGGAATCTATGTACATAGACCCTAATATCCCTCTGTTCATCCACACTTCCAAGAATCCTGCTTTAACCCTGTATTCAGCATTCTAATTTCACCTTCTAAAATGAATCACTTCACATTTATCTAGGTTGAACTCCATCTGCCATTTCTCAGCCCAGCTCCACATCCTATCAATATCCTGTTGTAACCTGCAACAACCCTCAACACTATCTACAACTCCCCCAACCTTTGTGTCATCGGCAGACTTACTAACCCACACTTCCACTTCCTCATCCAAGTCATTTATAAAAACCACAAAGAGCAGAGGCCCCAGAACAGATCTCTGCGGGACACCACTGGTCACTGACCTCCAGGCGGAATACATTCCATCCACTACCACTCGCTGTCTTCTTTTGGCCAGCTAATGCTGTATCCAGACAGCCAAATTTCCCTGTATCGAATGCCTCCTAACTTTCTGCATGAGCCTACCATGGGGAATCTTAGCAAATGCCTTACTGAAATCCATATACACCACATCCACTGCCCGACCTTCATCAATGGATCTCGTCACATCCTCAAAGAATTCAATGAGGCTTGTGAGGCATGATTTGCCCCTCACAAAGCCATGCTGACTATCTTTAATCAAACCATGTTTTTCTAAATAATCATAAATCCTATCTCTCAGAATCCTTTCCAATATTTTGCTCACCAAACGTTAGACTGATGGGTCTGTAATTCCCAGGGATTTCCCTATTCCCTTTCTTGAACAGAGGGACAACATTCGCCTCCCCCCAATCATCTGGTACTACTCCAGTGGAGAGTGAGGACGCAAAGATCATTGCCAACGGCGCAGCAATCTCCTCCCTCACTTCCCGCAGTAACCTTGGGTATATCCTGTCAGGCCCAGGGGACTTATCTACCCTGATGCTTTTCAAAGTTTCCAGCACATCCTCCTTCTTAATATCAACCTGTTTGAGTCTATTAACCTGGTTCACACTGTTCCCATGAGCAACAAGGTCCCTCTCTCTAGTGAATACTGAAGCAAAATATTCATTTATGGCCTCCCCCATCTCCTCAGACGCTAGGCACAAGTTCCCTCCACTATCCCTGTTCGGCCCTACTCTCACTCTGATCATCCTCTTATTTCTCACATAAATGTAGAACGCCTTGGGGTTTTCCCTAATCCTTCCTGCTCGGGCTTTTTCATGGCCCCTTCTAGCTCTCCTAAATCCATTTTTGAGTTCCTTCCTGGCTACCTTGTAACCCTCTAGAGCCGTGCCAGATACTTGCTTCCTCAACCTTACGTAAACTTCCTTCTTCCTCTTGACTAGAAGCTCCACTTCTCTTGTCACCTAGGCTCCTTCACCTTACCATTCCTTCCTCATCTCAGTAGGACAAAACTATCCAGCACTCGCAGCAAGTGCTCCTTAAAAAAAACCCACATTACTGTTGTGCATTTCCCCAAGAAAGATTGTTCCCACCTTATGTTCCGCAGCTCCTATCTAATAGCAGTATAATTTCTCCTCCCCTAATTAAATACCTTCCCATACTGTCTGTTCCTATCCCTCTCCATGACTATGGTAAAAGTAAAGGAGTTGTGGTCACTGTCACCAAAATGCTCTCCCACCAAGACATCTGACACCTGGCCTGATTCGTTGCCGAGCACCAAGTCCAATATAGCCTACCCCCTAGTCGGCCTATTTACATATTGAGTCAGGAAACCTTCCTGTCCACACCTGACAAAATCTGCTCCATCCAAACCATTTGCCCTAAGGAGATTCTAGTCAATATTAGGGAAGTTGAAGTCACCCATGATAACAACTCTGTTACTTCTGCACCTTTCCAAGATCTGCCGCCCAATCTGTTCCTCTATCTCTCTGCTGCTATGGGGGGGTCTATAGAAAACACCCAATAAAATGACTGCTCCTTTCTTGTTTCTGACTTCCACCCATACTGACTCAGTAGACAAACCCTCCTCAAATATCTCCTTTTCTGTAGTTGTGATTCACTCCCCCTCCTCTTTTTCCTCCCTCCCAATTCTTCTGAAAGCACCTAAACTCCGGAACATCTAACATTCCTGCCCCTGTGAAATCCATGTCTCTGTAATGGCCATAATATCGTAGCTCCAAGTACTGAGCCATGCTCTAAGTTCATCTCCCTTATTCCTCACACTCCTTGCATTGAAACAGACACACTTTAACCCATTCCACTGAGTGCAACTTTGCCCTATCAACTGTCTAGCCTTCCTCACAGACTCACTGCATACTATTTCTGTCTGTTCAACAGCTACCCTATCCTTTGATCCATAGCTCTAGTTCCCATCCCCCTGCCAAACTAGTTTAAATTCTCCAGAAGTGCTCTCGCAAACCTCCCACCCAGGATATTGGTGCCCCTCCAGTTTAGGTGCAATCCGTCCTTCATGATTAACATCCAACCACCACAACCATCTTTCTTTGTGCCAGGTATTACTCCAACCAGCTGAGAGTTTTCCCCATGATTCCCATTGACTCCAGTTTAGCTATGGCTCCTTGATGTCAAGGACAGTCACTCTCGCCTGACCTCTGGAGATCAGCTATTTTGTCCCATGTTCGAATCAAGGCTGCAATGAGGTCAGGAGCTGAGTGACTCTGGCAGAACCCAAACTGAGCATCTGGGAGCAGGTTATTGCTCAGCAGGCACCACTTGATAGCACTGTCGATCACCCCTTCCACCATTTTATTGATGATCAAGAGTAGGCTGATGGGGTGGTAATTGGCTGGGTTAGATTTGTTCTGTTTCTTGTGTCGAGGACATGCCTGGGAAATGCCAGAATTGCAGCTGTACTGGAACAGCTTGGTTAGGGGTGCAGCAAGTTCTGGAGCACAATCCTTCAGTACAAAGATGTGAGGAAATATAGTCAAGGGAGCTGTGGGAGTTATATGCTTATATTGAAAATTGGTTGATACCCTATCACCAGAAATAGAGACAGAGAAGCCAAGGAAGGAAAGGGAAGAGTCAGAGGTGAATAATGTGGAACTGACAGAAGGATGCAAATTGAAAGCAAAGTTGGCAAAACATTTCCAATTCAGGGCAAGAGTAGTACACGACACCAATGCAGTCTTCAATGTATTGGAAATAAAGTTTGTGGAGGGGGTCCAAGTAGGACTGGAACAATCCCTACCAAAAGCCAGGGATTGTTTGGAACCATGTGGGTACCCATAGCAAGATCTTTTAGTTGAAGAAAGTGAGTTAAAGAAAAGATTGTTCAAAGGGGAACAAGTTCAGCTAGGCAAAGGGAGGTGGTGAATGATGGAAACTGGTTAAGCCTCTTTTCAAGGAAGAAGCGGAGAGCCGTCAGACCATCCTGGTGGGGGTTGGAAGTGTAGCGAGATGTAAAGTGGTGATGGCTAGGGCCAGGGAAAAAACTTTTCAAGTGCCACAGGGCATTAAAAGAGTCACTGATGTATGTAGGAAGAGACTGGATAAGGGGAGAAAAAAAATAGAGCTGAAGAAGGAAGAAATTAGTTCAATGAGGCAGGAAAGGCTGAAACAATCGGTCTCCTCGGACAGTCCTGTTTAAAGATTTTGGAAAAGAGGTGAAAGGGAGCTGTATGCAGTCAGGGGACTTTGACTTGGAGGAAAGGTCACCAGGGAAGATGAGGTCAGTGACCATTCTGGAAACAATGGCTGATGTCTGGTGGTGAAGTAATGGTCCAGGGCAAGGTAAGAATAAGTATTGGAGAGTTGGCCACTGCAAGGTAGAAGTCAGTTTGCCAGACAACAACGGTGTCTCCCTTTGTCAGAAGCTTATATAGTAACAATGTCAGGATTGGACATGGGAGAATGGAGCACAGCAAGTTCAGAAGGAAACAGCTGAGAGGAAATCAGAGCAATTTAGTCAATCAATGTCACACTGGAAGCTCTCAAGCGGTTAAGAGACCAGAGATTGGCCGGCTACTCTCCAGTCCCTACAGCAGGAGTGCTGTAGTGGCTAGACAAGGAACTGCACCAAAGGGCTTGAGACCAAGTTTGGGAACCGGAGGACAAGGTAAGGGTCAGAAATCCCAGGCTAAGAGGGTAGGGAAGGTCTGAGGGGTTGTTAGAGGGGTTGAGAACGGTTTCCTGGAGGATATCACATTGGTGGTGGGTGGAGGGATGGAGGCCCAGAGGTCACGGGGTCCCCACTACCACCCCAGATCTAACTTAGATTTATCTTTGGTCTTCCCCCACGGATCATCAATCTGCCCACAAGCCTAATAATTGAGGCTAGAGGGGAAATGACCCTCAACTAATCATTAATTGGCCACCTAAGGGCTTCAACTAGGGTTACGGTGGGATTCCCGTCTGAGGCGTTGTCTGCCCCATTCGTAAAATCGCTGCAAGGTCAGGGTGGGCGGGAGCTTGGCGGGAATCCCATCCCTTCAATTTCACACTCACCCTCCACCTAAAGATCCGCCAGGTGGTGGGGTGCAAAAGTCTGGCCCTAAAGATTTTCATTTTCCCACCAGGTGCATTAAATAGAAAATTGCAATCAGCACATCATTAATTTGTTTGTTAAAATTGGCAATATATTGGAATAAATTGTAACCATCTGGGATGGCCACTTACAACCAGGAACAGAAAAACCCGCAAAGTCTGGCGGGTAAAATGGACAAAGCAAGATTCAGGCAGGCTCAGAGTCTGAAATGTATATTTGCAAGCAAGGAGTCCAGATGGTACCGAAACTCCGACTAATTAGCATTTTGATGGGCCGATTAGCGTCTGATGGCCCATCTTCACCAAAACAAAGGACTGGTACTCGAGCGACTGGTACAGTCCCAGACATTTCGGCGCCACTCCATGTTCAAGGGAAATGCAAACAACGGGGTCAGTGACTGCTTGGGACACGCCCAGCCATCCAGATTCCCGCCCACTTATTGGTTAGAAATCGAACATAGTGATCAGGGATCACCCAATCAGTGGGGTCCAAACTGAAGGACCGCCCAAAAGAGCGCGAAAACCCCCAAGCATAAGAAGAGAGTCCACCATGTGTTTGTCCTCTCTTGGACCTGGCGCCCCCGATATGACCACCTCCAAGTGCAACACCACCAGAAGCAAGTCCAAGTTCAATGCCCGCTACCAGATGGATGAGCCTAGTTGAGCAGCAGTTACTTCTCCAGACTCGATAGATCCAGAATCGAACAATGGCCACTGTTCCTCTGACCTAAGCCAGGTGCCTGAAGTTAAGTACAGATTGTCTTAGTCGATAGGTGTAGTTAACTAGTAGTGTTTATGTTGCCTGACTAATTGTGTATAAATAAAGTACCCTTGACCTTGAACTAACTAACTGGTGATTGGCTCTTTGATCGATAGCCGGTTGAATCTTGTGGTGGTATCATTTGATACCTGGCGACTCTGAGCATTTGAATATGGATATCACAGAAAGAAGGGCAAACCCACTGATTGCCGTAGTTACAGCAGAGCCACAGGAGAAAAGGCATCAAAATGTGTCAATTTTTACTCTGGAAACATCAATTGTAGAAGCAGAATTGTCCAGTAATATAGGACAGTATTCAGTCCGTCCCATCCGTAACTTAGTTATCCGCTTAGTTCCAGTACCTTTGGACCCTTTTAGGTTTTTATTCTACAATGTGAACAACAAAACACCATTGAGAAGTTCTTTAATGAGGGAATGCAGTACTGTGGGTCATAGAGCAGACCCGACATTGTTCGACATTACCTCCGACTCAAATTCCCCGCGGAAGGCGACAGGCCCGGACGGGATCCCTGGTCGTGCACTCAGAGTCTGCGCAGACCAGCTGGCAGAGGTATTCACAGACATCTTTAACCTGTCCCTACTCCACTCCGAGGTCCCCACCTGCTTCAAGAAGACCACCATCATACCGGTACCAAAGAAGGACCAGGCAACGTGACTCAATGACTACCGCCCGGTGGCCCTGATGTCAGTTGTAATTAAGTGCTTCGAGAGGCTGATCATGAAACGCAGCACCTCCATACTCCCGGAACGCCTTGACCGACATCAATTCGCATACCGTCGCAACCGGTCCACATCAGACACCATTTCCCTGGCCCTACACTCATCCCTAGAGCATCTCAAAAACAAGGACTCCTACATCAGACTCCTATTTATTGACAGCAGCTCCTCCTTCAACACCATAATCACAGCCAAACTCATATCAAAGCTCCAAAACCTAGGACTTGGCACTCCACTCTGCAACTGGATCCTCGATTTTCTGACCAACAGACCACAATCAGTAAGAATGAACACCAACACCTCCTCCACAATAGTCCTCAATACCGGTGCCCCGCAAGGCTGCATACTTAGCCCCATACTCTACTCCCTGTACACACACGACTGCGTGGCGAAACTTGGTTCCAACTCCATCTACAAGTTTGCTGACGATACGACCATAGTTGGCCGGATCTCGAATAACGACGAGTCAGAATACAGGAAGGAGATAGAGAACCTAGTGGAGCGGTGCAGCAACAACAATCTATCCCTCAATGCCAGCAAAACTAAAGAGCTGGTCATTGACTTCAGGAAGCAAAGTACTGTACACACCCCTGTCAGCATCAACGGGGCCGAGGTGGAGATGGTTAGCAGTTTCAAATTCCTAGGGGTGCACATCACCAAACATCTGTCCTGGTCCACTCACGTCGACGCTATCACCAAGAAAGCACAATAGCGCCTATACCTCCTCAGGAAACTAAGGAAATTCGGCATGTCCACATTAATCCTTACCAACTTTTACAGATGCACCACTGAAAGCATCCTATCGGGCTGCATCACAGCCTGGTATGGCAACTGCTCGGCCCAGGACCGCAAGGAACTTCAGAGAGTCGTGAATACCGCCCAGTCCATCACACAAACCTGCCTCCCATCCATGGACTCCATCTACACCTCCCCCTGCCTGGGGAAAGCGGGCAGCATAATCAAGGATCCCTCCCACCCGGCTTACTCACTTTTCCAACTTCTTCCATCGGGAGGAGATACAGAAGTCTGAGAACACGCACGAACAGACTCAAAAACAGCTTCTTCCCCACTGTCACCAGACTCCTAAATGACCCTCTTATTGACTGACCTCATTAACACTACACCCTGTATGCTTCAACCAATGCCAATGCTTATGTAGTTACATTGTATAGCTTGTGTTGCCCTATTATGTATTTTCTTGTATTTTCTTGAATTTTGTTTAATTCCCCTTTTCTTCCCATGTACTGAATGATCTGTTGAGCTGCCTGCAGAAAAATACTTTTCACTGTACCTCGGTACACGTGACAATAAACAAATCCAAACCAATCCAATTCCTATACCACAAGGAGCAAACTGACAACTGTGCCACAATCTTCCCTCTATTGAATCAACACAAATATCAACTCACCCTATACATGGTGCAACAGATGTAGTGTAACTGAACTCCTGTTTAGCAAAACTAACACGTTGTGAAGTGCACCCAGTCCTAAAATTACTAGCAGCAAGAAATAAAAACTGTGGCCTGACTCCTCATTGTGGGGGCCAGCTTCAACATGCGATACTCTGTTAAATGCCTAGAAAAGCCAGAAAAAAAATTTTTTTTAAAGACCATTAAGTCAGTGACATTCATTGCTTCAGCAAAAATAACATTACTTCCTTACATCGACTGCAGCCACCCAACAGCAGCATTGTTCAGTCAAGCAGGCTGAGGTTGAGCATTCGGACAATGGAAGTTCCCACCATGAACCAGTGAGGGGTTGCTCACAGTGTGTGAATGTTCACTTAGAAAGGAAGCAGTCGCAATAGCCACAATCAATTCTTGTATCCTGAGATTGTGAGCTACCTTGAAGTCAGTTTCCTGCATTTCTAAAATCCCTAACTTATCTTTAAACATGCTTGTTGCATTTGTTGTCTTCCTGGGTTTCCAACAGGCAGGAGCTGCTTTCATTTGGAATCACTAAGGCTTTTCCTAAAGAGACCTTTTAAAGAGAGCATACATGCAGCCAATTTCCCAGGAGCTGTCTGCTATATTCCCGCACCTAATCAAGTTATTTCAGTCATAGTAACAGTCTGGCCATTTCCCCCTCATCTAGATACTTCCCAGCTAAGCTGTATAGTTTTATTGCCCTTTCAACAATCTAAAGAACTTTCTTGCCTCACATGATATCAGTCATTGGGCAGGATTTTCCTACCCTTCTCGCTGGTCATCTTCCAGACCTGCTGAAGGCAATTCCCCAGAGCAGGTTTTCCGGCAGCGTGGGCAGCGAGCAACAAAATGGCCATTGAGTTTAGCTCAACCAGACAATCCTGCCGGTGGCCAATGATGATCCACCTCCATTTCCAGAAAATCCACCTCATGAAGGGGGTGGAAATCTCAGAGCTCAGTGTAATAGTTCAGAGCCAGTGATGCACGTCAGCTTCCAATGCCATTATTATAGGTAGAACTGGGATTCAGGAACCAAGGCTGGGATTTTCTGGTTCTTCCCATCAGTGAGTTGTTCCTGTCCCACTGAAGAGATTCCGCACCCCCACCCCCCACCCTCTCTCATACCACCACCACCACTAATACCACCCTCCCGTGGCAGGTTCCCCAGTTTTACCTGGCTCGCAATGCCTCGCGAGATCAAACGTGATCTCACGTGACGTTTGCAATGTAAATCCTGCCCATTGTGGGCTGGATAACCCTTTAGCAAATCTGCATATTAGAGTTAGACAGCTTAGACTCACTATTATGTGCAGTTTCACGAGGTACCTGAAGCTTTGGGATTCAACCCCTTCGTCTTGGAGACTTCAGGCAAGCGCCATTCAGCACTGGTCCCCACAAGCTGAGACCATTTGACATGGCATTTGTGGGGGTCTCCCAGGGAATCTAAGGCCCCCAGCTGCATGCCCTTTGGGCAGGGTGGCAGCTTCTCACTGCTGGTGGCATTTGACACCCTATCATTGCCAGCCTGGCACTTTGGCAGTGCCCATCTGACACCCCGGCAGTGCCACCGGGTGCAAGCCTGGTACTGCCAAGCTACCTTTTTTTCATTTGCGTGATCGGGCTGGGGGTGCCCTGCGTGGGTGTTTGGGGGGCATTTAAAAATGATGTCCTGATCTCTCACTACACTGGGGAATTCCAACAAGCGGAGCTCCCCAGTTTACAAAATGGGGCTATGTGCAGCCTTGGCCACCCATTTCTCGCTGAGGCCCTTTATACAATGCAGGTTGTGTTGTATAGCCAAGTATTTCTCGGTGCTGTGAGCGCCAGGAAACACCCAGCAAAACGCGGTCAACTGGGACTTTGTTCCCAATTATGGTTTTCAACTAGAATGGGTGGACCAATAGCACAGTGGCTAGCACAGTTGCTCGACAGCTCCAGGGACCCAGGTTAGATTCCCGGCTTGGTTCATTGTCTGTGTAAATCTGCACATTGTCCCCGTGTTTGCGTGGGTTTCCTCCAGGTGCTCTGGCTTCCTCCCATAGTCCGAAGTTATACAGGTTAGGTGGAATTACCATGCTAAGTTGCCCATAGTGTCCAAAAAGGTTGGGTGGTGTTACTGGGTGACGGAGATAGGGTGAAAGTGTGGGTATGGGTGGGGTGCTCTTTCCAAGGGCTGGTGCAGACTCGCTGGGCCAAATGGCATCCTTGTGTCACGGTCGCTTTTCAAAGGAAGCTTAAAAGAGGCATACAGAGAGCTTCGTGGACACAAGACAGAAGAAATAAAGCACAACGTTTGGATTAAGTCAGACAACAATGTAATAGGTCACAAGTTCAGAGCTGTAAAAAATAAATTTAGCAGAGATGTCAGAAATTATTTATCTACACAGGAGATAATGATCCGCTGGAATCGTTTCCCAGGAAGCACGTTTGAGACTGAACTCTCATGATTGAACTCATTTTTAAAAATGGCTAGATGTTGTAATGGGAAGATGGGAATGGGCTGACAGACATTTATCAAGATTTGTCAAGATAGTTAAGTGTGTTATGCAAACCTCCAGGGTTAATTTTTAAAAAAAAGACTTGCATTATAATGCATCTTTCATGACCTCAGGACTTCCCATTGTGATTTTCAGTCAATGAAGTGCCACTGAATGTAACGCTGAAACCATTTAAATCTTAAAATAAGAACTTCTCCCACAGCTACATTTGGCCGGCAAAGACTGCTGGGGAAAGAAATTAATTATGAATTAACCAGCGCTTTTATAATGCAACTAGAACAATGCAGATTCAGGAAGGGAATCAAAGGGAATATCAGACTTAACAGATGCTAGCAAGTATAGCGATCCTGGGCAGGAGGTTTATGATTAAGGTCGTCATGAGTTATTTAAAGAGTGAGCATGCCTGGCTAAATGGTCTTTTCTCATCTCAAATTTCCTATGTGCAAAGAGCAATGCAGCCCTGCGATGGTTCATATCGACTAGTAAATCCCTGTGATGACTTACATAAAATAATTTGTGAGACAGCGCATGATTTTAACCTAATGGAGGTGTTCAAAATAGTTAAAGAGACACTGATGAATACACGGGACAATTTAATGAAAAGATAGAATCAGATTGTATCACAACATATTGGAGAAAAACAAGAGAAACTTAGAACAAGCTGTCAGTTGAGCATAGAGGGTAAGTTACTGACTTGAAATTCTTCTGGGATTTGTATTGTTTATTGTATATAATAAATTATGCTCTGGTTTGGCGTCATGATTTTTAGTTTCATGACTCGTGTCTGAATAAATGCATGTCAAAGAATTGAGAGCGAATTTCAGAAATGTCAGACAGTGGTTTACCATTCAGTGTAGAAATTATTAACTTAATTTGAATGAAAGATTAAAATCTTTCTAATGCTAAATCACTTTTCCCAACAGTTCCTTTTTCCTCCATCACTTGGCATATTTGTATTAGCATTTCCACATCGGCACCTGCCTGGGAAGTCATGACAGTTAGTAAGCTGCAGGTTATATTGTAACCTTGACTAACAGGATGTAAGCTGTTGTGCAGCCAGAAGGATGTATACGAGCAGCATTTCAGCAGATGAACGTTCCTCTGGGAGCAATGCAGCTGAGAGATGGCAGAACTCATTTTCAACTGTTACCTTTCAAACCATTTGAACAGGCAGAGAGGACTTCAGCTTAACATCTCATTAAAATTTAGTCAGGACCAATTTTTGTCTTCACTATCTTTGCCTGTCCATGACTGTACCCATCCATAGATTTCATATAACGGGTAGCCTGTTGACTTTTACCGGATTACTGGCCATGCAGGGAGTGAAGATGAGAATCTATCCCTGCGTCGCCAACAATACAACTTTTTCTTAGTCGTGCAATAAAGTGTCAGTACAGACTAGGTACTCAAATCTTAGAGTGGGACTTGGACTCTCAGATGTCACAGTGTTGCCATTGATTTAAACAGGCACATCTGAGATTCCATTGACTTTAAAGCATGGGCTGAGTCCATTTCCTATAATTCAGTGGCAAAGCAGACCAAAATATTAATGTGCTTCGCTTATCAATATCACAGCTTGATCCTCTCACAATGCTTCTCCAGATAGCCATGAATTTCATTAGATGATCCAGTGAGCAGAATTGGTGTAAACAGCAAATCCTGGTGTTTTCAGTAGAAGGGATACTGATTTACATACTAATTGCAAAAAAATGAGTCTGACAGGATTTCTTGAGGTTTAAAGAAAGAGGTAGTGTTTATTGAGTCAAGAAAAACTCACCTCGATGAAGATAGTAAAATATTTACAAAACTAAACCTGCCCATCTCGAACGTTCATGACCTACATTTACAAATACACAAACATGCAAAAGTTATACGGTAGGTCATTACTTTCTTAGCTACATTACAGTTAAAAGCTGAAAGGTAAAGAGATTGAGAGTTCACCGTTTATGAGACCTTGCATGAGGCAGCATTTTCTCCACAATGACCAGAAGATTTCAGGAATTAAAGCCAATGGATAGCTGCAATTACCAGAGACAATTTATTTTTAATCAATAATCCATCTCCTCATGTTTTGCACCGGAAGCTCCTTTGCACGGAGAATTCACTATCTCTATTCTGGATTTTAAACCTTAATTTGATAAAGGAGAGAAGGAAGATTCTACTGCTCCACTGGCAGCATTTCCAGCTTAACTGTTTTCAGTTTGCATACTGTATTAAGGAGCTTTCAAAATGCTTACCATCATCACATGACCTCTTTCCCCATAATTATTTCAAAAAGGGGTTTATTTATCTGATACCTGAGCTGACAGGTGCCTTTGTTTCATGGCAAGAGAGGGATGTGAGTAGATTCTGTAATGTCAAGGGCGGCATGGTGACACAGTTGTGAACACTGCTGCCTCAAGCCACCGAGGGTCTGGGTTCGATCCCAGCCCCGGGTCACTGTCCGTGTGGAGTTTTCACATTCTCCCCGTGTCTGCTTGGGTCTCACCCCCACAACCCAAAGATGTGCAGGTTAGGTGGATTGGCCGCACTAAATTGCCCTTTAATTGGAAAAACAGCTCAAGACAAATTCTGAAATGTCGATCATTAACCCCTTGAATGAGTTATTATCCATTATGATGAAATAGGACGACATATCTCCGTATAACCGCTGCTCTAGCAGACCTTTGTCTCCAATGAAGAGGGTAACTTATATTAAATGCGAGTTGTATAAAACTATAGTTAGGCCACATTTGAATATTGCGTACAGTTCTGGTTGCCGCACTACAAGAAGGACATGGATGCTTTGGAGAGACCGCAAAGAAGGCTTACCAAGATGTTGCCTGGTCTGGAGAGCATTAGGTATGAGGAGAGGTTGAATAAATTTGGATTGTTTTCATTAGAAAGACGGAGACGGAGGGGAGATCTGATTGAGGTCTACAAAATTATGAGAGGTATAGATAGGGTGAATAGTCAGAAGCTTTTTCCCAGGGTGGGAGACTCAATTAAAAGGAGGCACAGGTTCAAGGTAAGAGGGGGAAAGTTTAGGGGAGATGCGCGAGGAAAGTTTTTCACGCAGAGGGTGGTGGGTGCCTGGAACCCATTGCCATTGGAGGTAGAGGAGGCAGGCATGATAGCAACATTTAAGATGAATCTTGATAGACACATGAACAAGTGGGGAATGGAGGGATACAGATTGTTTGGGCAAAAAGCAGTAGGTCTAAATAAGGAATCTGGATCAGTACAATATTAATGGTCAGAAGGGACTGTTCCTGTGCTGTAATGTTCTTTGTTTATTGTTCTTTGTTTTCGGCCCTGGAAATTTCAGTAAATCCCTTTGGAGTGGTTCTTGACATCGTCAGGTGTGAAATTCCAGAGAATTACATATTGTGACATGTCTGAATTATATTCCACATTGAACCTTTCCAGAAACTGGTCAATTGCAACACCAGACTTCAGATGATTGGTGGCTGACATCTTTAGTTGGTGTATTTTCTTGTCTTTACAAAGTCCTTTTTAAACAGTTCAGTATGAGAGGTATAGATAGGGTGAATAGTCAGAAGCTTTTTCCCAGGGTGGGAGACTCAATCAAAAGGAGGCACAGGTTCAAGGTAAGAGTTTGGTTAGCTAGTGATGGCATCTGCCTACGCAAAAATTCCCACACCTGAAAGCCCTATCTCCGAGCAGCTTCTGGAACATGTTTGCCACAAACTCCCCGGCATCAGCCCCCTCCGCCCCCTCCGGGAGGCCAACAATCCATAGGTCCTGCCTACGGGACCTGTTCTCCAGATCCTCTACCTGTTCCAGCAGCCTTTTTTGCCCTCAGCAGCCCCACCTCCATCTCCACAGCCGTCTGGTGTTCCACCTGTTCTGCTATCACCTTCTCCAGTTTCTGGATCATCCAGTCCTGGGCACCCAGCCTCCACTCCATCCTCTCCACCGTTTCCTTAATAGTGTCCAGACATTCCCATTTCTGTCTGGCGAAGCCTTCCCGGATGACCTGCATCAGCTCCTCCGTTGATGGTTGGGCCGAAGCCCCAGGGGACTGGACACCGGACATCTTGTCCGCTGCTGCAGCCAACACCCAGCTCGAGCCTGTCTTTTTGTTTCTTCCCTTTCGATCCCTCTGGGCTCTCTGTTCCATAAACCAATATATGCCACAGACACATGTTCACTGCTTCTTCACATCCAGTGCTTCAAAGTGCAAAAAAGGTCGAAGGGAAAGGTCCGAATGTCTAGCCAGAGCGGGAGCCACCAGATGTGCGACCTACTCCCTCATAGTCGCCACCAGAAGTCCCATTAATTTCAATTGTGCTGTGAGTCCGATTCAAGTGGGGCTGGAATTGAGCGCACATTAGCCCAGGGTGTCGTAGCATCTATTATTGACCAATGTACAGACACGAGAATTGGAAACATTGCAGCTATGCCTTCTAAATCTTCAGACTTTAGGACATGAGGGACATTGTATGAATTTCAGAATGTAGGGTCAGTGAAGAGGACAAGGATGTGGACAAGAGAAAACAATGTGATAAGAATAATGAGAAACGTAAACACTAACTGATGCACGTGCTCTGATTAGTAAATAAAAAAACAGGACAAGAGAGACGAAAGGAAGGAGAGATAATGAATAAAAACAAAGGGTGGAATTTTCCGGCGCCGCCCACTTCCGGGACCTTCTGGTCAAGCCGAAGGTCAATGGGCTTTTGACTGGGCTGTCAAGTCTCCTACGGCAGGTCTAACCACAAATGGGCTGGAAAAGCACAGCCAAAGATGGATAGGCAAATGTGTAATAAAGGGGAAGAGAAAACCTCAGTAAGATCAAACCAGTATTGATTTTAATTCCCATGTTTTATAAGTAAGCTTGACAGACTGCATCAACGAGTCTCACACACCAGTGCAAGTGGTAACAGCTGGATTTTCTTTGCTGTGGTTAGTCTTTGGTCACATTTCTGATTGCAGCTGTAAATATTATGTCATATTGCGTCATGCAGCACTCTAATCTATGAGTAGGTTGTTTCAGATCTCTGTGAAACCTTATATAAATAAATGTGTTGTTATTGGGGAATTTGTCGCATTTGAACAGACTCCCTGTACAGGTTAGCAACCAGAACTTTTCCCTTAATAAAATAAAGGCAGTCCCCAGAAGCAACAGCATGTTAACTATCTCAGCAATTCAGTTTGAGCTGTCTGATGTATGCAGGTCTGCCATTGTAAAAGATGATGAATTTGGTACGATTAGAAACTGCCCTGGTTGGTTAGGTACTTTGTGTCATAAAAACATAAAAGGCTGGATAAATTCAGCAGCTGGCAGCATCTCTGGAGAGTGAAACAGAGTTAACATTTCAAGTCTATATGACCCTTTCACAGAATATTGCATCTCCTGCCAAGGCAAAATGGCCACCAAGATGGCCACTGATACCCTTCTGCACACGTTCAGAAGCCACTGCCTGCCGTTACGCCGTTAAGAGAGAAAAGTGCGCACTTACCTCTGCGCAAAAATCGCGCTGGCTCCAGCGGCAGCCTCGGGCCTCCAGGGGGGCAGTCTGCACAGGCGCCAGCACAGCGCAGTTTTGATGTAGCCATGCCCCCTTGTGATGCAGGAGCTATGGGAAGGCCTTTGAGGTCAAGCATTTAAACTGCAAGTTTATATTGAAGGCAACAGGCAACAAGTTTTACAAGTGTTTTAAAGTTATGTAAAAGTTTTTTAACAGTTTTTCTTGTTCTTTCTTTTATACAGGCATTGCTATTGGTTCTTCTAAGGTCATTTAAAAAAAATTATGATTCAAGGTGATCATTATTTATTTATAAGTGAACATAAGTTTTGTTATTTGTTTTAAATCTGTGAAACCATTTAAATCTACACTATTATCATATAACTTAATGTGTGGCATGCTTAAAAGTGTTTGTATATTTTAATTTAGATTATGACAACTAAAAATTTAGTTGGGAAGAAGAGAAGTCAGAACTTCTCGGACTACGATCAATGGAGATTCTTGAAGGACAAACTGTTAATGCTGCTGCAAAATGGTTTTGACCTAGTCATAGGGGCTGTTTAGAACAGGGCTAAATCGCTGGCTTTTAAAGCAGACCAAGCAGGCCAGCAGCACGGTTTGATTCCCGTAACAGCCTCCCCAAACAGGTGTCGGAATGTGGCGACTAGGGGCTTCTCACAGTAACTTCATTTGAAGCCTACTCGTGACAATAAGTGATTTTCTTTTCATTTCATTTCATTTTCATTTCATATAATTGAAAAAGTACCCCTGGGGCTTTTTGTTTTTGATTGTCACTGTCCTAACAACATCTGATTTTCTTCGTGATTTGTGTTTATCATGATTATTTTTCTGCTTTGGCTACCTCAATTATGTTACTAAGTTTAAATTATCTTATATTTAAATGCTGTACTTTGATGTTTTAATAAAACATTTGCAGATGTTTTCATAGAATTTACAGTGCAGAAGGAGGCCATTCGGCCCATCGAGTCTGCACCGACTCCTGGAAAGAGCACCCTACCCAAGGTTAACATTTCCACCCTATGCCCATAACCCAGTAACCCCACCCAACATTAAGGGCAATTTTGGACACTAAGGGCAATTTATCATGTCCAATCCACCTAACTTGCACATCTTTGGACTGTGGGAAGAAACCGGAGCACCCGGAGGAAACCCACGCACACACGGGGAGGATGTGCAGACTCCGCACAGACAGTGACCCAAGCCGGAATCGAACCTGGGACCCTGGAGCTGTGAAGCAATTGTGCTATCCACAATGCTACCATGCTGCCCTCAAGTTTGTAAAGTTGAATGCAAAATATGTATTAACAAAATAATTTTATGAATGCCAAACTCTGAAACCAGTTAACATTTAACTTAACATTTTACTTTATCATCTGAAAAATGGAAGCCAGCCATTTTTTTTTTCACCGACTTGTGCTGCGCTGAACCGGCTCACTGAAATCTCAAGGGAGAACGAACTTGGCTGAAAATGAAAATCGCTTCTTGTCACAAGTAGGCTTCAAATAAAGTTATTGTGAAAAGCCCCTAGTCACCACATTCCGGCGCCTGTTCCCGTACCAGTGTCCCCGAATATTCCCACATACACAGAAATCCTTCTCACTGGCTTCGGGATCTGGTGCCCAAGTGAAGGAAACCAGCTATTTCTGAGAGGTAAAAGGATTATGGATTGAGCCATTTTGATGTAAATACTAAAGCCCAGTTCAAAATTCATTTTTAAAATGAATTCCATCATAACACTGCAAACACAACCTCAGATTACAAAAGTGTAGCTTGCAATAATAAAAACATGGATTTGAAACATCTGCAATCTAACTAGAAGCAAATGAAACAATTCAATGAAGGTCACCATAAGTTAACATGAATAACATGAATCTGCCATTGTTCAAAAGGTGAATAGTATAGCAGTCAGCAGAAACTAGATCTGATAAAAAGTGTAAATCACATTCCAACACACAGCAAACACCCAAAGATGCAACATATTCACATCTATGTTGCACATTGATGATTGACAACTAACAATCCAATCAAATGCAATTGAGACTCATCCAAGCAAAACGAGGGTAGGGACAGATGAAGTCAGACTGATAACAATTTCCTTACAGATAGAGATCCGGGCAGCCATTTTCATTCCGGAATCACTCTATACCTTTTATCTAACTACTCGCGATCCTTATTTCGTATTTTCACATTTCCACTCTAACTCTTTAGTCTGCACAAGCTGTTTGCTTTGAGCAAGAAACCATTACTTTATTTTTGAAAGTTCAATTGGTTTGTAAGCCACTAAGTTAATTATATCTCTTAAAGCCTTCTGCAGGAGCTTTCTTGAGAACATTTGATTTGTAACCACAAGAAGATTTCAAACTCTCAGTTTTATAATCAATAGACACAATAAAAGATTTCATTTCACACCCAAGACGTGTAGTGCAAATTTCTACTGAGTTAAGGTGTATACGAGACTACACTTAACCGCACGGTAGATTTTGACACCAAGCAAATTATTTTTCCCAAAATGGGCTGGTCTTTTTGCTGTCCTGCTTCATTCAACTTTCAGTAACCTGATTGGCCATTCCATCAGAAAACTCTAATTGGCCACTCAGGGATCCCATAAAGGAAGCCAGTGGGGAAGGGCAGGAGGCCAGCAGGGGACAGAGGAGGAGGACAGGAGTGCAGCAGGGGAGAGCGAGAAGCCATTGGGAGAGTCCAGAAGGCCAGTGGGGGAGTGCAGAATGCCAGGGGTGGAGGCACTGATTTATAGGAGGCACTGGGGTTAACTTAATGTAGTTATAGGTGTTAACTAAGGGGTATATTTTACCTGCATGACCTCCTATAAATTAACCTTTTGGCCACCGGGGAGTCAGGAAGGATCAGCCTCTGGGTGAGGACAGAAGATTGACAGTGGTGTCCGCCAACAACAACCCCCACTTGAAGAGGTATTTGACGCTGTCCATCAGTAAACCACCAACCAGTGCTGAGGAAGAAGACAGAAATGTTTGTTTGAACTGTTTGAAGAAAATGAGGCAAAAATATTATTGAAACAAATTTCTACTGTCTGTAATTGCTGTCTTCAATAATTGAGTGTGGAAATAGTGTTGCCAACTCTGACTGTGAGGTGTCATCACATGGCCTCCTCCCTTCACCTGCCCTGCCCCAGGCTACCATTGGCCACACAACATGTGGACCATGACATGTGATGCTTCACCTTCTAAAAGCTTTTGAATGTGTCCCAATTTAAAAATGTGAACGTCTGGCCATCCTAGCCATGGTAAGTTAGTGAGCACAGGAATGATGGGTAAACAGTATTTGATGCGAGTTAGAACAAAGGCAACAGAGTTTCACCTTTACGGGGGGTACAATGTGAGAGGAAGGCCAAGATTGCTTTAGAACAGAAACAGAAAATACTGGATAAAACTCAACAGGTCGGGTAGCATCTGAGGAAAGAGAAACAGAATCGGTATTTTGAGTCCAATATGTCTCTTCCTTGAATTTTGAATTAGGAATTAGAACTCGGAATTTAGAATAATCAAGTCCAGAGGTAACAAAACCATGAAATGAGGTGAGGTGGAGATGAGTGACATCACAAACGTGGAAATGGGCATTTTTAACTGATGTCGTGGATATGCAATTGAAAGCTCTTCTTGGGGTCAAGTATGACACCAATGTTGTGAATAGTTTGGTTCAGCCTCAGAAAGCATATTGCCAGGGATAGGGATGGAGTTAATGGCTAGGGAACCAAGAAAGTGGAGGACATCAAAGACAATGGTTCACTTTTCTCAATATTTAATTGGAGTAAATTTCTGCTCACCCAGATCTGGCCTCAGTAATGGTGCCACACAATTATCATCGATTGACATAAAAGCCCATGTGGTTTACTAGTATCCTTTGGGGAAGGAAATTGGCCATCCTTACCTGGTTTGGTCCACAAATGACTCCAGACGCACAGCAATGTGGTCAACTCTGAACTTCCCCCTGAAATGACCGAGCAAGCCACTCAGTTGTACGAAACTTTTACAGAAAAGTCAAAAAGGAATAAAAGCATATGGATCACCTGGCATCAACTTAGACACCTGAAATGACAACAGCACACACAGCCCTGTCAACACTACAAAATCCTCCTTACTAACATCGGGGGCTTGAGCTGTCTCACCGACGAGTCAAGGAACCGCCTGACATGTTCATACTTGCAGAATCAGACTTTACAGACAATGTGTGAGACACCACCATCATCACCCCTGGGTCTACTTTATCCCACAGGAAGGACAGACCTGGAAATATCAGCAGGTGAGTGGTATACAGCTGGGATGGGGTTAATCTGGGAGTTCTCAACACTGTACTTTGGGTTGGGGACTTCAATGCCCATCACCAAGAGTAGCTCACCAGTACAAGTATTGACTGAGCTGGTCAAGTCCTGAAAGACATATGTGCCAGATTGGGACTGCAGAAGGCAGAGAGGGAATCAACTGGGAGAAAAAGCTACCAGACTTTGTCTTCACAAATTCATCAGTTCCAGATACAGCTATCCATGACAGTATAGGTAGAAGCAGCCAACACACAGTCTTTGAGAAGATTAAGCCTTCTATTCACAATGAGCTTCCTCTCCGTTGTGTTGCATGACACTCCCACTGTGCTAAATAGGATAGATTCAGAAAAGATCTAGTGGCTCAAAACAGGGTATCCATGAGGTGCTGTGAGCTATCACAACAGTTTTTAAGAAGTTATTTTTACGGGATGTGGGCATCGCTGGCCAAGCCAGCATTCATTACCCATCCGTGGCTGCCCTTCAGAAGATGATGGTGAACTGCCTTCTTGAACCGCTGCAGTCCCTGAGGTGTAGGTACACCCACAGTGCTGTTAGGGAAGGGGTTCCAGGATTTTGTCTCAGTGACAGTGAAGGAACGCCAATATATTTCCAATTCAGGATGGTGAGTAACTTGGAGAGGAACCTCCAGGTGGTGGGGTTCCCGGGTATCTGCTGCCCTTGCCCTTCTAGATGGCCGTAGCCGTGTGTTTGGAAGATGAATTTCAACAGTGCATCTTGTAGATGGTACACATGGCTGCCACTGTTCGTTGGTGGTGGTCAGTTTGAATTTTTGTGGAAGGGGTAGCAATCAAATGGGTTGTTTTGTCCTGGGTGGCGTAGAGCTTCTTGAGTGTTGTTGGAGCTGCACTCATCCAGGCAAGTGGGGGAGTATTCTATTACACTCCTTGTTTCATGTAGATGGTGGACAGGTTTTGGAGGGTCAGCAAGTGAGTTACTCGCTGTAGAATTCCTAACCTTTGACCTGCTCTGGTAGCCACAGTATTTATATGGCGAGTCCAGTGCATATGATAATCCCCAGGGTGTTGATAGTCTGGGATTCAGTGATGCTAATGCCTTTGAATGTCAAAGACGATGATTAGATCCCCTCTTGTTGAATGGCCATTGCCTGACACATGTGTGGTTGGAATGTTACTTGTCACTTGTCAGCCCGAGCCTTGATATTGCCCAGCCTTGATGCTGCAATGATTGAAAGATTTTAGGAAATTTAGATTAGGGCAGCACGATAGCACAAGTGGATAGCTCTGTGGCTTCACAGTGCCAGGGTCCCAGGTTCGATTCCCCGCTGGGTCACTGTCTGTGCGGAGTCTGCACGTTCTCCCCGTGTGTGCGTGGGATTCTTCCGGGTGCTCCGGTTTCCTCCCACAGTCCAAAGATGTGCAGGTTAGGTGGATTGGCCATGCTAAATTGCCCTTGGTGTCCAGAAAGGTTAGGAAGGGTTATTGGGTTGCGGGGATAGGGTGGAAGTGAGGGCTTAAGTGGGTCGGTGCAGACTCGATGGGCCGAATGGCCTCCTTCTGCACTGTATGTTCTATGATTCTATGATTAGATTATGAATGTAGTGGGCAAGGTAAGGGTGAGAAGCCTGGAGGCAGTGTACGTTTGACTGCATGTCTTTTTAAAAAAAGAATTCTGTTTGCAGAGCCTGGGTTTAACAACCAGAAGATGCAATTGATGAAGGAATGTGTTTATCAGTCTGGGCTACTGCACAGTGGTTTGACTTGGAAGTCGCTGGGGTGTTGTGTTCTTTTGCACCCTGAAGAGATAATGGGCACGATTTATCGGCCCATTCAGCCGGAATTGGGATGGGATACACCCAGTAAATGCCGCAAAAGGTCTCTTCCGGGATTCCCAACAATTATGACACCCCATGAGATTGCGAAATGACGTGATCCAGATAAGACGCGCATAGTTAAATGACCTGCTCTAACCAACTCCTGGGATCTATTGACCTTTCTGAGGGTAATCCCAGCTGGGCGCCGTTTCGTACTGGTCCACACAAATATGGACCAGGTGGAACAACACTCTGGGGGGTTTCCAAAGCCATTGGAGACCCCGAGGTGGTCAGAGACAGGGAAGGGTGTCACCCTGGCTCTACCCCGGCAGCGGGTAACCGTGGCACTCCAAGGCTGGCACTGTAGCTCGCCACAGTGCCAGGGTGGCAGTGCCATGATGCCCATGTCACACTGCCTAAGGCCAGGACCTAAGGGGGGCTATGCCCATGAAAGTGGGGGGGATATGAAGGGTGAGGGCTGAGGGGCAGGTATGAATGGGCTCTGAAAGGTTGGGGAACTGAAGGGTGTGGGTCTTGAAAGGGTGGCACAAAAGTGGGCATTGGGGGGCCTGAAAAGGTGGGCATCTGCGATCTCTTAGCAGGGTATCCTCATTTAGGGGGGTGTGGGATAATGCTCATGTGTCTGGGGATTGACACTGTCCATGGGTGGGGGTTGTAAGAACCCTCAGGCTCAGGTGGAGATCAGGACATCCTTTCAAAATGGCTGCCCCAACTCTGAGGAATCAGTCTGGCCGGCGAGTTTAGCTCCTCAGTGATGAAAACATTTCTAAGCATGGGCTAGACCGGAAGAAACTCCCCATGGCCCATAAAATGCCTAAGTGCAGTGAAATAGCTGTGTGAATTTCACCGACAAAGCTGATGGAAAATACACTGTCAAATCCACCCGAATGACACTTAGAAACATTTCCGTTAAATTGTGCCCAATGTGTTTTTCAGTTTGGGGAAATTAAGTCATTGCTGGATGGAGCTCAGAAAGGCAGAGAGGCAATGGGCTGGATTCTCCATTATTGAAACTATGTCCCCACGCCAGCATCAAAACGGTGGTGTTTTACTCCTGAAATTCCTGCAGAAAAGTGAAACAAATTCATAGCCCTGTAGGGGGCTAGTAGGGACCCGGAGTGAATCTCACAGCTTTTGCTGCAGATATGGGCCGCCGCACTTCCGGGTCAGAGGCCACGCATGCGCACAGCGGCGGCCTCCAGCGGTCGCACTGAGTCCCATGCAGACTCGGACCATGGAGCCAGACCCAAGAAAGAGACTCCCCAATCGGCCACGTGCCCGGCCCTCAAACCCCGCCATTAATTCCCCGGCTGTCTATAAGGCCCCCCCATGTCACCGATCTGCCCTCCCCCAATCAGGGCACCCGTGGACTGAGTCCACAGCCGCCATGCGAGCATCCCGACTGGCAATAGCAGGTCAGTTCCACGCCGTCGGGAACTCGGCTGGTCGGGGGCGGACAATTGCTAAGCGGGTCTCTGGCCCCCCGGCGGCATGGTGTACTGCCTGGTGACACCAATTTTCAGTGCCCGGAGAATCGCCAAACCGGCGCCGGGCCCAATTGCGGCGTCAAACTGGAATCTCCACCTCGGTGCCAGGCACAATTTTGGCATCGGGTTGCGGAGAATCCAGCCCATTGAGTTTGGAGAAGTTTTTGAGAGAGGAGTTGAGTTCTGCCTGACTCTGCGTCAACAATTTTTTCCGAGTAGGATAGTTTAAAAAAAGAGTAATAATACTGTAAAGCAGAGCAGTCTTGTCTGAAGACAAAGAAGAGGCTGAAACAATCTTGTTGAAGCAGCGATTTGAACATATTCAGCCAGAGTCTGAAGGGATTTCAACCAGAGCTAAATCTGTTTCAGAAAGCCCTGCTCATTGTAAAATGGATTAAGAGCTGTATTCTTCTTTTCTTGTTGTACAATGGGAAATTGTACAATTGAGTTAAGGAGCAATTGTAAGCTGTTCTTTTCGAGCGCGAAGTTAAACGTTTAATATTTTGTATTCATAATAAAGTTTTGTTTTAGAAATACCAAAGCCCTATTTTTTCATGCAATCACACATGGAGAGAATCATTCTTCCTGCATAGCTTTAAAATAAATTAAAATATTAGGCTGTCGGCCCAGTATTCTAGCCACTGTTGGAGTTTGGTCTGAGGTCGTAATACGGCATTTGGACATGGACTGCTTCAGCATCTGAGGAGTCATGAAAGGTGCTGAGCATTGTGCAGTCATCTGCAAACATCCCCACCTCTGATGTTATCATAGAATTCATAGAATTTACAGTGTAGAAGGAGGCCATTCAGCCCATCGAGTCTGCACCGGCTCTTGGAAAGAGCACCCTACCCAAGGTCAACAACTCCACCCTATCCCCATAACCCAGTAACCCCACCCAAC
The DNA here is from genome assembly GCF_902713615.1 of Scyliorhinus canicula. Classification (NCBI taxonomy): domain Eukaryota; kingdom Metazoa; phylum Chordata; class Chondrichthyes; order Carcharhiniformes; family Scyliorhinidae; genus Scyliorhinus; species Scyliorhinus canicula. The sequence continues at coordinate 141,524,480 of NC_052146.1, read as the reverse complement.
ACTAAGGGCAATTTTGGACTCTAAGGGCAATTTATCATGGCCAATCCACCTAACCTGCACATCTTTGGACTGTGGGAGGAAACCGGAGCACCCGGAGGAAACCCATGCACACACAGGGAGGATGTGCAGACTCCGCACAGACAGTGACCCAAGCCGGAATCGAATCTGGGACCCTGGAGCTGTGAAGCGATTGTGCTATCCACAATGCTACCGTGCTGCCCATTAAGATGGAAGGGAGGTCATTGATGAAGCATCCGAAGATGGTTTGGCTGAGAATAGTACCCTGAGGAACTCCTGCAGTGATGCTCAGGAGATAAGATGATTGACCTCCAACTACCACAACTACCTTCCTTTGTGCCAGGTATGCCTCCAACCAGTGGAGAGTTTTCCCCCTGATTCCCATTGACTCCAGTTTTCCAAGATTCCTTGCTGTCATACTCGGTCAAATGCTGCCTTGATGTCAAGGGCAGACACTCGCACCTCACCTCTGAAATTCAGCTCTTTTGTCCATGTTTGAAACAAGGCTGTAATGAGGTCAGGAGCTGAGTGACCCTGGATGAACACAAACTGAATGTCCATGAGCAGGTTATTGCTCAGTAAATTCTGCCTGATAGCGTTGTTGATGACACTTTCCATCACTTCCCTGATGATCAAGGGTAGATTGATGGGGTAGTAATTGGCCGGCTTGGATTTGTCCTGTTTCTTGCGTAAAGTGGAACTGCATTTTGCCACAGCTTGTAACCTCATGGCCTGGCATATCCTTGGCACATCCTGGAGCAGCACCAGCTGCACCCTGTATATAAAAATGAGCGGTTAACCTGATGAAGCTACAACTTAGACTACTTGCATGCCGAAAAGTGACAGAACATCAAAAGACGAGGCTGAAACATTTTCAAACATCTTTGGCCGCAAGTAGCAAATGGATGATTCATTTGGGGCATGGGAACCTGGATTGTAGTTTTGGGGTACGGGAGATTGAGAGTATAGAGGTCAGGAGCACAGATTTGACTTCGCAGGAGGGTGCCAGTGTTCAGGTAGGTGGTTTGAAGTGTGTCTACTTCAATGCCAGGAGTATACGAAATAAGGTAGGGGAACTGGCAGCATGGGTTGGTACCTGGGACTTCGATGTTGTGGCCATTTCAGAGACATGGATAGAGCAGGGACAGGAATGGTTGTTGCAGGTTCCGGGGTTTAGGTGTTTTAGTAAGCTCAGAGAAGGGGGCAAAAGAGGGGGAGGTGTGGCGCTGCTAGTCAAGGACAGTATTACGGTGGTGGAAAGGATGCTAGATGGGGACTCTTCTTCTGAGGTAGTATGGGCTGAGGTTAGAAACAGGAAAGGAGAGGTCACCCTGTTGGGAGTTTTCTATAGGCCACCTAATAGTTCTAGGGATGTAGAGGAAAGGATGGCGAAGATGATTCTGGAAAAGAGCGAAAGTAACAGGGTAGTTGTTATGGGAGACTTTAACTTTCCAAATATTGACTGGAAAAGATATAGTTTGAGTACATTAGATGGGTCATTCTTTGTACAATGTGTGCAGGAGGGTTTCCTGACACAATATGTTGACAGGCCAACAAGAGGCGAGGCCACATTGGATTTGGTTTTGGGTAATGAACCAGGCCAGGTGTTAGATCTGGAGGTAGGTGAGCACTTTGGAAACAGTGACCACAATTCGGTGACCTTTACATTAGTGATGGAAAGGGATAAGTATACCCCGCAGGGCAAGAGTTATAGCTGGGGGAAGGGCAATTATGATGCCATTAGACATGACTTAGGATGTGTTGGTTGGAGAAGTAGGCTGCAAGGGTTGGGCACACTGGATATGTGGAGCTTGTTCAAGGAACAGCTATTGCATGTTCTTGATAAGTACGTACCAGTCAGGCAGGGAGGAAGGGGTCGAGCGAGGGAACCGTGGTTTACCAAAGAAGTGGAATCTCTTGTTAAGAGGAAGAAGGAGGCCTATGTGAAGATGAGGCGTGAAGTTGGGGCGCTTGATAGTTACAAGGAAGCGAGGAAGGATCTAAAGAGAGAGCTGAGACGAGCAAGGAGGGGACATGAGAAGTCTTTGGCAGGTAGGATCAAGGAAAACCCAAAAGCTTTCTGTAGTTATGTCAGGAATAAAAGAATGACTAGGGTAAGAGTAGGGCCAGTCAAGGACAGTGGTGGGAAGTTGTGTGTGGAGGCTGAGGAGATAAGCGAGATACTAAATGAATACTTTTCGTCAGTATTCACTCAAGAAAAAGATAATATTGTGGAGGAGAATGCTGAGACCCAGGCTATTAGAATAGATGGCATTGAGGTGCGTAGGGAAGAAGTGTTGGCAATTCTGGACAAGGTGAAAATAGATAAGTCCCCGGGGCCAGATGGGATTTATCCTAGGATTCTCTGGGAAGCCAGGGAAGAGATTGCTGAGCCTTTGGCTTTGATTTTTAGGTCATCATTGGCTACAGGAATAGTGCCAGAGGACTGGAGGATAGCAAATGTGGTCCCTTTGTTCAAGAAGGGGAGTAGAGATAACCCCGGTAACTATAGGCCGGTGAGCCTAACGTCTGTGGTGGGTAAAGTCTTGGAGAGGATTATAAAAGATACAATTTATAATCATCTAGATAGGAATAATATGATTAGGGACAGTCAGCATGGTTTTGTGAAGGGTAGGTCATGCCTCACAAACCTTATCGAGTTCTTTGAGAAGGTGACTGAACAGGTAGACGAGGGTAAAGCAGTTGATGTGGTGTATATGGATTTCAGTAAAGCGTTTGATAAGGTTCCCCACGGTCGGCTATTGCAGAAAATACGAGGCTGGGGATTGAGGGTGATTTAGAGATGTGGATCAGAAATTGGCTAGTTGAAAGAAGACAGAGAGTGGTAGTTGATGGGAAATGTTCAGAATGGAGTTCAGTTACGAGTGGCGTACCACAAGGATCTGTTCTGGGGCCGTTGCTGTTTGTCATTTTTATAAATGACCTAGAGGAGGGCGCAGAAGGATGGGTGAGTAAATTTGCAGACGACACTAAAGTCGGTGGAGTTGTAGACAGTGCGGAAGAATGTTGCAGGTTACAGAGGGACATAGATAAGCTGCAGAGCTGGGCTGAGAGGTGGCAAATGGAGTTTAATGTGGGTGGATACGTGGGCTTTAGTAGGGTGATCATTGCTCGGCACAACATCGAGGGCCGAAGGGCCTGTTCTGTGCTGCACTGTTCTATGTTCTATGTTCTAAGTGTGAGGTGATTCACTTTGGAAAGAATAACAGAAATGCGGAATATTTGGCTAATGGTAAAATTCTTGGTAGTGTGGATGAGCAGAGGGATCTCGGTGTCCATGTACATAGATCCCTGAAAGTTGCCACCCAGGTTGATAGGGTTGTGAAGAAGGCCTATGGTGTGTTGGCCTTTATTGGTAGAGGGATTGAGTTCCGGAGCCATGAGGTCATGTTGCAGTTGTACAAAACTCTAGTACGGCCGCATTTGGAGTATTGCGTACAGTTCTGGTCGCCTCATTATAGGAAGGACGTGGAAGCTTTGGAACGGGTGCAGAGGAGATTTACCAGGATGTTGCCTGGTATGGAGGGAAAATCTTATGAGGAAAGGCTGATGGACTTGAGGTTGTTTTCGTTAGAGAGAAGAAGGTTAAGAGGTGACTTAATAGAGGCATACAAAATGATCAGAGGGTTAGATAGGGTGGACAGCGAGAGCCTTCTCCCGCGGATGGAGGTGGCTAGCACGAGGGGACATAGCCTTAAATTGAGGGGTAATAGATATAGGACAGAGGTCAGAGGTGGGTTTTTTACGCAAAGAGTGGTGAGGCCGTGGAATGCCCTACCTGCAACAGTAGTGAACTCGCCAACATTGAGGGCATTTAAAAATTTATTGGATAAGCATATGGATGATAAGGGCATAGTGTAGGTTAGATGGCCTTTAGATTTTTTCCATGTCGGTGCAACATCGAGGGCCGAAGGGCCTGTACTGCGCTGTATCGTTCTATGTTCTATGTTCTATGTTCTATTTCAGGCTCCTCTGAGATCCCCAGCATCACAGATGTCAGTCTTCAGTCAATTTGATTCACTTCATGATATGTCACAAAATGGCTGAAGACACTGCATTACTACAGAGGTTACTGTCTTGTTAGGACATTGTTGTAAACCTTTTGCCTGTGCTATGTTCCCTTTTTATCCCTATCCTGCTGCCGGCTTAGAACTACAGTCTTCTGGCTATAACATTCTTGCACCCTTTGGGTTTCTGTTTAAATTGCAGTCTTTGAACATTGAAACCCTATCCTGATGGACTAGGCCAAGACACCCCCTTTAGGTTCTGCGGCAGAACCGATGATATTGATTTGAAAGATTTGGCAAGCAGTCAATCAGTGAATGTAGAGTTCTCAGCCTTCTCCTATTGTTGCCTGTGATTGGTGGAGCCAGTCAGATTCTTTCAGAATGAAGATGAGTCTTCTGAAGAGTTCCATCTTTTGCTTCAGTTCTGTGAAGGATGCCAGCTAGTAAGAAGCTGAACGACTCCCTCTCGCCTTTTCTCTCTTTGCCAGATGGATTTTAAAAGGCATTCCAGCAAAACCTGTGGAGACTTTCTTGTTTAAAAGACACAGAGAGAAAACAGATCTCTGTAAGAGATTTCCGGAACGAGAAAGTGCCAGCCGTTTTCCACGGTCGGTAACATTGTAACACTCTGTCTCAGGTGCTGGGAAGAGCTCAAATTAAAGCTTAAACTGAGAATATTCCTTAAAGTACAGAGTTCCTGTGTTGAGTTCAGACAAAACGAATGAAAACTGTGTTTACTCAGGAAGGCAGCTCTAGTTATTTCATGGGAAGACGGAAGCTCCATCTGGTGATCAAGAAGCAGAATTGTACTGATTTGAACATCCTGTGTACAGCACCATCTCTTGGCCAGCATTGGGAATTGCACTGACCTGAACATCCTCTACATGGCTCCATCGGGTGGTGGAAAGATGGAACTGCGCTGACCGTAATTTCTTGAGCGCATGTAACCACAGAGACCACAACAACCACAGCAGTGAACAATCCCCTCAAACTTTTCCCTTTAATCTCTGTTTTTTAATTCTCTACAACCCTTATCTTGTGCATGTCTTATGTGTGTCTCGGTGGAGGGTGGGATGAGGTTTTTGGGTTAGGTACACTAGAAGACCATTGTCCTGTTATTTCTATATATAGATGTATTCATCTTTTCCTCTTATCATTAATAAACAGTTTATAAATGATTTATAAATCTGGGGCGAAATTCTCTGACCCCCAGCAGGGTCAGAGAATCGCCCGGGACCGCCGGAAATCCCGCCCCCTGCCATGTCCAGAATTCTCCCACCCGCAAAAAGTCGGCGTGCCGCCAATCCTGCCGTCCGCCTCGAAGAATGGCGGGGGCCGGCGGGAGGCTACGGGTTTCTGTGCTGTCTTTATTCTCCGGCCGGATGGGCCGAAGTCCCGCCGCTGAGAGGCCTCTCCCGCCGCCGTGGTTTGAACCACATCTGTGCCAGCGGGATCGGCGGCACGAGCGGGCCCCCAGGGTCCTGGGGGGGTGCGGGCCGATCGGACCCCGGGGGGTGCCCGTACGGTGGCCAGGCCCGCGATCGGGGCCCACTGATCGGCGGGCGGGCCAGTGCCTGGGGCACTCTTTTCCTTCCGCCGCCGCCACGGCCTCCACCATGGCGGAGGCGGAAGAGAATCCCCCAGCGCGCATGCGCCGGTGGTGACGTCAGCGGCAGCTGACGCACCGACGCATGCGTGAACCAGCAAAGGCCTTTCGGCCAGCCCCGGCGCCACGCAGCGGGCGTCAAAGGCCTTTGTTGCTGGTTTTGGCGCCAGTCGGTGTGGTGCCAACCGCTCCGGCGCGGGCCTAGCCCCTCAATGTGAGGGCTTGGCCCCTAAAGGTGCGGAGAATTCCGCACCTTTGGGGAGGCCCGACGCCAGAGTGGTTGGTGCCACTCCGCTACACCGGGACCCCCCGCCCCGCCGGGTAGGGGAGAATTTCGCCCATGGTGTCTGTAAGTCATTGGAGCAGTCAAAGGTTAAGATCTTTGGAAAAGACAAATTATTGGTTAATTCACTTATGTTGGGGCTCCGGGGTCTGTGGGGCTGGAATTAACCATGCACTCATCCAGGGTGTCGGAACAGTCTGTATCAACATCTCAGATTTTTTACTGAAAATATGTGCTGTAAAATTAGCTGTGCCCCGAGCCAAAGTATCCCAGTATAGCTACAACACTGGCGCCTACCCGCCAATGTGGAAAATTTCCAAGATATGTTTTTTCCACAAAACGCAGGACAAATCCAATCCAACCAATCAGTCTCTTTTCATCATTAGCAAAGTGATGGTAGATATTGCCAAAAGTGCAATCAAATGGCACTTACACACCAATAACACCACACCAATAGGGCAGCACGGTAGCATAGTGGTTGGCACAATTGCTTCAGAGCTCCAGGGTCCCAGGTTCAATTCCTGGCTGGGTCACTGTCTGTGTGGAGTCTGCGTGTTCTCCCCGTGTCTGCGTGGGTTTTCTCCGGGTGCTCTGGTTTCCTCCCACAGTCCAAAGATGTGCGGGTTAGGTGGATTGGCCATGCAAAATTGCCCTTAGTGACCAAAAAAGGTTAAGTGGGGGTTCCTGGGTTACGGGGATAGGATAGATACGTGGGCTTGAGTAGGGTGCTCTTTGTAAGGGCCGGTGTAGACTCGATGGGCCGAATGGCCTCCTTCTGCACTGTAAATTCTATGATTCGATGAACTTGCTCACTGATGCTCTGTCTGTATTAAGTCAGGACCACTCGGCTTCTTACAGCCTTGATCCAAACATGGATAAAAGAGGTAAACTCAAGAGGTGATGTGAGAATGATAATGTCACTGCAGCATATGATCGAGTTTGGCATCAAGGAACTCTAGCAAGACTTAAGTCAATGGGAATCGGGATAAAGTTTTCCACTGGTTAGAGTCATGCCTAGCACAAAGGAAGATGGTTGTGGTGGTCGGAGGTCAATCATCTCAGCCTTGGGACATCACTGTAGTTACTCAGAGTAGCACCTAGGCCCAGCCATCCTCAGCTGCTTCATCAACAACCTTCCTTCCATCATAAGGTCAGAAGTGGGGCTGTTCAATGATGACTGCACAATGTTCAGCACCATTCACAACTCCTCAGATACTGAAGCAGTCCATTTCCACAGTCACAGCGTTCAAGACAACTTTCAGCTTGTGCTAATAAAGGCAACTGGCATTCGCGCCACACAAATGCCAGGCAATAACCATCTCCAACAAGAGGGAATCTAAGCATTTCTCCTTGGCATTCAATGGCATTACCATCACTGAATCCCTCATTACCAGATACTGGGGATTACCACTGAACAGAAACAGAACAGAAACTGAACTAGACCAGTCATATAAATACTGTGGTGACAAGAGCAGCTCAGATGCTGGTAATTCTGAGATGAGTAACTCCCCCTTAACACTCCAAAGCCTGACAACCATCTATAAGGCACAAATCAGGAGTGTGATGGAACACACTTGCTGACATGAATGCAGCCCCAACAACATTCAAGAGGCTTGACTTCATCAACAGCAAAACAGCCTGCTTGTTTGGTACCCCATGCATCATCTAAGATATTCATTCTCTCCATCACTGGCAGAGTGACTGCAGTGTGCCTGGATAAGATGCACTCCAGCAACTCACCAAGGCTCCAAACCCACAATGTCTGCCATCTAGAAGGACAAGGGCAGCATATATATGGGAACATCAACACCTGCAAGTATTCCTCCAAACCACACAGCATCCTGATTTGGAAATCAGTATCGCCATTCCTTCACTGTCACTGGGTGATAATCCTGGAACTCCCTCCCTAATAGCACTGTGGGTGTACCTACATAAGCTACAGTTCAAGGAGGCAGCTTTCCATGATCTTCTGATGGGAAATTAAGGATGGGCAATGAAAGCTGGCCCAGCCAGTGACACCCACATCCCATGAATGAATATATATTTTATTCAAATCCTTTCCTCAATTGTTCATGAAGGCTAGCGATTGTGTTCTTCGACATATGGAGAGCATATGAAACAATACCTGGGAACATTGACAATCACTATAGTAATTATCAAACAATTTAGAGAAGCCTTTTCTTTTGAATCTAGTTCTGTGGAATCACTATGACTATTCCCACGGCTGCAGCTGTAATCAGAAGAACTATTTTCGGCCAAACGTTCAGCACAATACCCAGTACCTCAAGGGACTTTGTGCTTGGTAATCTAGTGCTTCCTGAATGCCACTCCAGGACCTTTCAGTCCCCTCAAAGACTTTCAACAAACAAATTAACTAGATATTCAGATTTCAGTCCATTTTAAAAACCATTCATTCTTTTGGAAATTGCTTTTAATTTCTGTGTATTTTGTCGGCTTGCTGAGTTTGAAAATATGTTGTCGAAGATTAGCATTGTATAACAATGCTTTCAAAGGACATTGCTTTTGAGTTCAGGAGGCTAATTAGAATTAAAGGTTCCCAAGACAATAAATATTCGAAGATCAGGACAATTTTGTCCAAATCGGCAAAAAAACTTGATAAGAAATTTCAGTCACCATTAGAGTATGTTTTATATTATTTCTATATTTAAATGATAGGAAGTTCAATAGCAATATATTTCAGGTTTAGGGATTAGTATTAATTGTCTCCTGTGGTCTTAAACAACTTAACCTGTTGCCTCTGGCCGGATTCTCTGGCTGTTGAGATTTTCTGATCCCATCGGCAGCGCATCCCCATCAGCAGGTTTTCCGGTGGTGTGGAGTGACTTCAATGGGAAATCCCATCAACAAGCGGCGGGAAGAGAGAATCCCGACACCAGCGAACAGCACGCCTCCGGGAAACATATGGCTGGGGTACTGGAGAATCCCGCTTTCTGAGTTTGTTCAACATATGGGGATTTTCTCAACACTTTTCTTACCATAAAAATTTATTTTGACAGTAATTAAATGATATAAATGTTGGAATAAATTCATACGGTAAGATAATTGTACAAATTGGATGGTATTCTCCATCGGTGCGCCATTCACTGATGGAGGGATTTCTCGGTGGTGAGCCATTCACTGAAGGAGAGATTGTATCTTCCTACCATTTGTCAGTAAGATTTCCCATTGTAACCACCCCACGCCGCCATGAAACCCATTGGCGGAGCTGCGATGCTCGCAGGACAGTTGAATCTCAATGACCGGAGAATTCGGGCCTTTATGTAGCCTTACAGTTCTATTATGGGACAGTAGTGCACAAAATCTGAACCATACTATTTCACAGAATAATTCTAAGGCCACAATTTCTTGCAGCATTGTAAGGAAAATGAAAAATATGAACATGGAAAACGGCTATGAACATGCAGCCCTCTAAAGAGTTAATGCATCCATCCTCAAAACACTGGCCCAATAAGCCAAGCCCCGGCCACAGTTAATTAGGGTGCCACTATATTGAATTTCCTGTATTTTTAGTTAGTAATGCACACCTTGCCCATCAGTACGAACAACACAGGGGAACCTCTCATGCAATAGACATTGTAAATTTCTTCTAAGGATCTCCCCCATCACACAATCATCTCCAGTACACTATTCTTCTTATTTTTGTACATTTTAGCTGTTTCTAAATTGCCTTACAATTCAGAGAAATATTCTAGTTCTTATGGACTCCAAAAACAATACAATCTGGAGTTCATGAGGCTAATTAGAATTAAAGGCTCCCAAGGCAATAAATGTTAAAAGTTCAGGACAATTCTGTCCAAATCTGCAAAAACATGATAAGAAATTTCAGCCACTATTAGGGTACCTTTTATGTTATTTCCATAATTAAATGATGGGAAGTTCAACAGCAATATACTTCAGGATTCAGAACTTAGTATGTATTAATTGTCTCCTGCGGTCTTAAACAACTTTGCCTGTCGCTTCTGTGTTTGTTCAACATATAGCAGCTTTCTCAACAATTGTAACCTCCTGAACCCCAATGTATATCGCTCAAATATAAGATAAAATGTAACCTCAAAAGGCCAGAAGCTAAATCCTTGAAGACGAACAAAGTGATCATTATGTCAAGTGTCAACGTACAATTGGTACTAACAATAAGGCCAACTTTCATTCTCTTGGCATTCAATGCTGGCACCCATCACCACCAGCTTAGGCAGCCAGATAAAGGTAGAGCTTCCCCAATAATGTATCTCGACCCAAGCTTCTGAAAGTTACCTTTAATTGCGTCAGTCTGGAGCCAGGGGCTTGTTTAGCACACTGGGCTAAATCGCTGGTTTGAAGCAGATCAAGGCAGACCAGCAGCACGGTTCAATTCCCATACCAGCCTCCCTGAACAGGTGCTGGAATGTGCTGACTAGGGGCTTTTCACAGTAACTTCATTGAAGCTGTAGCCACCTAAGATGGACACTGGGCTAACAAAATGGAGAAAACAGTTTAGCCAGGACAAGCAGTCTGCAAAGGCTAATTAGCATTCTGCACGTAGCAAAACTAGTTTATGGCCAGGTGGAAGATCTCAACCAAAGGTGTAAATAGCAAAACGCTTTGCATAGTAATGAGGCAATCCAGAACTGGGCACACACAATAGCAACATTTGGGTTTGAATGGATACTTTGAGTGGACGCCCAGACGAAACGGCACCAGAAGTATCCATCACAAAAGACCCTAGAGACCGCCCCACCCATCGAGAAGAGACCCTCAGATTGGGGGATTTGTAAGACATCGATTGGGAAATGATCCAATTGATACATGGCAGGTAAAGACCCGCCCCGAAAAGGCACGGACATTGGGGGCCCTATAAAGATAGACCCCGCACATGGTTCTGTCTGTTTTTGTGCTCCGGCTTGGACTGCTGTTTTGACTTCGACCCAGATCTGCTGTTGTATCCTGACTCCGACTCCAGCCGTTGATCCTGTCTTCCATCACCAGCCGTTGAGCACCAGCCATCGTTCAGTAAGTGCCAAAACGACGCTCGCTACGTGAATCCAGACTTGCCTATACATTAATCAACTAGTAACGAACAGAAGGTGCAGCCCATAAAGGAACAAAGGCCTTGTCCCCTGACCTTGCTGGTTCCCACTTAGATAAGTATTTAGTCGTTTAATAGTAGAAATAGGTATTAGTCTTTAGCGTGTGCATGCGTATTTATTATATTTGTATAATAAATATTGATCGTTGGAACTTACTAATCGGTGTATAGTTTTATTACTTTGAACCTGACCTTGAGATACTTGTGAGGTGTCTATATACGGCACCTGGCGACTCCGAGCTGAAATTACACACACAGAGCTGTAGCAGTGTTAAGCACACGGCCTTTAAACGGAGGCGTGTTAATACACTCCAATAAACGCGTAATACACTCAAGTAAAACGTGCAACAAAGCCTACTTGTGACAATAAGCGATTTTAATTTCATTTCAGTCTGAGGTTTCTCACAGTCTAGTTTAGTTGACACACCACTCATTACATCTGGCCAACCTGAAAAATACATTTTTATGCCTACTCTCAGCTTCCTGTCAGCCAGTGAATCTTCTAAGCATGCCAATATGTCACACCCTATGTCATGAGTTTTTATTTTCTGCAATAACCTTTGACGTGGCACTTTTTCAAGTGCCTTCTGGGAATCAAAGCACAGTGCATCCACCAGTTCCCATTTATCCACAGCACAGATTACTTAAACTACAGGATCACTATGGTGCAAAAGGAGGCCATTCGGCCCAAACATACTACACCGATCCTCTGAAAGAGCACCATACCTAAGCACACTCTCCCACCATATCCCCGTAACCCCACCTAACCTGCATATCCCTAGACACTAATTAAAATTTTATTTTACATGGCCAATCCACCTAACCTGCACATCGTTTGACTGTGGGAGGAAACCGGAGCACTCGGAAGAAACCCACGCAGACACAGGGAGAAAGTGCAAACTCCACACAGTCACCCAAGGCCGGAATTGAACCTGGTCCCTGGCGCTGTGAGGCAGCAGTGCTAACCACTGTGCCACCATTTCTCAAATAACTCCAATAATGATTAAACATGATTTCCCTTTCACAAAACTATGCTGATTCTGCTTGATTACCATGAGCTTTCCCTAGCTATAACTTCATTAAGAAGAGTTTCTAACATTTTCCCTATGACATTGTGCACCCTTTTGTTTTCCAAACTGTGGAAACACCCTTTCAATTTTTAAAAGAAATATTTTTATTCTACTTTTTCACATTTTCTTCCAAATTTACACCCATCAACAAACAATAAACAGTAATACAATGCCAATCCCCTTATCAACCACAATAATCCCATCCTCCCAACCTCCCACCAAACCCCCAAACAACAGCCCGCACGTTAACATAAACAAAAAACAAAGAGGGATCAGGATTCACCCATAGTCACCATTAACACACACAGTCCCCCTCCTCCCCAACCCTCCCAGGCCCCAACCCCCCTAATGTTCAATGTGATCCAATTCTCGAAAGTGCATAATGAATAATGCCCATGAATTGTAGAACCCCTCTATCCTTCCCCTCAGTTCAAACTTAACCTTCTCAAGAGTTAAGAATTCCAACAGGTCCCCCCACCATGCCAGGGCACAGGGTGGATAGGTTGATCTCCATCTCAACAGGATCTGCCTGCGGGCGATCAATGAGGCGAAGGCTACAACATCTGCCTCCACACCCGTTTCCAACCCTGGCTGGTCCGATACCCGGAATATGTCCTCCCAAGGGTCCGGGTCCAGTTTCTCATGCACCACTTTAGAGATTACCCTAAAAACCTCCTTCTAGTAATTCTCCAGCTTTGGGCAGGGCCAAAACATATGAATGTGGTTTGCGGGCCCCACCCTCCCCCCCTGCAACATTCACACACATCTTCTACCCCCTCGAAGAGCCAGCTCATCCTCGCTCTTGTGAGGTGAGCTCTGTATAGCACCTTGAACTGTATCAGCCCCAACCTCACGCACGAGGTGGAGGCGTTCACTCTCCGGCGCATCTCACACCAGAACCCCTCCTCCATATCCTCTCCCAACTCTTCCTCTCACTTTGCTTTGATCCTTTCCAATGGTGTATTCTCCTCTTCCAAAATAGCCCGGTAAATAGCCGACACTACCCCCTTCTCCATTTCCCCCTGTTCCAGCCCATACTTCGCTCCCAGCTACCTCAATCGATGCAAACCAACCCCAAAGAAACAAATTTTTTAGTTTCCTAATTCTCTTCCCCTCCCATCTCTGAAAATTTCCATCCCACTTCCCTGGCTCAAATCTGTGGTTCCCCCGAATCGGCATTTTCCTTACACCTGCCCCCAACCCGAAGTGCTGGTGAAACTGCCTCCAGATTCTCAACAAAGCAATTACTACCAGACTCCCTGAGTATTTCCCTGCGGCCATCAGGAGCGCCGCTGGTGCTAGCGCCTTCAATCCCGACCCCCTGTACAAACTCTCCTCCATCCTGACCCAGTGGGAATCAAGCCCTCTGACCCAGCTCCGCACCTTCTCCACATTCGCAGCCCAGTAATAATACATCAGGTTCGGAAGACCCAAACCCCCTGCCTGCCTTCCTCTCTGTAGTAGCACCTTTCTAACTCTGGCCACCTTCCCTCCCCATATGAACGAGGTAATCATTCCTTCAATCTCTTTAAAAAATGCCTTTGGCAGGAAAATCGGCAGGCATTGGAAAATAAACAAAAATCGTGGCAGCACGTTCATTTTAACCTCCTGTACCTGACCCGCCAGTGACAGAGGGAGACCATCCCACTTTGCCACATCAGCTTTCACTCTCCCCACCAAACTCAATATGTTGTACCTGCAGAGCGCCCCCCCCCCCCCCCCCCAACTCCCGGGCAACCTGCACCCCCAGGTACCTAAAGTGAGTCCCTGCCCTACAGAATGGCAGCTCCCCTACCCCTGCCCCACCCCTGGCCGAGACATCACAAAATACTTACTCTTGTCTAGATTTAATTTGTACCTCGAGAAAGACCCAAAACCCGAAGCAGCTCCAATATTCCCCCTATCGACACTCAGTTCCGACATGTATAACAAGAAGTAATCGGCATATAAGGACACCCTAAGTTCTACCCCCCCCCCCCCCCCCCCCCCCCCCCCCCCCCCCCCCACACTATCACTTTCCATACCCCCGAACGTCTTAACGCGATGGCCAACGGCTCTATTGCAAGTACAAACAACAGGGACATCCCTGCCGAGTCCCACAGTGGAGAGGACAGTATTCTGAGCTGACGTTATTTGTGTGGACACTCGCCCTCGGCTCCTTATATAATAGCTTTACCCAGTCCACAAATCGCGGTCCAATCCCAAACCACTCCAGAACCACCATCAAGCACCCCCATTCTACCCAGTCAAATGCTTTCTCAGCGTCCAATGCCACAACCACCTCTGGTTCCTTCCCGTCCGCAGGTACCATAACCACAGTCAAAACCCTCCTCCCTCTCACAAACACCGTCTGATCTTCACCTTTCACCTTCGGGAGGCACTCCTCCAGCCTATCTGCCAATACCTTCGCCAATATTTTTGTGTCCGCATTTAAAAGTGATATGGGCCTAAACGACCCACACTCCATCGGATCCTTATCTTTATTTAGCAACAGGGATATCAATGCCTGCCCCAAAGTTTATGGCAACACCCCCTTCCCTATCGCCTCTTCAAATATCCCCACCATCAGCAGTGCCAGCTTATCCTTGAATTTTTTATAATATTCCACCCATCCGGCCCTGCCACCTCCCCTGACCGCATCCTCCCAATTGCATCTTTTATCTCCTGCTCCACTATCGCCCCTTCTAATGTAGCCCTGTCCCCCTCCCCTAACCTCGGGTACTCCAACCCATCTAGAAATTCCTGCATCTCCCGGCCTCCTCCAGCTGGCTCTGACCTTCACAACCTCTCATATAATTCCTTAAAGACATTGTTAATCTGATCCAGAGCAACCACCAACTTCCCTGCCCTGTCCCGCAACTGAACAATTTCCCTTGGCACCGCCTCCCTCTCAAGCTGACCCGCTAACACATGCCCAGCCTTCTCTCCATGTTTGTAAACTGCACCCCTTGCTCGTCTCAGTTGGCGCACTGCCTTCCTGGTGGATAGTCGGTCAAAGCTCGCCTGTAGTTCCTTCCTCTTTTCCAACTTTGCTGGGTCCCCATCTTCGGCATAATTCCTATCTACCTCCAACATCACATCTATTACCCTCTAACGTTCCAGCCTCTCCTCTTTGTCTAGCCTAGACTTAAACGAGATCACCTCGCCCCTCACCACTGCCTTTAGAGCTTCCCAGACAACCGCCTTCAGCACCTCCCTCCGTACAGTTGAAACCTACATATTCCTCAATTACGTTTTCAATTTTGTCACAGAACCCTCGGCCCCCCAACAGTCCCGCATCTAACTTCCACCCTGGTCTCTGTACCATCCCCTTCTCCAGTACCATATCCACCCAATGCAGAGCATAACCTGATATTGCAATTGCCGAAAACTCCGACCCCTTAAACGCAGCCAGCAGAGCCTTTCCCACCACAAAAAAGTCGATCTGCAAGTATACTTTATGAGCCGTCGAGAAAAACGTGTACTCCCGCTCGCTCAGGTGCAGAAACCTCCAAGGGTCCATCCCTCCCATTTCCATCATTAGCCCAGCCAACGCCTTTGTCCCCCTTGATGGGGCCAGCGAGCATTGCTGTGACCTGTCCCACCTTGGCTCCTGCACCAAGTTCTAGTCGCCCCCTCACCATTAGTTCCAAGGGGCTGGATAAGCACACTGGGCTAAATCGCTGGATTTTAAAGCAGACCGAGGCAGACCAGCATCACGGTTCAATTCCCGTACCAGCCTCCCCGAACAGGCACCGGAATGTGGTGACTAGGGGCTTTTAACAGCAACTTCATTGAAGCCTACTCGTGACAATAAGCGATTTTCATTTTTTTCATTTCATTCAGTTCATGTGCGTTCAACTCAAGGATGGCCCCGCATACCTTCTTCATGAATCCCACATCGTTCCAGTTGGGACCATGTACACTTACCAGTGCCACTATCCTCTCCTCCAGCCCCACTGTCACAATCACATATCTACCCCCCTGATCTGCAACCACCTTCTCCAACTGGAAGCGTACCCTTTTGCTGACCATTACTGCTACCCTTCGAGCCCTTCCCTCAAATCCAGAGTGAAACACCTGACTAACCCAGCCCTTTTTAAGTCTCACCTGCTCCTTCACCCTCAAGTGAGTCTCCTGCAGCATTGCTACAAAAGCGTCCAAGCTTTTAAGATGCGCAAGCACCCTTGACCTCTTGACTGGACCTCCCAATCCCCTCACGTTCCATATGACTATCCTAACTGGAGGTCTCTCACCCTCCCTTCTTATCTACCACCATCATACCACCGGGCCCTCTCCCATGAGCCTGACCCGCCCCTATCCATTGTTAACATCGAACCCCCTCTCCCCCCTTCCAGAATCCCCCCCGTACTTCCTCTTGACAAATCCTCACCAAATATCGATCCCTTCCCCCCCTCGCTCACCTCGTAGGCCCATCGAAACCTGCCAACTGGGCTCCAATGTCCGCAGCCCTCCTCCCACCTCACCTCCGTTCACTAGCCGACTTTAGTTAGCTTGTGCGGGTGCCCCCGCCCTCGCAAGGCATTCCGTCCCCTTCCACCCAGTCCCAGAAGAAAAAGAAAAACAATCCAGCCCATACAACCCAATAAAGTAACATATAACCGTCGCAACAAAGAATCCCAATCAAACCAAGCAAAAACTTAACTCTATAACAATGTGAAGTCAAGAAGTTACAATCCGGTCAATGAAAAGAAAGTTATGACATTTATACATTTTCTAGCTACCCAATCACAGTCCACGACCTCTCTTCCAGCTCCACTCCTCACGTCTGTCCCAAGCCTTCTGCCTTCACGAACACCTCAGCCGCTTGCAAAACATCTTTGTTGATGTACGTCACCCTCAGCTTCAAATAGCACCACACTATTGTACAGTGTCACCTTTACTCGACCGAACGCCGCTTGTCTCTTCGCCAACTACACCGTAAAGTCTTGGTGTATCCGAATGCCAGCACCAGCCCACTGCACCTCCCGCTTCTGCTCTGCCCAGCTTAACACCTTCTCCTTTACGTGGTATTTATGGAAGCAGATAATTACTGCTCTCGGCGGCTCATTTACTTTGGGTTTCGGCCTTAATGACCGATGAGCTCAGTCAAGTTCATACCAGGAGGGGTCCTCATCCTCCCCCATCACCACCCTCCGCAGCTCATCCCCCATCGAACGTGAGCTGGTCGCTGTGCTGCGACACGTGTTCTCTCACCACGGCTCTCTCACCATGGCCGACATCTGTGCCACAGCTACCCTCACCGGGGCAATTTCCTCCTCCAGCAGTGCGACTGCCCTCTCCTTCCTCAACCCTCCTTGTGCCTCACAAACTGCTTCTTCAGCTCCACAGCCATCACCTTGATCATCTTTTCCACCGTAAGCAGTGCAGCCCCAAAATGTGGTTCAGCCTCCGCCATCTTGCCAGCGCTTTTGCCTTCACTCAACGGCAAACCCTCGTTTCCTCCCTTCTTCACAGCTATTCCTCGCAGCCCTTTTCGCATCCTCTAGCGACTTATCTTTCTTTCTTCAATCCTCCAAAAATTACCCCCGGGACCGGACTTTAAACCTCTTAAAAATACATCTCAAGCGGGAGCCACCCAACGTGCGACTTCCCCTCATCAAGTTGCCACCAGAAGTCCCTCATGCTTTCAGCTTTTATTCTCACAATATATAATCAGAATTTTGAAAAACTCTTTGATTAATCAGTTACATATTGGGTTAAAAATAAACCTACCTTCACAAAAGTAACCTCCTATTTCGAGAATCAGTGCAGTGAGTTTTGTTTATTCATGAGATGTGGGCAATGTTGGGTGGGCCACCATTTATTAACGAAAGAGATAATGCTGGAAAATTTCAGCATGTCTGGCAGCATCTGTAGGGAGAGAAAAGAGCTAACGTTTCGAGCCCGATGACTCTTTGTCAAAGCTATCAGACAGGGAAAGTGGGAAATGTTTATACTGTGGAGTGAGAATGAAAGATGAGTCATAGCCACAGAAACACAGGGAAACTGGGTTATAATGGCCACAGAAACCAAGGGGAAAGTGCTAATGGCAGTCCCCAGAGAGAACAAAAGATGTGAAAGGTCAGACAGCAGGGAAACTAACATCAGAGGATGAACTGTAGATGTGGAAGGCACGCAGCCTTCTGGCCTGAACATCGAATTCAACAACTTCAGATGATCAGCTCTACCCCACCTCGGCCCATTTGTTTTCATTTCATTTTAACTGTCTTTTACCATTTCCTTCTTTCTTAATATATATTTAATTCCCCCCCCCCCAATCTTATTCATCTTTCCTTCATTTTTCTCCTCTTTGCTTCCCCCTTTCCCCACATCTACAGTTCATCCTCTGATGTTAGTTTCCCTGCTGTTTGACCTTTCACATCTTTTGTCCTCTCTGTGGATGAAACATTAGCTCTTTTCTCTCCCTACAGATGCTGCCAGACCTGCTGAGATTTTCCAGCATTTTCTCTTTGGTTTTAGATTCCAGCATCCGCAGTAATTTCCTTTTATCCACCATTTACTAACCATCCTTAATTGCCCTTGAACTCAGTGGCTTGCTGGGCATATCTTGCCAGCTCAACCAAAGGGTTCACTCCCTGCTGAACTTCCGGACGGAGGCGTTCAAGTCTGACGACCCTGACCTATATAAGAAATCCAGGTACGACGTACGGAAAGCCACCAAGGATGCAAAAAGACAATACTGCGTCAAACTAGAGTCCCAGGCCAACGACACTAACCCACAACGACGATGGCAGGGCCTACTCAAGTTCACTGGCTATAAAACAAGGCCAGGCGGAATATCTGGGGCTGCAGCATCCCTACCTGGTAATCTGAACAAGTTCAATGCCCGCTTTGAGCAGTCAGCCAATGTATCAGTGCCACCCGCCCCAACAGCCCTGGACACACCCATACCCACTATTACAACCTCAGAGGTAAGCGCTGCCTTCTTGAAAGTGAATCTACGGAAAGCGACGGGC
Source organism: Scyliorhinus canicula (assembly GCF_902713615.1). Taxonomy (NCBI): domain Eukaryota; kingdom Metazoa; phylum Chordata; class Chondrichthyes; order Carcharhiniformes; family Scyliorhinidae; genus Scyliorhinus; species Scyliorhinus canicula. The sequence continues at coordinate 141,505,433 of NC_052146.1, read as the reverse complement.
CCCGACAGAGTCCCTGGCTGAGCACTCAGAGCCTGCGCAGACCAGCTGGCGAGTGTATTCGCAAATGTCTTCAACGCATCACTCCTCCGCTCTGAGGTCCCCACCTCCTTCAAGAAGACCACCATAATACCAGTACCAAAGAAGAACAATGTAGCCTGCCTCAACGACTACCGACCGGCGGCCCTGACATCTGTTATCATGAAATGCTTCGAGCGGCTAGTCATGAGACGGGTCACTGCCAGCTTCCCAGACGGTCTTGATCTACTGCAGTTTGCCTATCACCGCAACCGGCCCACAGTGATGCTATCTCCCTGGCTCTACAATCAACACTCAAACACCTCAACAACAAGGACACCTATGTAAGACTACTCTCATCAACTACAGCTCCGCATTCAACACCATTGTCCCAACAAGACTAATAACCAAACTCTGCAATCTTGGACTTGACCCCTCCCTGTGCAGCTGCATTGTTGACTTCCTCACCAACAGACCACAATCTGTCAGGATAGGCAACAGCACCTCCTCCACAATAGTCCTCAACACCGGGGCCCCGCAAGGATGTGTGCTCAGTTCTCTACTGTACTCCCTATACACACTGTGTGGCAAGATTTAACTCCAACTCAATCCATAAGTTTGCGGATGATACAACTGTGGTGGGCCGTATCTTAAAGAACAACGAATCAGACTACAGGAGGGAGATAATCACCTGGTTGCATTGTGTACCGAAAACAACCTCTCTCTAAATGTCAGAAAGACCAAAGAACTGATCATCGACTTCAGGAAGCGTAGCACAACACACACCCCCATCTGCATCAATGGCACGATGGTCGACAGCTTTAAGTTCCTGGGGGTCACCATCACCAATGAAATGAATGAAAATCGCTTATTGTCCCGAGTAGGCTTCAAATGAAGTTACTGTGAAAAGCCCCTAGTCGCCACATTCCGGCGCCTGTTCAGGGAGACTGTTACGGGAACAACAGCCAACAGCCTGTCCTGGTCCACTCACATTGATGCAACAGTCAAGAAAACCGAACAATGTCTCTACTTCCTACGGAAGCTAAAGAAATTTGGCATGTGTGCATCGACTTTCATAAACTTCTACAGATGTGCAATAGAGAGCATCCTATCCGGCTGCATCACAGCCTGGTATGGCGACTGCTCGGCCCAAAATCGCAAGAAACTGCAGAGTGTGGTGAGCTCAGCCCAACGCATCACACAAGCCTGCCATCCTCACATTGATTCTGTATACACCTCCCGCTGCCTCAGGAAGGCAGACAGGCATTGCCTTCTTCCAGACTCTTCCATCAAGCAGAAGGTATCGAAGTCTGAAGACCCAAACATCCAGACACCGGAACAGCTTCTTCCCCACAGCTACAAGACTCCTCAATGACTCCCCCTCATACTGATCTGTTCCCTGTAAGAACACTATTCACAACGCCCTATGCTGCTCTTGCTCATGTATTTGCTTTGTTCGGCCCCTTGTTCCGCACTGTAACCAATCACTGGGTGTCGATGTCCCATTTGTCAATATTCTCTTTGATTATTCTTTTGTCTACTATGTACGTACCGTGCATGTTCCCTTGGCCGCAGAAAAATACTTTTAACTGTACTTCGGTACATGCGACAATAAATCAAATCAAATCAAATCATTTCACATTTCATATTGCTGTGGGTCTGGATTCACGTATAGGCCAAGACCAGGTAAGGATGGCAGGTTCCTCCCTGAAAGGAATATGGGTTATTACAACAATCGACAATCATCATTAAACTTTTAATTCCAGACTTTTTTCTATCATGGCGAGATTTGAACCTGGGTCCCCAGAGCATTGCCTGGATCTTTGGATTACTACGCCACTGCCTCCCCTTATTTCACAGCTCCAAGCTTCCAATGAGGAGATGCCCCAAGTTGTGTACTATACTCCAACTGTGACCTGACCACAGGGTATTCTACAGTACAGATCGTACCATAAAGCATTAGGCGAGCTCTGTAAGATTTGAGCGTTTTGCCCTTGTTTGGTTACCATACTGAATGACCAGCACCAGGACATCAACATGAGCTCCGAAGACAATTCACAGCAAAAAAACGGTTCTTGGTGTAAACATTTCTTGAGTTATTTTCTGCCTTCCCGTCATGAAATCAGAGTGCATTTCTGCAGGCACCACTTACCCATCAGTACTTTGAATACATGCCCATGATTCTCGTGGTGGTGACTGTCAGGGGATCATTCAGCTGCATGAGTCTTACTAACCAAGCCAATTTCCACACTCAATGTCCAGTGGGTGCAATTCCAGAATGGGCTCCAGGTAATGATCAGGAATAGCCCCTCATCATTTGATTAGGCACTTTGCAGCATTCCAGGTTCAACACTCAGTTCACCAGTTTCTGACTATCATCTCAACTTCATTTGTTTATTTTACTTGCTTGTTTCATTTTTATTTTTTGCTTTCATTCATCTGCCATAGGCCTATCTTTTGTTTCTTTTCTTGCTCCATCTCAATTCCCTTTGGCCCTGTGAGACTAACCTGTCATTCAATCTTTCCTGACTTCCATCCTATCACAGACCATCCTTTTGCCCTTGCTCAGCTCTGATGAAAGCTCATCGCCCTGCAATATTAACTTTGTTTCTCTCTCTTCTCCCTGTGTTTGCGTGGATTTCACCCCCACAACCCAAAGATGAGCAGGGTAGGTGAATTGGCCACGCTAAATTGCCCTTTAATTGGAAAAAGTGAATTGGGCACTCGAAATTTATTTTTTTAAACTTTGTTTCTCTCTCTACAGTGTATGTTATTCCTTGTGTCTGAATAAAGCTCGTAGTCTTACGGTTGAAGCAGATGCTTTATTGTGTGAGTTTGTTCACTCTTTGTGTTACATCTGAGCTGCCTGTCTGTGTCTTGCTCACCAGCTGCCGTTCCTGTGAAGATTGCCCCTGACTTCTTGTCTTGTCTATTATATACATCTCTGGCGCTCCCTCTAGTGGGTGCTTAGTTGTAGTGTATTTACATTATCCCCTTGTGTATATGCAGTGATGCATATCACTACATCCCCCCTTTTTTCTTTTTACATATTTTCTGTACTTTGTTAAAGAAAATTATACAAAACATGTAAATAAATTATATGTACAAGTTGTGATGATATTGATGATTATACAAAGCCAATTAATATTTGTGAGTCCAATGTTAATAAAAACATTTATGAGTCCAAACTTTATAAATTTGTTCAGTTGAATTTTTTTTTCTGTTGTTGATGTGGTGATCTTGATATTGTAACTTCTTCGTGAATGTCGTCAGTGTTCTTGTGTTTTAAGTAATCAGCAAGTCATCATGAGTTGTTCAAATGGTCAAACCCCTGATGTTGACTGATGTGGACTTTTTTCTGTGCTGGTGGTATCGCTTTAGTGTGTCATCTGCCTTGAAAGCTGGTGTGCTTGTTTGTTCTGGAGCAAATGTGAATTTGTGAGATTCGTTGCCATGCCATGGTGTGTTTGTACTCTTGTCAATGTTTTGGAGTGCACTGTTGCATTCCCCTTCATGTGCAGAGTTGTACCATGTTGTACAGGTCGTTTCATTGTTGTTGTTTCTGTCTTTGTTATTTTCGTTGTCATTCTTGTTGGTGTTTTTGTCGTCCTTGTTGTTTCTGTTTTTGTTGTTTTCATTGTTGTTCTTGTTTTTGGCGTTGTGCTTGTAGTTTTTGTTGTTGTGCTTGTTGTGCTTCTTGTTGTTTTTGTTGTTCTTGTTGCGCTCAATGACTGTTCCATGTGGATAATTCAAGTCATTCTCAAAGTTATTGGTGTCAGTGCCCTTTGTGATATCTGATGTTTCATTGAACGTTTCTTCTTGAGGATTGTAAGAATGATCTGATGTTGCATTGATCTTTGTGACATCAGTCATTTGTGGTGGATTTGATTCCTCTTCTTTGCTTCCTTGGTGCTCCTCTTCTGGAATCATTTGTGGTTCATTTGAATCATCTTTGGTTTCTTGGTGCTCCTCTTCTGGAGTGAAAATCGTCAAGATTTCATTTTCTTGTGGGTAGTTTAGAGTAGATGAGGTTTCAATTGACGTGGCCTCACTGGACTCATGAGTAGCCCTATTCTGTGCTTCTGTACAGACGAGCTGAGATTTGTCAGTCTCGCTGTGATCCTGCACATCCTGTATATCGATTGTAATCACATTCTCACTCTTTTCACATACAGGGAGTAGACTTACATTGTCTTCTCTTTGTTGTTCACGGGAGCTTGGTAGACTTTCATAGTCTGCTTCTGGTTGCTCAGATAAGGTGGATAGACCTTCATGGTCTTGTTCATGCACGGCATTCGCTATGGAATGTTTAATTGCTTCCATTTTGGAGTCTGTCAATGAGCTCTCTGTGGAGGCTTGCGTCGCTCTCTCTGTGGATTCTTTCACCGCTCTCTGTATGGAGTCATGCAGTGTTCTCTCTGTGGAGTCGATCTGTGCTCTCTCAACGGAGTCGGTCAGTACTCTCTATGTGGCATTGTTTTCTTCTTGGGTATTTGACAGGTTGCTGTCATCCAATGTATCAACGATCTGCCATTGCATCATGGTATTGGATTCATCTACCATGAGTAGAGTTGTGTTGAGCTTTTCAACTGTGTCGCTGATGCTATCATTAGCATATCCAAATAACTCAACCATGTCTGAGTAGTATTTTTCGATAAACAAATCATCTTCTTTGGTTTCGGGTTTGTCATTGTGCTCTTCACTTTCGGTGGTGCAAATTGCTTGTTCCAGGGTGCTGCGAATGTTATATTCAACTGCTGGTAGAAGTTCAGGCATTGTTGTGTCTTTTGAGGTTGAATTTGTTGGTTTTGTTCCTTTAAGAGTGTTGTTTGTGATTTTCGGGCATTTTTCCCTTTAAGTGGGCGTAGTCTGAATCATCTGACACCATGACGCTCGTGATGTAAAGCGTAGGAATCGATTGTGCATGCACAAATCAATTTTCCTTTACTGTGCGCAGATCTATCAGCAAACGGTGTTCGATCTTCTGCTGATTGCGCATGCGCGGCTTGCGCATGCGGAGAACGACATGCGCCCAAAACCTCTTTTTTCGATTGCGCATGCGTGGCTTGCATATGCGCAGAACGATCCGAGTCCAAAACGGCTATTTTCAACTGTGCATGCACGGCTGTGGTTTCCTGCGCATGCACAGAACCAGATTTGCGTCTTTTGTGCCCCGGGCAGTTTAAAATGTGCTCAGATGCCATTTTAACTTCTTTTGACCCGTGGAAAAGAACTTTTTCGCAGTTTTTTCTTGTCAAAAACTTAAAGTTATTTTTTTTCTTGTGATCTGCACTTTTCAATCGCGATTTCCAGCGTTAAATCTTTCTGTTCTGATAATGATTGTTTGTATTTCGCATCACTCATTCCCTGTGCAATTTGGTCTCTGAGCATTGTCTTAAAGCAGCATTATTACTGGTGTTACAGTGATCTTCAAACTTTTTGAGTATTACTTCTAATTTGGTGTTGTCTTCACCTTTCAAGTATATAAAGCCATTAGAGATTTCTCTAGCTTCATGTCCTGCTAGGAGCAGTGCTATTTTCGTTTCTTCTGAGGCCGTGCTCAAATCATCAGCTACAATATATAGTTTGAACGTTTGTTTAATAATTTTCCATCTCTGACTTAAATTACTGGTTGTTTTCAGCTGCGGTGGAGTTCCAACGAGTTTCATCGGCTCAGCGAAGTCTCCCCGCGTACGAGTTTTCTTCTGTTTTTGATCTTTCTTTGTCTGCATCTTGTGTAATCCTCTAGTAAGCGTTCTGAAGTCTCCTTGTGCCATGTATTATTCCTTGTGTCTGAATAAAGCTCTTAGTCTTACAGTTGAAGTAGATACTTTATTGTGTGAGTTTGTTCTCTCTCCAGTGCTTATACTATGTTACATCTGGGCAGCCTGTCTGTGTCTTGCTCACCAGCTGCTGTTCCTGTGAAGATTGCCCCTGACTTCCTGTCTTGTCTATTATATACATCTCTGGTGCTCCCTCTAGTGGTTGTTTAGTTGTGGTGTATTTACATTAACCCCTTGTGTATGTACAGTGATGCATATCACTACACACAAATACTGCCATAACCTGCTGAGTATCTCCAGCAATTTCTGTTTTTAATTACAGAACCCCTGATTTTATTTCCTCTTATATATTAGCAATTGAGGCAATTGTTGCCCTATTGTTGCCCTGGAAAAAAATCTGATGAGTGCCTAGCTGTACCTGCGGTGAATGAGTTACAAGGCCCGACTGATCTTGTGAAGGCTGGATTACAACACTTGTATATTTTTTCAATTCAACTACGTCTTTGAAATTTACAAGTTTTAAATGTGAGCCGTGGGTCATGTTCTTTCTGGCTTCCTTTAATTGAATTTGACCTCAAACTCCCTGATCAGTTTGGCGTGTGAACGAGATTCCTCATGCCTGAATCTCTGATTATTGATAAATTTAGCTGGGCTCTAATCTCACTTACATGTGCAGATTTATGGTGTTTACACTGCACCCCCCCCCCTCGCTGTCACCCTGCTATGTGGAAGCAAATGTATGCATTCCGATTTTACTTCTTTCAAAAACAGACTCTGAAAGCAGAATGCCAAAAACAATGAAAGCACTGTTTATCAGTCCCCAACATAATGCCTTGGCACTTTGGTCTAAATTGTACAGTGATGGGAGGTTGCTGTGGTCCCATTTTATTTGTGTATTTATACAGTTGTATCCCTGATTGTAAAATAAGTCCTAAAGATAATACAATCCATCTGTATGCCCGTAATGTATGAAATTGTTATGTCTGTAATACACCCCGGTGTATTTTTTGTTCCTCATGGGAGAAATGTCTTTGCTAGAAACTGGAATACTTTGTCACAAACCTAGCATAAGCATTTACTATGAATCAGTTGTACACAGCTAAATGCTGTGATCCATAAATGCTCCTGCTACATCAACGAAAAGGTGCATTTATCTAGTCCTTTTACTGTAGGAGAATGTCATAGGAACATAGGAATTAGGAGCAGAAGTAGGCAATTCAGCCCTTCGAGCCTGCTCCCCCATTCAATCAGATCATGGCTGATCTCTTCCTGGTCTCAAATCCACCTCCCTACCGGATCCCCATCTGCCTTTACCCCGTGTTTTATTAGAAATTTACCTTTCTCCCTCTTGAAACCATTTAATGATTCGGGACTACACCACTGTGGGCAGCGAGTTTCACATCTACACCACCCTTTCTGAGAAGTAGTGCCTCCTCATCTCAGTTTTAAATCTTCCGCTTCTCACCCTATATCTGTGACCTCTTGTTCTTGCTTGTCCCAAAAGGGGGAACATTTGGTCTACATTTACTTTATCAATCCCTTTTAGTGTTTTATATACCTCGATCAGATCCCCTATCATCCTTCTAAACTCCAGCAAGTATAAGGCTAAACCATATGATTTATCTTCATACGTCAACTCTTTCATTCCCGGTATCAATCTGCTGAACCTCCTGAACTGCCTCCAATGCCACCACATCCTTCCTCAAATAAGGAGACCAAAACTGGACACAATACTCCAGATGTGGTCTCACTAACACCCTATACAATTGCAACAATACTTCTCTACTTTTATACTCCAGTCCTTTTGCAATAAACCCTAACATAATTTGCCTTTCTTATTTCATTTTGTACTTGCAATCCAACCTTCTGTCCTAAGGCACTGCACAGGAGCATTAACAAATTGGGGTTGACACTGAGCCACATAAGGCGATATCCACTCAGGAACTTGCAGTCAGTGGTGAACTGAAGGTATTTCCTTCTTTTTAAAGTATTTTATTACAAACATGTAACAAAACAGGTCACAGCAAATAAACACCCTGGGAAACATACTTCCCAGCAATCAACTATACAGTCTGCCGGCTCTGGGTCACTGTCCGTGTGGAGTTTGCACATTCTCCCCGTGTTTGCGTGGGTTTCGCCCCCACAACCCAAAAATGTGCAGAGTAGGTGGATTGGCCACGCTAAATTGCCCCTTAATTGGAAAAAATAATTGGGTAATCTAAATTTATAAAAAAAAACTATACAGTCTGTACAGATTTTTCCCCTTTTTCACCCTCGCCCCCCCCCCCACCCTCCCCCCTCCCCTCGCCCCCTCCACAATGAACAGTTCCTCAAACACAGTCACAAACATTCTCCACCTTTTCTCAAACCCCGCTGCAGAGCCGCTTAACTTTACCTCCTCCAACTGCAGGAAATCGTACAGGTCACCCAACAAAGCCGCTAGCCCTGGAGGCGATGCCGACCGCCACTCCAGTAAAATTCACCACCATGCAATCAGAGAGGCAAAGGCCACGACATCGGCCCTCTTCCTCTCCATGAGCTCCGGCTTCTCTGAAACCCCAAATATCGCCACCAAAGGGTCTGGATCCACCTCCTCCTCCACTACCCTGGCTAAGACCGCGAACACTCCCGCCCAGAAGCTTCACAATTTTGTGCAACAGCAAAACATGTGCATGTGATTCGCTGGCCCCCGCCCACACATCTCACAGTCATCTGTTACTCCCCTGAAAGAACCCACTCATTCTCGCCCGAGTCATATGCATCCTTAGCACCACCTTCAACTGTATCAGGCTCATCCTTGCACAAGAGGAGGTCCTGTTTACCCTTCTCAGTGTCTCGCTCCATACTCCCCATTTCTCCTTGATCTTCACCACCTGCTCACCTCCCTGCTCCCCCAGCCACTTTTATATATATATCTCCAATTCTTCCCACCCTTCCACATCAGGGTGTATCCCAGCAACCTAGGGAACCTCCTCCTGACCTTTCGAGCAAAGTCCCTAACCTACAGATACCTGAACTCACTCCTCCTCCGCAGCTCTACCCTCTCCCTTAGCTCCTCCCGACTGGTGAACCCCTCCTCCAAATACAAATCCCTCACCTTGATCAGCCCCACTTCCCTCAACCACCTGTACACACTATCCATCTCCCCTGGCTCAAACCCAAGATTCTCACACAGCGGCATTAGTACCGACATCCCTTCCACCCTAATATGCCTCCTCAGGTGATTCAATATCCTCACCGTTGGGCTCCCTGAATACCTACTCAGAGCCATTGGCAATGCTGCCATTACCATAGCACTCAAACAAGACCCCTTGCAAGATTCTTTCTCCATCCTAACCCACTCTACCCCTTCTCCTTCCCACCACCGCAGCACCTTGTCCACATTCACCGCCTAATAATAATGAAGCAAATTCGGCAATGCCAACCCCCCCCCCCCCCCCCCTGCTGCCTGGTTCCTCACTGGCTGCAGCAGGAAGTTGCTTTCCAGGATGATTGGTGAGTTCATTAGGGAAGCCTGTTTTGAGGCACAATTCCAGCCGGGCACATCTTTGAGGTCACAAGCGGAAGATACACCCCTTGAGGACTGCCTTCAGCTCAATGGCTGTTTAGAGATCTTCATGATTTTAAATATTAACTTTAATCTACTCTTAATTCCCGCTTGTCAACTGGACTACCTCCCCACCCAACCAGGCTCCCCTTCCCCTACCTCGGGGTCCACTCCCAATCCCCCCTATCCATTACCCCAGATCTGTTCCTGCAAGCCCACCATATTAGTCATCCATCCCCGTCTGTCACCACAACCCCTTCACCACCCGCCATCCCTGACTCTGCTCTGGCACTGATGAGACTGCGGAGCTGGGGCTAGGGGGCAGGGAGGTGGGAATGGCGTCAAGGGTGAATGCAGGGCGGGAGAATGGAGAAGGATGGATACTGAGACGGGAGGGCGTTTGGACCTGGGGGGTGAGGGGGATTTGGGGTGGCAGAGTTAGGAATGCGGTTGTGGAACTGGGAAAATGGGTGGGAGATTGTGCCAGGGAGGAGCAGGAGATGTTGAAGTGTTCTAATATTCCACCTGATTAAAAGGCTGGCACTCTTGAGCAGCTTCAATGTCTGCTAAGAGCGGCCCAAAAAAAATTAAGTGTAAATACCAGTGTAAACTATCAACGCACGTTTACACCAGACTGAGCCCAGTGGGACCAACACGTGAGCTCGCTTGGAACCCCCATTTAGGCAAACCGCAACTTCTCAATTCGAGCGCAAGTGGGTCCCAAAAGATGTAGTATCGTTGTGGCCCTCAATTTGCAGTGAACGTCCCAGCGTTCCCCACCATTCAGGCTATTCTGGTGACCTGAGGTTTGGTCAAGAAGATAGGCTTTAAGAATTGGAGGAATGAAGAACTCTCAGAGGATCGTTCTGCTGAAGAAGGATACAGAGCTAGGGAGGGGCGAGTGAAGTCAGGGAGGGATTTAAATATAAGGATGAGAGTTTTGAAACAAAGAATTGCTGGACAGGGAGCCACGGTCGGTCAGCGAGAAAAGAGGTGGTGGCTGAATGGGGCTTGGTGAACACAGGAGATGGCTGAGGAACTTGGTGAACAGAGTGATGGCTGAATGGGACTTGGTGAACAGAGGTGATGGCTGAGGGACTTGGTGAACAGAGGTGGTGGCTGAGGGACTTGGTGAACAGAGGTGGTGGTTGAATGGGACTTGGTGAACAGAGGTAGTGGCTGACGGACTTGGTGAACAGAGATGGTGGCTGAGGGACTTGGTGAACAGAGTGATGGCTGAATGGGACTTGGTGAACAGAGGTGGTGGCTGAATGGGACTTGGTGAACAGAGGTGGTGGCTGAATGGGACTTGGTGAACAGAGGTGATGGCTGAGGGACTTGGTGAACAGAGTGATGGCTGAATGGGACTTGGTGAACAGAGGTGGTGGCTGAATGGGACTTGGTGAACAGAGGTGATGGCTGAATGGGACTTGGTGCAGGTTACATAGAACATACAGTGCAGAAGGAGGCCATTCAGCCCATCGAGTCTGTGCCGACCCATTTAAGCCCTCACTTCCACTCGATCCCCGTAACCGAATAACCCCTCGTAACCTTTTTGGTCACTAATGGCAATTTATCATGGCCAATCCACCTAACATGCACGTCTTTGGACTGTGGGAGGAAACCAGAGCATCCGGAGGAAACCCACACAGACACGGGGAGAACGTGCAGACTCCGCACAGACAGCGACCCAACGGGGAATCGAACCTGGGACTCTGGCGCTGCAAAGCCACAATGCTATTCACTGTGCTACCTCCTGACCTCGTTACATTAGAATATTGACAGCAAAATTTCAGATGAGCTCATATCTACAAATGGCCGAAGTGGAGGACTGACCAGGAGAACATCAGAGTAAATCTAGCGGCGACAGGTGAGCTGAGGCAGGGGCAGAGATGGGCAATTTTAGGCAGAAGGGAGTAGGCATATTTAATGGCAAGGTAATCATATCGGAAGCTCACCTCAGGTCGAATTGGACACCAAGACTGCAGTCTGTGTGGCCAGCCTCCAGCAGTGGCCAGGGCGAGCAATGGTCACTGACCAGGGAATGAAGTTAATGGAAGGACCAAAGACAAGGGGCGAAATTCTCGGCAAGGCCCTACGCCGTCGTGAAACCCGGAGTGTTTCACGGCGGCGTCGGAGGCCGCCCCTGTCCCCCTATTCTCCCCCACCCCCGGGGGGCTAGGAGGGCCGTGCCGTAAATCTCGGCTGCCGGGCCTTGTCACTGGCGTCAAGGCCCAGCGCGACGAGAATGATGCGGCTGGTGGCGCCTAATAACGTCAGTCGCGCATGCGCCGTTGCCGCCTTCACCTCCGCTGCCCCACAAGGTGTGGCGGCTTGATCGTGCGAGGCGGCGGAGGGGAAAGAGTGCGTCCCTTTGAGACGCCAGCCCGATGATCGGTGGGCACCGATCGCGGGCCAGTTCCTTCCAGAGCACGGCCGTGGTGCTCGCTTCCCTCTCCGTCCCCCACAGGCCCCATACTCACCTTTGGCGCCATGTTCACGCCGGCAGCGACCAGGTGTGGTTGCCGCCGGCGTGAACCGGTCGGAAACGGCAGGCCGCTCGGCCCATCCGGCCCGGAGAATCGCGGGGGATGCCAGACCGGCCCTCCCGCGATTCTCCCACCCGGCGTGGGAGCGGAGAATCGCACCCAAGGGGCGGGATTCTCTGGGACAGAATCGGTGGACTTCTACGACAGCAAAATTGGCGCCACTCCCAGAGCAATTCCACAAGAGTTAATGAGCTAGCACCGGTGCCACGTGGAACACAATCGATTTCAATGAGAAACGGTGCCGGATACACCGGAGTCTGGATTGACACTCGAGAGGCGGACAATTTGCAGCCGCATATACACGCTTCACTCCCCACACACATTCATCCCAGCCAACAAGGTGGCAGCACGGACAGCCGCACCTTGGTTTGCGGACGTGGAGCTGTAGATCCTGCTAGACGCTGTGGAGGAGAGGTGGGCTACCCTGTACCCCGAGATGGGAAGGAGGTTGCCACCCGTTGGCTTACACTGCGTCTGGCCGCAGGTGGAAGATGCCATGAGCGCTGTGGGCCCACTGCCATGACCAGACAGCAGTGCAGGAAAGAAACTGCACAACCTCCTCAGGGCGGCCAGGGTGAAGAGACAGCATGGTGTCCCTGGCACTAAACTCTGTCCCACACCCGTAACCAACTCCCCCCCTACCCCCCACCCAGAGGGCAACTGAAACCCGACCCTGCACCATGTGCCAGCACCCATACCAGCCGCCTTGGCCAGGTGCCCTGGTCACGAAGGCCACCAGCCACCCATCCCCTGTGCTGCATGCACCCGACTATCTAACACTGTGCATTTTCTGTCTCCCCCAAACCCTCCCACAGCCGCCGGGAGAGGGAAAAGACCGGAGGGAGACTGCCGTACCTGCAGCCTCTCACCGCCGTGAACCAGTGGGCACTGGACCTGGTTGGTAGGCCTGGAGGGAGGACAGTCGCCAAGGTGATGGTCGGCCTTGGGAGAGCAAGTCAGATCCCACTGAGCTGCGGTTTCACATGGCACGTGTGTCACCACCCCCTTTGCTATCCGCACCTTCTCCCACACAATGCCCACATTCCCCCTCCACCACCCCCACCTATTCCTACATCATCTTAACCTGCGATCCAATCGTGCGTCATGTCTCAAGTCTTGCAGAATCTCCTGGGAGTGATGCTGGCCCTTCTGATGTCCCCCGCTCCCGACCCCAACCACAACCCCAACCCCAAACGGATAGCTGAGAGAAAGAGGACTCGGATAGTGACGGGACACCTCAAACCGTAGCCCGATAACCCCAGAGCAACAGTCCGGTAATGACACTGATTTCCCGACACAACTGTCTTCAACACTCTCCACTATGACCGAGATGCTCACCTCAGTTGCGCATGTTAGTGAAGCGACTCCTGGGGCACTATCTGGTGCGTGCCACACACGTGCTGTGGTACATCAGGTGGAGGTAGGAACCCCTGAGGAGGCAGATGGTCAGACGGCAGTCCGGCCCCAGGGACTAGCTGCCGTCCAGATGGGTTTTCGGGCTTCTGAAAAGAGTGATCCCATCGATAATGGAGATGCAGTCACAGAGCCAGGGACTACATGAGGGGTGTCAACAACTATCCAGCACCTGCAGGTGAGGTTGGAGGAATTCAACCACCTGCAGGAGCAGGGGGTGGTTCCGACCATGTGGACCACCCAGACCAACAGTGCACAGGTGGCGTCCGCGGTGGAGGACTTCAGGGTGAAGCTATCGTCCATGGGCCAAGATTTCGAAGGCCTGGGTCACTCTGTGCGGGTGATGGCCGAGGTCCAGGACAGGGCTGCTTTGTCACAGGAAGCCATGTACCAGAGCCACCTGGACATTGCAGCGGCGCTCCAGAGCTTGGCCAAGTCACAGCGGGTCATGGCTGAGGGCAGCAGCAGCATTGCCCGGGCGCTAGCTGACCAGGCAAAGAGGGCGGTGGTGGAATCACAGGGAAGGTGCCGGAACATGCCCCTTGTGTTGTGGTAGCGAGCAGAAGAGGGTGGCACCATGCCACCTAGGGCACATGAGCAGCAGCTGGACCCATCCATCGTTGCCCAAGAAGATGGCTGCCAAAGAGGATGCAGGTCACAGGGTGGAAATCGCAGCCGGCCGCCTCCACCTCTGATATACCACCTGGGAATCCACCTAGGCATAGCAATAGGTCCCGTAAGGCCAGAAAGATAGACACCAGTTAGGTTGGCACGGATGCAAGCATATCGTACAGTGATAGGGGCTAGGGCTCAAACCTGTCTACATGTGTTCACCGTTTTACAATAAACTCCTGTTCACAAAGTTTCAATTTGCCTCGGTGCTCTGTCAGACAGGTCTGAGGGATGGGATTGGCTGAGCTGGCTGCAGGGCTCCCACCGGGTCCTTTGGGTGGCTGGAGGTGGGGGAAGGGGTTGGGGTTGGAGGGGAAATGAGCAGACAGTGGGGGTTGCCTTTGGCCAGGGACCCCAGTGCAGCCAGCACTCACTGTTCTGGTGCCCCACTTCCATCCCTCTCCACCCCAAACCCCCCACCTCCCCACGACCACCCCTCCAATTCCTCTTCACCACATACCTCCCCACCTCCCCAACCCTGTCCCCACCCCTCCCACCCAAGTGATCACCCAGCTGGACAGTGGAAAGTGCTGCTACTGTAGGCAGGAGATAGCCATTTTCAAACAATGCAGAGCACCAGTGCTCATCGCAGAGCTGGCTGTCACCCATCTTCCATCCGACGGACCAGATCCACTGTTACTGCTAACCCTTGGCCCGCACCCCATAGTGCGGCAGAAAGGATCCACGGAGCAGGTTGCAAAGGCGGGGGGGTAGGGGGGAGCATGGATAGTGTTCAAGGGAGGGGATGGTCAGCCCAGTTCTGTGCATGCCCCTCGCCAGGCCCCCGAGTCAGTGAACCTCGAGGCAATTAGAGAGTTCCATGCGGGCCGGCCCTGGTGCACATGTTGTGCAGCCTCCTGTGCCTGCCCGTGCCGCATGTCCTGTCCATCCTTGCCCACCTCCGCGTCCTCCTCGTCGGACGAAGCCTGCCGTTCATCCTCCTCCAGCACATCACCCCTCTGCTGCATGATGTTGTAGAGGACGCAGCAGGCCACAGCGATGTGGGAGACTCTCCTAATGCTGTACTGGAGGGACCCTCCAGAGCGGTCCAGACACCTGAACCACATCTTCAGGACGCCGATGCACCATTCGATCTTGCCCCTGGTCGTGGCATAGGCGTCATTGTACCGGGTCTCCGCATCGGTCTGTGACCTCCGGTTGGACGTCGTTAGCCACGACCGCAGTGGATAATCTCTGTCATCCAGGAGCCGACCCCTCAGTCAGGGGTGTGCCTCGAAGAGGTCAGGAATTGTTGAGTGTGCCAGGGTGAAGGTGTCGTGCACACTGCCCGGGTATCAGGCGTAGATGTGCAGCTGATGGTCACACAACAGCTGCATGTTCTTTGAGTGGAACCTCTTTTGATTTGTGAAGACCGGCCTGTCATGGGGCGTATGCTCATAGGGCCCCATGCATCCCGTCGGTCACCCCTTGCACCTGGGGCATCTCGCAGATGGTGGCAAACCATGCTGCCCGGGCATCCTGGTGAGCTCTGTCCACATTGAAGTTGATGAATTGTGCCGACCGGGCATAATAAGACAAGACGCATAATTGCATCGTGGTCCGGGGGTGAGTGGAGGTGATGGGGATGTGGGGAGGAGGCCCTGTGGTGGAGAGGGAACGCTGTGGCCAATGGTGTCACGGTTCAGGGTGACCATCACCTAGATGGTCGCTGGGAGCGAGTATCTTGCCCCATTGGC
The DNA here is from genome assembly GCF_902713615.1 of Scyliorhinus canicula. Classification (NCBI taxonomy): domain Eukaryota; kingdom Metazoa; phylum Chordata; class Chondrichthyes; order Carcharhiniformes; family Scyliorhinidae; genus Scyliorhinus; species Scyliorhinus canicula. Next base: position 141,489,757 of record NC_052146.1, on the reverse strand, counting down.
CCACAGTTCCAGGTGTGCCATGAAATGGCAGATATGTCGCACTGTCCCCCTGCAGGTCGGCAGGTCAGCAAATGGCAGGCGGAACGCGGTACATATCAGGCCTCATGAGTCGTTTGCACTTCCTCCTCCTCCTCGGCCTGTTGGGCCCCAGTCCAGCGCCACCTGTAGAGGCTACTGTAGGTTTGCCCTTGGGTGGGCTGCGTGCCTGGCGGGTGGCGGCAGGTTGGGGGGGTGGTATGGCAGGGGGCTATGTGGAGGCTGTGGTTGGGGGTAGTATGTCGGACAGTAGGCGGGTATGATGCGGGTAGGTTGGATGGAGGGTAGGGGATGGGCACCCAGAACCACGGGCCACAGTCGGCGGTCAGTAGGATGCGCAGTAAGTGGAGTGCGAACCTATGCATGGTTGCCCCGGCCCACAGTCCTTCCCCTGGTCACCAGCACCTCCGCTCCCCCCCTCCAAGCCAACCAACCCGGCCAGTGTCAGGATCGGCAGCCCATGTTTGCACCTCTGCATGTCCTACCTCACTCTCTCCCTCATCAGCCATGCCGCTTGTTTCCCATTTTTAAAAGCATAAGTGAACTTCGCCATCGGGAAATCCCTCTGGCAGAGGATCACAGAGGCCCTGGAGAATATCGGGTCAGGCCCGCTAATGATATGTGCTCAGCTTTTACTGTACGTGCGATGTGGAACGCATTGATACTGCTGTCGAGGCACCGGAGAATTGCAGTTTGGCATGAACTTGGCGCCCTCCACAATTTTGACGTCAATACCGATTATCCGCCCAATTGCTTTTCCTGATTTTGCCGTCGGCTGACGGAGAATCCCGTCCAAGAGGTTTAAGGCGATACAGATGCAAGAGAAGGTGGCAGTGCAAGAAGAACAAAGGGGAAGATGTGTGCTAGTAGCGAGAGATTAGGATAGGAAGGGTGCAAAGAACAAAGAACAAAGAAAATTAGAGCGCAGGAACAGGCCCTTCGGCCCTCCCAGCCTGAGCCGATCCAGATCCTTTATCTTAACCTGTCGCCTATTTTCCAAGGATCTACTTCCCTCTGTTCCCCACCCGTTCATATATCTGTCCAGATGCATCTTAAATGATGCTATCGTGCCCGCCTCTACCACCTCCGCTGGCAAAGCGTTCCAGGCACCCACCACCCTCTGCGAAAAACCTTTCCACGCACATCTCCCTTAAACTTTCCCCCTCTCACCTTGAAATCGTGACCCCTTGTAATTGACACCCCCACTCTTGGAAAATGCCTGTTGCTATCCACCATGTCCATACCTCTCATAATTTTGTAGACCTCAATCAGGTCTCCCCTCAACCTCCGTCTTTCCAATGAAAACAATCCTAATCTACTCAACCTTTCTTCATAGCTAGCACCCTCCATACCAGGCAACATCCTGGTGAACCTCCTTTGCACCCTCTCTAAAGCATCCACATCCTTCTGGTAATGTGGCGACCAGAACTGCACGCAATATTCCAAATGTGGCCTAACCAAAGTCCTATACAACTGTAACATGACCTGCCGACTCTTGTACTCAATACCCCGTCCGATGAAGGCAAGCATGCTGTATGCCTTCTTGACCACTCTATCGACCTGCGTTGCCACCTTCAGGGTACAATGGACCTGAACTCCCAGATCTTTCTGTACATCAATTTTCCCCAGGACTCTTCCATTGACCATATAGTCCGCTCTTGAATTGGATCTTCCAAAATGCATCACCTCGCATTTGCCTGGATTGAACTCCATCTGCCATTTCTCTGCCCAACTCTCCAATCTATCTATATTTTGCTGTATTCTCTGACAGTCCTCCTCGCTATCTGCAACTCCACCAATCTTAGTATCATCTGCAAACTTGCTCATCAGACCACCTATACCTTCGTCCAGATCATTTATGTATATCACAAACAGTGGTCTGAACTGTCTGGAACACCACTAGTCACCTTTCTCCATTTTGAGACACTCCCTTCCACCACTACTCTCTGTCTCCTCTTGCCCAGCCAGTTCTTTATCCATCTAGCTTGTACACCCTGAACCACATACGACTTCACTTTTTCCATCAACCTGCCATGGTAAAAGGGCAGGAATGGCCTGCACTTGAAAAGAGAGCCAGACTCCACAGTTAGCTTGATTACAGTTCCACTCACTCCACTTCCTGTCAAAACTATATTCCATCCTCTTGGTTTTGCCATCGCATCTGCTCAGACAATGCCACGATCCACAACATAAGTTCCAATATGCTTTCCTTTTCCCTAACCAAGGCTCCACTCCATCATAATTGACAGAGTAGTCAACTGTGTCTATTTCACCTGCTGCACTTCTGCTCCCACCTCTGTCCTTCCCTCAAAGTGCCATGATAGGGTTCCCCTTGTCCTCATCTTCCACTGCAGATTCAACAGATCATCCTCATATTATTGTCACCTCCAGCCTGACACCACCACAAAACACATCTACTCCTTCCCTCTCCTTTCAGCATTCTGAAAGGACAATACCCTTCACAAAACCCAGTCCACTTCTCAATCACATCCAACACTCCATCCCCTTCCTTTGAGATCATTCCATGAGCGTGCAGGAGATGCAATACCTGCCCTTTTCCCTCTCCCCTACCCTCCAACAGGACCCCAATGTAGAGGAAATCACCAAGTGCAAAAGCTAGATTAAAAGAAGTTCAAGTAAATTTCTGATTCACCTGAAAGGAGTGTGTAGGGCAGCATTTTTCAAACTTTTTTTTCCCAGGGCCCACTTTTACCAACCAGCCGATCTTCATGACCCACGCCGGTTGATCTTTGCAACACATCATTTTCACTTGCCTTTAATGTGACAGGTGAGCTTGCTTGGTCCTCACGATCTCACTCCAATCAGGTTCGCAGGAGAGGACAATGAATATATCAGGTGCAGAGTTCAGCCGGTTCCTTTGTGCTGTCTTCAGCTTTGTGAGGATGGAAAATCCAACCTTGTATGTGTCGGTCATCTGAAGGGAAGAACAACAAAATGCTTGTTTTACTCAGCACTGGATACTCCTCAGAGAGGCAACTCTGGAATGCTGACAGCCTCATGGGCTTGTGACATATTTTTAATGTGCTGCCACAGGTGAGGCACGGAGGTTCAGTGTCTTCATTTGGAGTTAGCTGTAAGTTAATAATTGACTCTGGGGTCTCAAACACAAAAGGATTTTCATCCACCTCTTTTCTTTCAAAATCTGAAATTTTTCCTCTGGAAATAGTGATAAAAATTGTTGATCAACACAGCCAGATGCAACTGAATAAGGCTGGTCAGTCTATTGACAGTTCCCCTACTAACACTGTTTTCTTCGATGTGTCGTAGCAGTGTGGGGAACATGTCGTAGTTTTGGCTTTGTGCTTGCACTTGCCAAACTTTCAATTACTTTTGGAAAGCAACTATTTCTTCACAGTGCTGGAAGCAATCATCATCCTTCTGTGGGGCAGCACGGTAGCACAAGTGGATAGCACTGTGGCTTCACAGCATCAGGGTCACAGGTTTGCTTCCCCGCTGGGTTGCTGTCTGTGCAGAGTCTGCACGTTCTCCCCGTGTCTGCGTGGGTTTCCTCCGGGTGCTCCGGTTTCCTCCTACAGTCCAAAGACGTGCAGGTTAGGTGGATTGGCCATGAGAAATTGCTATTATTGACCAAAAAGGTTAGGAGGGGTTATTGGGTTATGGGGTTAGGGTGGAAGTGAGGGCTTAAGTGGGTTGATGCAGACTAGATAGGCCGAATGGCCTCCTTCTGCACTGTATGTTCTGTGTTGCAACTTGAGGTTCAAGTGCAACTTGAGCTTTGACAAAGAGTCATCTGAACTCGAAACGTTAGCTCTTTTCTCTCCCTACAGATGCTGCCAGACTTGCTGAGATTTTCCAGCATTTTCTCTTTTGTTTCAGATTCCAGCATCCACAGTAATTTACTTTTATTTATTGAGGTTCAGTTCATTTAGAATTGAAAAGATGTCTGCCAGGTAAGACATTGTTAGCATCAAACTCTCATTTGCCAATACTTCCCTACATAAAACACACATGGGTTTTGCATCCTGACATGCATTGGCGCAATTTACAAAGGCACCCATTTAGTGATCATTTCTATTATACCTCAAGAAATCATCTTTACGCTGTTTTGTTCCCAATTTCAGTTTCTTCTTAGTAGGCTGTTCAGCAGAGGGCCTAGAGCTCTGTATACAGCTCACACTAGCACTGCTTTGTCCTGCCGTGGACTCTCCTGCGCAGCTCTCTCCAGTTGATCCAGTTGTGAGATCCTGGCCTGTTTATGACTCTTGCCCTCCCTTCCTATAACAAAATGATCCATCTTCATTTCTTCACAGTCATGTTGCCTTGTTTGCTGGCAGCTAAAAAATGGAAGAATCTTTCCTCCATGATTTAACGCCAAAAGCACGAGCGTACAAGGCGTGTGATGTCAGTGTACATGCCTGCCGTTGAATTGCTCTTTGCTGCCACTTCTGGTAGGAAGACTGCATCATTCACATTTGAAGGACGCGGCTGGCATTATCTTTATTTTTGAATATTTTTTTATTGGCTTTTCTCTTATTTATAAACAGTTGTGTGTATACATTATATTTTTCTTGCCCGCGCTAATTTACTTTATTCACGGCTGGCATTCTCAACTGAAACGCTGGTCGCGACCGGGTTTCTTAAAAGCCGGCACAACAGTTTGGCGCTTCTCCCCTGATCGGGAACGCCGTGACTAATTGCTCCATGACCCTCCTGATACCGGCCCGTGGGTTGTGACCCACAGTTTGAAAAAGCCGGGTTCAGAGCCCTAGACAGGAGGTGTTAGTGAGCGGGTGTTGCATTCTCCATGCTTGCCCAAGGTATGCCTAGGAAGGGGATGGAGTGCTGTGTGGAGGAAATGGTTACTTTGGAATGCTGAAAGAGGAGGGGATCATCTATTTGGTGGGTGGCCCATTCTGGAGGTGGCTGGAATAGCATGGATTCATCAATTGAAAGTGGAAACTGGCAGGATGGAAGGTGAGGACATGGGGAACCCTATTTGTGATCCTGGGATGGACAAGAGGCGAGAGCAAAAATATGGGAAACCAAACAGAAATGGCTGAGAGTTCTGTCAATCACAATGCGGGCAGCAGAGCATGGTGAATGTTTGGTAGAAGATAAAGGAAGGCATACCAGAAGCATTGGTATAGAACCTGGCATCATCAGAACATACGTGATGGCGATGGAGGTACTGGGAGAGTAGAGTCGAGACCTCACAGAAAGGGGGGGTGGGAGATAATCAAGGTAGTTATGGAGATCAGTGAGCTTATAATGGATATTGATCAATAGTCTGCAGCAGTGGTGGGCAGACATGGGCCCAAGGCCCACATGCAGCCCACCTGGGGTCTGAGTGCAGCCCACGAGACATTTTGTTGACTGTTGCCCAGTTGCCACATTCCACTGATTTCCATCCACGTAGTTTTTTTCCCACTGGTATGACTGAAGTAATGTGCACATAGAACAAGGGCAAATGAAGTGAGCTTCATGCTGATTGCACACAACATTGACTGTTAGAACCATGCACCCACCCCCTTTGTGTCCAAAGTGTAAATATTTCTTCTGTTTTTACTATTTGAAGTTGATAATAGTTCTTTTAATAAATAAATAATTAAGCACTTACTCTAACTTGTTATGCAATACTCGGTGTATTAAATGTATATAATCTTATTCAAGATCGAGAAAAAGACTGGCAGGGCTATCGTCATAGGGGATTCAATCATAAGGGGAGTAGACAGGCATTTTTGTGGTCGAAAACGAGACTCCCAAATGGTATGTTGCCTCCCGGGTGCAGGGGTCAGGGCTGTCTCCGATAGGCTGCAGGACATACTGAAGGGGGAGGGTGAACAGACAGTTGTCATGGTGCATATAGGCACCAACGATATAGGTAAAAAACGGGACGAGGTCCTACAATCAGAATTTAGGGAATTAGGAGATAAATTTAAAAGTAGGACCTCAAAGGTAGTAATCTCGGGGCAGCATGGTGGCACAGTGGTTAGCATTGCTGCCTCACAGCGCCAAGGTCCCAAGTTCGATCCCGGCTCTGGGTCACTATCCATGTAGAGTTTGCACATTCTCCCCATGTCTGCGTGGGTTTCACCCCCACAACCCAAAGATGTGCAGAGTAGGTGGATTGGCCACGCTAAATTTCCCCTTAATTGGAAAAAATGAATTGGGTACTCCAAATTTATTTTAAAAAGAAAAAAAAAAGGTAGTAATCTCAGGACTGCTCCCGGTCCCACGCGGCAGTCAGAGTAGAAATTCAAGAATAGTCAGAATTAATACGTGGCTTGAGAGATGGTGTAGGAGGGAGGGTTTCAGATTTTTGGGATATTGGAACCGGTTCTGGGGGCGGTGGGACCATTACAAATTGGATGGTCTACACCTGGGCAGGACTGGAACCAATGTCCGAGGGTGTGCTTTTGCTAACACTGTTGGGGAGGTTTTAAACTAATGTGGCAGGGGATGGGAACTAGATTAGGAAGTTAGAGGTCAGTAAAGAGGCAGCAACTTTAAAAAGCCAGTAAGGTACGAGATAATAAACTCATTGTGACTAGGGGGAAGAGTAAACAGGGAAGAGATGATGAACGGAAAGGGACAGGTGGTCTGAGGTGCACTTGGTTTAATGCAAGAAGTGTAGCAGGTAAGGCAGATGAACGTAGAGTTGGATTAGTACCTGGGAATATGATGCTATTGGTATTACTGAGACTTGGTTGAGGGAAGGGCAAGATTGGTAACTAAATATCCCAGGGTACAGATGCTTCAGGAGGGATAGAAAGGGAGGTAAAAGGGGTGGAGGAGTTTCATTACTGGTCAGAGATGATGGGCGAAATTCACCGCGGACCTATGTGACGCCCATTTCCGGCGGGCAAAAGCGGCGCCGGTGACTCCGACGTCGCGGCCTGCTTTTAGGCCCTAAATCTCTGTTTCTGAAAGGGCCAGCAGCGGACTGGCCCTACGCGTCAGTTTCACCCGCTGCGGAAGTGGCGCGTTGAGAGAGAGAGAGGGGACGGGTACCGGCGTCGAGAGAAGAGGGGGGGGTGGGGTACCGGCGTTGAGAGGAGAGGGGGGGGGGGGTACCGGTGTTGAGAGGAAAGGGGGGGGTACCGGCGTTGAGAGGAGAGGGGGGGTACCGGCGTTGAGAGGAGAGGGAGGGGGGGGGGTACCGGCATTGAGAGGAGAGGAGAGGGGGGGGGGGGGGGGGGTACCGGCATTGAAAGGAGAGGGGGGGGTACCAGCGTTGAGAGGAGAGGGGGGGGGGTACCAGCGTTGAGAGGAGGGGGGGTACCGGCGTTGAGAGAGAGGGGGGGGGCATTGGAGGGGGGTAGGGGTGGTGGGGAGGGGGGAAGGGGTGGTGGGGAGGGTAGGGGCGTTGGAGGGGGCTTGGGGAGGAGGGTAGGGGTGGTGCGGAGGAGGGTAGGGGTGGTGGGGAGGAGGGTAGGGGTGGTGGGCAGGGGGGGAGGGGTGGTGAGGGGGGTAGGGGCGTTGGAGGGGGGTAGGGGCATTTGGAGGGGGTAGGGGCGTTGGAGGGGGTAGGGGCGTTGGAGGGGGGAGGGGTGGTGAGGGGGGTAGGGGCGTTGGAGGGGGGTAGGGGTGGTGAGGGGGGTAGGGGTGGTGAGGGGGGGTTGGGGTAGTGGGCCGCGGCCTGCAGAGGGGGGGCTCGGTGCGCTGGCCCCGGGCGTCCGTTGCCTCCCCCCTCTGCACGCCGCTGCCCCCTACCCCAACCCCCCCACCACCCCTACCCCCGTCCAACGCCCCTACCTCCCTCACCACCCCTACCCCCTCCCCACCACCCCTACCCCCCTCCAATGCCGCCCCCCCCTCTCTCTCAACGCAGGTACCCGTCCCCTCTCTCTCAGCGCTGGTACCCCCCCCCCCCTTCTCCTCTCAATGCCGGTACACCCCCCCCCCCTCTCTCAACGCCAGTACTCCCCCCTCTCCTCTCCTCTCAACGCCGGTACCCCCCCTCTCTCTCAATGCCGCAACCCCCCCCCCCCCCCAATCCACCCCTCTCCAACGCCGCTACCCCCGCACTCGATGTAGGTTACTGAACGGCGTCAACCATCATCAATGGTTGACGCCGTTATAAACCTACTGTGATTTTCGGCGACGTGACCCGTGGCCACGTCGGCGGGACTTCGGCCCATCCGGGCCGGAGATTTGTTGACATTAAAAATTAAATGACATCCCGCCGGCGCCAGCTGTTCTCAGAGGCTGCCGGCGGAATTTGCAGAACGCCGGTTTTTGGCCGCTCGGAAAATTCAAACCCGGCGGGAGCGGGAATAACGCCGCCGCCGGCCGATTCTCCGACCCTGCGTGGGGTCTGTGAATTTCGCCCGATATCTCAGCTGTGATTAAGGAGGGCACGATGGAGGATTCGAGCACTGAGGCAATATGGGTAGAGCTAAGAAATAGGAAGGGTGCAGTAACATTGTTGGGACTTTCCCCCCTGCTCTTTGCGCTGGCAATTGAGCCCTTGGCCATGGCTTTGGGGGAGTCTAGGAACTGGAGGGGGTTGGTGCGGGGGGGCAGGAACACCGCGTTTCGTTATTTGCGGAAGATCTACTACTGTACGTGGCGGACCCAGTGGGGGGAATGGCGGAGGTGATGAAGATCCTTAGGGAGTTTGGGGATTTCTCCAGGTACAAGCTCAACTTAGGGAAGAGCGAGCTGTTCGTGGTGCACCCGGGAGACCAGGAGAGGGGGATTGGTGAACTTCCGCTCAAAAGGGCAGAAAAGAGTTTTAGATACCTGGGGGTTCAGGTGGCGAGAATCTGGGGGGCCCTGCATAAGCTCAACTTAACGAGACTGGTGGAGTAAATGGAGGAGTTCAAAAGGTGGGATATGCTGCCGCTCTCCCTGGTGCAGTCGGTTTAAAATGACGGTGCTCCCAAAGTTTTTGTTTCTGTTTCAATGCCTCCCCATCCTGATCCCCAAGGCCTTTTTTAAACGGGTTAACAGGAGTATCATGGGGTTCGTGTGGGCGCAGAAGACCCCGAGGGTGAGAAGGGTGTTCCTTGAGTGGAGTAGGGACGGGGGGAGCGCTGGCATTGCCTAACCTCTGCGGGTACTATTGGGCAGCCAACGTGACGAAGGTACGCAAGTGGATAATGGAGGGGGAGGGGGCTGCATGCAAGAGGATGGAGATGGCGTCCTGTGTGGGCACGAGCCTGGGGGCGCTGGTGACGGCACCGCTGCCGCTCCCTCCGACGAGGTATACTACGAGCCCGGTGGTGGCGGCGACCCTCAAAATTTGGGGGCAATAGGGCAGCACGGTAGCATTGTGGTTAGCACAATTGCTTCACAGTGCCAGGATCTCAGGTTCGATTCTCGGCTTGGGTCACTGTCTGTATGGAGTCTGCACGTTCTCCCTGTGTGTGCGTGGGTTTCCTCTGGGTGCTCCGGTTTCCTCCCATAGTTCAAAGATGTGCAGGTTAGGTGAATTGGCCATGCCAAATTGCCCTTAGTGTCCAAAATTGCCCGTAGTGTTGCTGGGTTATGGGGATAGGGTGGAGGTGTGGACCTTGAGTAGGGCGCTCTTTCCAGGAGCTGGTGCAGATTCGATGGGCCGAATGGCCTCCTTCTGCGCTGTAAATTCTATGATCTATCTATGTCACAGGGGGGAGGTGGGGGCTTCGGAGTGGTCCGCGATATGGGAGAACCATCGGTTTGTCCCGGGGAAAATGGGTGGGGGGGTTCCAGAGCTGGTACAGGGTGGGTATTAGGAGGATGGGGTGCCTGTTCATTGACGGGAAGTTTGCCAACCTTGGGGAGCTGGAGGAGAAATTTGGGCTCCCCCCTGGAAATGCCTTCAGCTACATGCAGGTAAGGGCGTTCGTTAGGCGTCAGGTGGTGGAGTTCCCGCTGCTGCCGGCGGGCAGGGTCCAGGACAGGGTGCTTTCGGGGGTGGGGGTTGAAGAGGGGAGGATCTCAGAAAGTTATCAGGATGCAGGAGGAGGAGGAGGCCTCGGTGGAGGAGCTAAATGGTAAGTGGGAGGAGGAGCTAGGGGACGAGATCAACGAGGGTACGTGGGCAGATGCCCTAGGAAGGGTAAACTCTTCCTCCTCTTGCGCGAGGTTGAGCCTGATACAATTTAAGGTGTTGCACATGACCGGGACAAGGCTGAGACGGCTTTTTGGGAGTGAGGACAGATGCGTGAGGTGTTCGGGGAGTCCAGCAAACCATACCCACATGTTCTGGGCGTGCCCAGCATTGGAGGAGTTCTGGAGGGGCATAGCGAGGACGGCGTCAAGGGTGGTGAATTCCAGGGTTAAGCCAGGCAGGGGGCTCGCAATATTTGGGGTGTCAGATGAGCCGGGAGTACAGGAGGCGAAAGAGGCCGGTATCCTGGCCTTTGCGTCCCTTGTAGCCCGGCGAAGGATTCTGCTTCAGTGGAAGGATGCAAGGCCCGCCAGTGTGGAATCCTGGATTAACGACAGGGCAGGGTTTATTAAATTGGAGAAGGTGAAATTTGCCTTAAGGGGGTCTGTGCAAGGGTTCTTCAGGCAGTGGCAGCCGTTCCTAGACTTCCTAGCGGAGCGTTAGGGGATGGTCAATAGCAGCAGCAACCCGGTGGGGGGGGGGGGGTGGGGGGGAAAGAGGGGGGTACGTTTGTGTTTGGTTGGGGATTTACTATGGTTTACTGGTTAACGTTTATTTATTGTTTATTCTTGTTGTTTTATTATTTGTGTAAAGGGGCGGGGTGGGGGGGGTTCTAGTTTTCCTTTCTGTTATTTATAATATGTGAAAAGTTTGAATAAATATTATTTTTTAAAAACATTGTTGGGACTTTACTAAAAGCGAGATTTTAACTTCCCCAACATTGAATGGGACTAATCTAGTGTTGGAGGTGTACCCGTCTCCCCGAACAGGCGCTGGAATGTGGCGACTAGGGGCTTTTCACAGTAACTTCATTGAAGCCTACTCGTGACAATTAGCGATTTTCATTTCATTTTAGATGGAGCAGAATTTGTCAGGAGCATCCAGGAGAGTTTTTTAGAGCATTATGTAAATAGACCAACTCGGGAAGGGGCCATACTGGACCTGGTATTGGGGAATGATCCCGGCCAGGTGGTTGAAGTTTCAGTCGGTGATTACTTTGGGAATAGTGATCACAATTCCGTAAGTTTTAGAATACTTATGGACAAAGACAAGGGTGGTCCTAAAGGAAGAGTGCTAAATTGGGGAAAGGCCAAGTATAAAAAAATTCGGCAGGAGCTGGGGAATGTGGATTGGGAGCAGCTGTTTAAGGGTAAATCCACATTTGAAATGTGGGAATCTTTTAAGGAAAGGTTGATTAGAGTGCAGGACAGACATGTCCCTGTGAAAATGAGGGATAGAAATGGCAAGATTAGGGAACTATGGATGACAGTTGGAATTGTGAGACTAGCTAAAATGAAAAAGGAAGCATACATAAGATCTAGGTGACTTAAAACTGATGAAGCTTTGTAGGAATATCGGGAAAGTGGGACAAATCTCAAACGTGAGATAAAGAGGTCATGAAATATCTTTGGCTAACAGGGTTAAGGAAAATCCCAAAGCCTTTTATTTGTGTATAAGGAGCAAGAAGGTAACTAGAGAAAGGATTGGCCCACTCAAAGACAAAAGAGGGAATTTATGAGTGGAGTCAGAGGAAATGGGTGAGATTCTTAATGAGTACTTTGCATCAGTATTGACCAAGGAGAGGGACAAGACGGATGTTAAGGTTAGGGATGGATGTTTAAATACTCTAGGTCAAGTCGGCATAAGGAAGGGGGAAGTTTTGGGTATTCTAAAAGGCATTAAGGTGGACAAGTCCCCAGGTCCGGATGGGATCTATCCCAGGTTATTGAGGGAAGCGAGGGACGAAATAGCTGGGGCCTTAACAGATATCTTTGCAGCATCCTTGAGCACGGGTGAGGTCCCAGAGGACTGGAGAATTGCTAATGTTGTCCCTTTGTTTAAGAAGGGTAGCAGGGATAATCCAGGGAATTATAGACCCGTGAGCTTGACGGCAGTGGTAGGCAAACAGTTGGAGAAGATACTGAGGGATAGGATCTATTCACATTTGGAAGAAAAAAAACTTATCAGTGATAGGCAGCATGGTTTTGTGCAGGGACGGTCATGTCTTACAAACCTAATAGAATTCTTTGAGGAAGTGACAAAGTTAATTGATGAGGGAAGGGCTGTAGATGTCATATACATGGACTTCAGTAAGGCATTTGATAAAGTTTCCCATGGCAGGTTGATGGAAAAAGTGAAGTCGCATGGGGTTCAGGGTGTACTAGCTAGATGGATAAAGAACTGGCTGGGCAACAGGAGACAGAGAGTAGTGGTGTCTCAAAATGGAGAAAGGTAACTAGTGGTGCTCGGACCACTGTTGTTTGCGATATACTGTCGGGAAGGTAAGTTTACCCCTTTAAAAACTTATCTTTAGAGCTGCAGGAAGTCGGCCGTGGGGATTTCTGGGAAAATTTTTTAGTACCTGTATATAAGTTGGGCGGTTGCTAAACCCGAGACACTACACTTGTAGTGTCCCCCACCCTTCCACCTACTCTAATCTAAGCGGTTGAGTGAATATCAGGTAAGCTCTTCCCTTCTTTTTCTTGTTTTATCTAGAGGGGATGGCTGGGAAGGCAGTACAATGTTCCTCCTGCAGCATGTTTGAGGTGAGGGACGCCATCAGTGTCCCTGCTGATTTCGTCTGTGGGAAGTGCACCCATCTCCAACTCCTCAGAAACCGTGTTAGGGAACTGGAGCTGGAGCTGGATGAACTTCGGATCATTCGGGAGGCAGAGGTGGTCATAGATAGAAGCTTCAGGGATGTAGTTACTCCGAAGAATAAAGATATATGGGTGACGGTGAGAGGGGCTGGAAGGAAGCAGTCAGTACAGGGATCCCCTTAGTAACAAGTATACCGCTTTGGATACTGTTGGGGGGGGGGGGGGGACTTACCAGGAGTAAGCCATGGGGTATAGGTCTCTGGCACAGAGTCTGTCCCTGTTGCTCAGAAGGGAAGGGGGGAAAGGAGTAGAGCATTAGTCATTGGAGACTCCATAGTTAGGGGGATAGATAGGAGATTATGTGGGAACGAGAGAGACTCACGGTTGGTGTGTTTCCTCCCAGGTGCCAGGGTCCACGATGTCTCAGCTCGTGTTTTTGGGATCCTTTAGGGGGAGAGGGAGCAGCCCCAAGTCATGGTCTACATAGGTACCAACGACATAGGTAGGAAAAGGGATAGGGATGTAAGGCAGGAATTCAGGGAGCTAGGGTGGAAACTTAGATCTCGGACAAACAGAGTTATTATCTCTGGGTTGTTACCCGTGCCATGTGCTAGCAAGACGAGGAATAGGGAGAGAGAGCAGTTGAACATGTGGCTACAGGGATGGTGCAGGAGGGAGGGTTTCAGATTCCTGGATAATTGGGGTTCATTCTGGGGTAGGTGGGACCTCTACAAATGGGATGGTCTACTCCTGGACCAGAGGGGTACCAATATCCTGCGGGGGAAATTTTCTAATGCTCTTCGGGAGGGTTTAAACTAGTTCAGCAGGGGATTGGGAAGCTGAATTGTAGCTCCAGTATACAGGAGGTTGAGAGTAGTGAGGTCATGAGTAAGGTTTCAAAGTTGCAGGAGTGTACCGGCAGGCAGGAAGGTGGTTTAAAGTGTGTCTACTTCAATGTCAGGAGCATCCGGAATAAGGTGGGTGAACTTGCGGCATGGGTTGGTACCTGGGACTTCGATGTTGTGGCCATTTCGGAGACATGGATAGAGCAGGGACAGGAATGGTTGTTGCAGGTGCCGGGGTTTAGATATTTCAGTAAGTTCAGGGAAGGTGGTAAGAGAGGGGGAGGGGTGGCATTGTTAGTCAAGGACAGTATTACGGTGGCAGAAAGGATGTTTGATGAGGACTCGTCTAATGAGCTAGTATGGGCTGAGGTTAGAAACAGGAAAGGAGAGGTCACCCTGTTAGGGGTTTTCTATAGGCCTCTGAAAAGTTCCAGAGATGTAGAGGAAAGGATTGCAAAGATGATTCTGGATAGGAGCGAAAGTAACAGGGTAGTTGTTATGGGCGACTTTAACTTTCCAAATATTGACTGGAAACGCTATAGTTCGAGTACTTTAGGTGGGTCCGTTTTTGTCCAATGTGTGGAGGGTTTCCTGACACAGTATGTAGATAGGCCAACAAGAGGCGAGGCAATACTGGATTTGGTACCGGGTAATGAACCAGGACAGGTGTTAGATTTGGAGGTAGGTAAGCACTTGGAGGTGATAGTGACCACAATTCGATTACGTTTACTTCAGTGATGGAAAGGGATAGGTATAAACCGCAGGGCAAGAGTTATAGCTGGCGGGGGGGGGGGGGGGGGGGGGGGGGAGAAGGCAATTATGATGCAAGACTTAGGATGCATCGGATGGGGAGGGAAATTGCAGGGGATGGGCACAATGGAAATGTGGAGCTTGTTCAAGGAACAGCTACTGCATGTCCTTGACAAGTATATACCTGTCAGGCAGGGAGGAAGTGGTCGAGCGAGGGAACCGTGGTTTACTAAAGTAGTTGAAACACTTGTCAAGAGGAAGAAGGAGGCTTATGTAAAGATGAGACGTGAAGATTCAGTTAGGGTGCTCGCGAGTTACAAGTTAGCTAGGAAGGACCTAAAGAGAGAGCTAAGATGAGCCAGGAGGGGACATGAGAAGTCTTTGGCAGGTAGGAACAAGGATAACCCTAAAGCTTTATATAGGTATGTCAGGAATAAAAGAATGACTCGGTAAGAATAGGGCCAGTCAAAGACAGTAGTGGGAACTTGTGCGTGGAGTCCGAAGAGATAGGAGAGGTGCTAAATGAATATTTTTCATCAGTATTCACGCAGGAAAAAGACAATGTTTGCGAGGAGTATACTGAGATACAGGCTACTAGACTAGAAGGGATTGAGGTTCATAAGGAGGAGGTGTTGGCAATTCTGGAAAGAGTGAAAATAGATAAGTCCCCTGGGTCGGATGAGATTTATCCTAGGATTCTCTGGGAAGCTAGGGAAGAGATTGCTGAGCCTTTGGCTTTGATCTTTAAGTCATCTTTGTCTACAGGAATAGTGCCAGAAGACTGGAGTATAGCAAATGTTGTCCCCTTGTTCAAGAAGGGGAGTAGAGACAACCCCGGTAACTATAGACCAGTGAGCCTTACTTCTGTTGTGGGCAAAGTCTTTGAAAGGTTTATAAGAGATAGGATGTATAATCATCTGGAAAGGAATAATTGGATTAGAGATAGTCAATGCGGTTTTGTGGAGGGTAGGTCGTGCCTCACAAACCTAATTGAGTTAATTGAGAAGGTGACCAAACAGGTGGATCAGGGTAAAGCTGTTGATGTGGTGTATATGGATTTCAGTAAAGCGTTTGATAAGGTTACCCACTGTAGGCTATTGCAGAAAATACGGAGGCATGTGATTCAGGGTGATTTAGCAGTTTGGATCAGAAATTAGCTAGCTGGAGGAAGACAAAGGGTGGTGGTTGATGGGAAATGTTCAGACTGGAGTCCAGTTACTAGTGGTGTACCACAAGGATCTGTTTTGGGGCCACTGCTGTTTTGCATTTTTATAAATGACCTGGAGAAGGGCGTACAAGGATGGGTGAGTAAATTTGCAGATGACAGGAAAGTCGGTGGAGTTGTGGACAGTGCGGAAGGATGTTACAAGTTACAGAGGGACATAGATAAGCTGTAGCGCTGGGCTGAGAGGTGGCAAATGGAGTTTAATGCAGAAAAGTGTGAGGTGATTCATTTTGGAAGGAATAACAGGAAGACAGAGTACTGGGCTAACTGTAAGATTATTGGTAGTGTGGATGAGCAGAGAGATCTTGGTGTCCATGTACATAGATCCCTGAAAGTTGCCACCCAGGTTAATAGGGTTGTTAAGAAGGCGTACAGTGTGTTAGCTTTTATTGGTAGAGGGATTGAGTTTCGGAGCTATTAGGTCATGTTGCAGCAGTACAAAACTCTGGTGCGGCCGCATTTGGAGTATTGCGTGCAATTCTGGTCGGCGCATTATAGGAAGGATGTGGAAGCATTGGAAAGGGTGCAGAGATTTACCAGAATGTTGCCTGGTATGGAGGGAAGATCTTATGAGGGAAGGCTGAGGGACTTGAGGCTGTTTTCGTTAGACAGAAGAAGGTTAAGAGGTGACTTAGAACATAGAACATAGAACACTACAGCGCAGTACTGGGCCTTCGGCCCTCGATGTTGCGCCGACCTGTGAAACCATCTGAAGCCTATCTGACCTACACTATTCTATTCTCATCCATATGTCTATCCAGTGACCACTTAAATACCCTTAAAGTTGGCGAGTCTACTACTGTTGCAGGCAGGGCGTTCCACACCCCTACTACTCTCTGAGTAAAGAAACTGCCTCTGATATCTGTCCTATATCTATCACCCCTCAATTTAAAGCTATGTCCCCTCGTGTTGGTCATCACCATCCGAGGAAAAAGACTCTCACTGTCCACCCTATCTAACCCTCTGACTATCTTATATGTCTCTATTAAGTCACCTCTCAGCCTTCTCCTCTCTAACGAAAACAACCTCAATTCCCTGAGCCTTTCCTCGTAAGACCTTCCCTCCATACCAGGCAACATCCTAGTAAATCTCCTCTGAACCCTTTCCAAAGCTTCCACATCCTTCCTATAATGTGGTGACCAGAACTGCACGCAGTACTCCAGGTGCGGCCGCACCAGAGTTATGTACAGCTGCAGCATGACCTTGTGGTTCCGAAACTCAATCCCCCTGCTTATAAAGGCTAGCACACCATATGCCTTCTTAACAGCCCTATTAACCTGGGTGGCAACTTTCAGGGATTTATGTACCTGGATGCCGAGGTCTCGCTGTTCATCAACACTACCAGTACTCTGCATTCCTGTTACTCCTTCCAAAGTGAACCACCTCACACTTTTCCGCATTAAACTCCATCTGCCACCTCTCAGCCCAGCTCTGCAGCTTATCTATGTCCCTCTGTATCCTATAACATCCTTCAGCACTATCCACAACTCCACCGACCTTCGTGTCATCTGCAAATTTACTAACCCATCCTTCTACACCCTCTTCCAGGTCATTTATAAAAATGACAAACAGCAGTGGCCCCAAAACAGATTCTTGCGGTACACCACTAGTAACTGAACTCCAGGATGAACATTTGCCATCAACCACCACCCTCTGTCTTCTTTCAGCTAGCCAATTACTGATCCAAACCGCTAAATCACCTTCAATTCCATACTTCCTTATTTTCTGCAATAGCCTACCGTGGGGAACCTTATCAAACGCCTTACTGAAATCCATATACACCACATCAACAGCTTTACCCTGATCCACCTGTTTGGTCACCTTCTCAAAAAACTCAATAAGGTTTGTGAGGCATGACCTACCCTCCACAAAACCGTGTTGACTATCGCTAATCAACTTGTTCTTTTCAAGATGATTATAAACCCTATCTCTTATAACCTTTTCCAACATTTTACCCACAACCGAAGTAAGACTCACAGGTCTATAATTACCAGGGTTGTCTCTACTCCCCTTCTTGAACAAGGGGACAACATTTGCTATCCTCCAGTCTTCCGGCACTATTCCTGTCGACAAAGACGACATAAAGATCAAGGACAAAGGCTCTGCAATCTCCTCCCTGGCTTCCCAGAGAATCCTAGGATAAATCCCATCTGGCCCAGGGGACTTATCTATTTTGACATTTTCCAAAATTGCTAACACCTCCTCCTTTTCAACCTCAATTCCATCTAGCCTGGTCGACTGAACCTGAGTGTTCTCCTCGACAACATTGTCTTTCTCCAGTGTAAACACTGTAGCCACCTAAAATGGATGCTGAGCTACAAAAATAGGTCAAGCGCTAAGACTGCTGGGAAACAGACAGTTTAGCCAGAACAGCAGTCTGCAAAGAGCATTTTGCATTCTGCAGCAGCAGAAACCAGTTTGGGCTCAGGTGAGAAGACCTTAGCTAGGTGCAAATGGCAAAACGCTTTGCATGCTAATGAGGCCATCAGACTTGAACACCCACACAATAGATACATTTGGTTCTGAATGGACACATTCTAATCAAGGCCCAGACATCGAGGCACCAGAAACCTCCAAACAAAAGGACATAAGAAACGCCCCCTCCATCACGGAGACCCCCTCGCATTGGGGGAATTAATCCAGTATCGATAAGAAATTGATCCAATAGGTAGAGCCCGCCCAAGAAGAGGGAAGGACAATGGAACCCCTATAAAAGATAGGGACCTCGTGTTGTCCGGTCTGTTTTCCGTGCTCCGGCTCAACTTCGGTCAAGGTCTGTTTTTCCGTGCTCCGGCTCTGACCACTACTTTGAAGATCCACTGACTCCAGCCGTTGAGCACCAGCCGCCGAACCGTAAGTGCCAGTACGACGCTCGCTACGCGAACTAAGCCCGCTAGAACCCCCAGTGACCAGAACGCTTGCTGAAGGTTGCAGCCCAAGACCAGGACGAAGGCCTCGCTCCCTGACCTTGCCTGTTCCTGTTAGATAAGTATTCTGATTACTTTAGTTTAGTCATAGCTTAGTCTCTTAGTGTGTGCATGAATATTTATTATTACTGTATAATAAATATTATCGTTTGGACCTTACTAATCGGTGTATCGTCTTTATTACTTTGAACTTGACCTTGGAATACTAGTGACGTTGTCTATACGGCAACTGGCGACTCCTAAAGCTGAATAAATACATACAACAGAGCCTAGCGGTGTTAAGCACTTGGAAGTTAATACACCCCAATAAACGCGTTTTACGCCCATAGTAAAACGTGCAACATTTAGTGGCGACTCCCTGACGGGACCCGGTTGAAAGTGGAAACCCCACACCGTCCAGGACCCTGAAATTTGAATTAGAACTCCAAATTACAGAGAAAGTAAGAAAGTAAAGAAAATCACAAGTATTCAAGGTGTTCAAACTAATAAGCGTAATTCGGAAGTGTGTTTAGTGCATGCGTACTAACAGGGCTGTAAGGTAAAACTGAAAGCATTTTGTTGCGACAAACTTTCGGCAGTTTTGTGAACGGAACATAGTGTAAGCCGTACCCGTTTCTTGAAACACAACCCCAGCAACCCCCTGTTCCAAATTAAATAAAAGAGAGTCAGAGAAAATGGCCATGCAGGCAATGGAACGTCTGATGGATCCAGAAAAGTTTGTGGTCGCAGCGACCAGCAACAGTAGCAGGGTCGGCCAGTGTCCCACGTGGGAGCTGGAACTCCGCAAATATTTACAAGGAAAGGGATGGCCCCTTTGGAAAGAGTTTTGTTTGAATGAGGAGACAGGTCCCGGAAGTATAGGACATACTTGGTGGGAGAACCTCTCTCAAATTTACAAAAAGACCCTCAGTAAAGCACGCAAGCCGATGGCGATTGTGTCCTGTTTGGCACAATTGCGAGGCACAGAGGAGGTCGTCAGGACGCTCCGGGCAGAATTAGAGGAAAGGAACCGCATGAGTAAGGTCGATGTCAGGGACATTGAGAAGGAAAATCTGGATCTAAGAGGGAAGTTGGTAGAGAAAGGTAGAGAGGTGGATGATGCCAAGAGGGCACATCAGTCTTGTCTAGCCCATTTCAGCAGTTCCCAGACCCAGTACGAAAAGGCTTATCAGGACGTGCAACGTGCCGTTCTGATAAGAGAGGAATCAGAGAAGCAGGTGGAGGCATTGCAGAGGCAATGCTCTGATCTCAAAGCAGCTTTGAGAGCACTCCATGCTGCAACCACAGAGCAAAGGCAAAGTACTGTGGATCACGCGAAATGCTGGAAACAGATTGCAGAGCTGCAATCGCTGCTTTCGGTGCAAAATGGAGAAAATGCCCCAGATTGGCAAGAATTAAGTGAAACAGCGCAGCGATATGTTCAGGGAACATGTGCGCCAACAGCGCAGCAGAAAAGGCAAGCACCCCCACCCCTCACAGATCAGATCATATCCGCACCCATGAACCCAGTAACCACGCAGAGAAAAGCCATAACAGAAGGCGCACCAGATATAACCTTAACTGTAACCCAGCTCAGGGACGCATGTGAGAAGATCACTCCGTTCCTCCCCACCGCAGACCCCCACCAGTTCTTCGCTAAAGTAAAACAGCAGGCTACCATGTACGGCCTGGATGAGAGAGAGCAGGTTAAGCTCACAGTGCTGAGCTTAGACCAGTCAGTAGTAGCAGCCCTCCCCGACCCACAGAACGTTGCAGGAGGCACCCTAGAAGAGATGCACACCTCCATTTTAGATGCCATCGGGTATAATCGAGGTGACCCCGTAGAAGGACTAAATAAGTGCAGGCAGAAAAGATCCGAACACCCCACAGCATTCGCAGGAAGGCTGTGGATTCACTTCAATGCAGTTTTCGGCGACTTAAATAAGGTGCATTTGAACCAGGAAAATATGGCTAAATGGACGCGCACCATAATCTCACACGCGACAGAGGCAGGACAGAGCGCTTGCAACAGTTATGACCCCTCAGAAGAGGCCCATAATGAGAAATGGGTCCTGAAAAGGTTGTCCCGCGCATTGGAGCAATCAATTCAGGCTAAGAATAAGGTTCAATCCCCAGAAGAGGCTCAGGCTGCCGCAGATATTCAGGCAGTGAGAGAGCATCAGAAACCCGCATGGGTCAATGAAGGGAAGAACAGCCCACAACAGAAAGGACAGGAATGCTATAACTGTGGACAGTTAGGGCATTGGGCAAAGGAATGCAATGCACCCCAGCGATCTCAGAGAGGCCAGCAGACAGGCACTCTGAACCGCAGTAAGGCAAAACCCATCCACAATGTAGCAGTACAGTCAGGACCCACCAATGTGGACGAGACGAACTGACGGTGTTCGGGCTCCCCCACTTGGGTCTGTGACACACTATGGGATTCATCAGGGAGACCCGTAGTCACAGCAAGAGTAAAAGGGAAGCCCATAGAGTTACTGTGGGACACAGGAGGCTCCCGCACCACCATTAACTCCACGACCACGGCACTTGCAGACACGTGGCCGACCATCTCCACCATTACACTTAGCGGGTTCACCGGACACTCGCAGCAGGGACATATTACAGCACCCGTAGCGATCCAGCTAGGGAACATCACAACCAAACACTCCGTAGTTCTAGTAAATCTTCCCCGGACAGCAGAACACATCCTAGGGATAGACTTTATGAACGCTCATAGCTTGTCGTTCGACCCAGTGAACCAGTGTGTCTGGCGAATGGCTAGATCAGACAGAGCACCAGCCACCCTCACAGTAGGAGACTACGCTAATCGGATTAGCGCAGTGGGAGAGTACTCATTCGACCTGACTACACTCCACACCGACAGACAAATAAAAGCCCTACTGAACAAACACAGGACAGCATTTGCAAGTCACCGTCATGACTGTGGCAGAATGACTGGACCAGTTCACGTTACCGGACAGGACCCCCGACCACAGAAACAGTATAGATTTCCCCTGGAAGCAGAGGTGGAAATAGAAAAGGTGATAGGAAGCTTATTGGAGCAAGGTGTGCTCAGATCGGTAGCCTCGACCAATAATGCCCCTATTTGGCCAGTGAGGAAGCCCGATGGATCATGGCGTCTGACCATCGATTATCGGGAACTCAACAAAGTCACCCCCGCAGTAGCCCCAACGGTAGCTACTAGTCCCGAGACCATGCTCAAGCAGGGACTCAACTCCAAATACTTCACGGTATTGGACATCAGTAGCGGATTCTGGTCAATACCATTGGCAAAAGCGTGCCAGTACAAATTTGCCTTCACTTTCAAATCGCAGCAGTATACGTGGACATGCCTTCCACAAGGATTCCACAATTCCCCCTCCATTTTCCACCGACAGTTGGCAAGTGGTTTAGAGAAATTTTCCCGCCCCGAATGTCTGGTACAGTATGTAGACGACCTACTACTGCAGACAGACACAAAGGCAGAGCACTTTACGCTTCTGGCCGAACTCCTGGAACTGTTGACTTCAATTGGATGTAAAGTTAACCCAAGAAAGGCCCAGATTTTGGAAACTAAAGTGATGTATTTGGGAACAGTCATCACACACGGCAAACGCGAGATCGAATTCAAAAGAATTGATTCGATTGTCAAATTGCCCCTTCCCCAGAATGTATCAGCCCTCCGGTCGTTTTTAGGACTGGTTGGCTATTGTCGGAACCACATCGACGGATTCGCGACAAAAGCCGCCCCACTCTCAGACCTCCTTAAGAAAGGAGCCCCCTGGGAATGGCTTCCGCAGCATACAGGCGCTGTGGAGGAGTTAAAACGAGCCCTTAGTGCAGCACCCGCGCTGCTAGTCCCAGACCAACTTTCACCCTACGCAATAGAGGTAGCGAGCACCGATCTGACCCTCTCGGCCGTGTTGCTTCAGGAACGGCACGAGCAGCTAAGACCAGTGGCTTATGCCTCCCGACTGTTACACCCAGTAGAACAAGGATTCTCTGCCTGTGAGAGGCACCTCCTTGCTGTCTTCTGGGCAGTGCAGTATTTCTCATACATCACCGGACTCAACCCCATTACTATTCTGACCGAACACACACCCACACAGCTACTCCTAGACGGTCGACTGAAGGACGGTTCAGTTAGCCAGATTAGGGCAGCTAGATGGACACTACTTTTACAAGGACGGGACATTACAGTAAAACGGACCCGCACACACACATATTTAGCAGACAACCTCCAATACCCAGGACAGCCCCATGACTGTGAAATTGTAGCTCCCCTGCATAACACAGGACCCTTTATCGCAAAAACACCCCCCAGGAAGATAGGGAACCCAAAACAAAGCCCCCAACCCACAGACACGTGTGGACCGCTGAGGATTTATGTAGACGGTTCCTCCACAGTTTTAAATGGTGAGCGTATCACAGGATGCGGCATCTATGTAGAGGACGCGCAGGGGCGCGCTCTCGAAGAGATAGCTCTTAAGTTACCAGGTCACTTAGGCGCGCAGGCAGCAGAGCTCGCGGCCATAGCGTATATAGTGGACCACCCCGATTCTTTCCCCAGCCCAGCAGACATATATTCAGACAGCTTATATGTATGCAATAGCTTAACAGATTTTTTGCCCCTGTGGAGGACACGAGGTTTTGTCTCCGCAGACGGGAAACCCCTTCCATCAGCCCCTCTACTCTAGCATATCTTAGAAAAAGCGAAGGACAGGACCTTCGGCATAATAAAAGTGAGAAGTCACCATAGGTCATCCCCCCTGGGAATGTAAAGGCCGACGCACTGGCTAAGGCAGGTTCCAGGCGAGGACACCTATGGACCCCCCCAGCTAGCGCACCAGCTAGCGCCCCTGTGAGCGCAGTCCACATCTCACAGACGGATATTAAAGATCTCGTAGCAGCACAAAAACAGGATAAGGACCTCCGGGAGGTTTTTAAAGGCAATTTTGTGCCAGAGTACGAGAGATTTAAAAACGCACTGACCACACATGAGGGTGTGATCATTAAGGAACAACTTTATGTGGTCCCGCAGCAGGACAGGAATGCAATGATTGCTTTATTCCATGATAACCACGGGCATCAGGGAATTGATGCAACAACGAGGCACCTCAGGCAACTCTGTTGGTGGCCTAATCTCAGGACTGATGTCACGCATTACATAGAGAATTGCCTTATTTGTGCACAGAATAACCCGGAGCGGTATTCTAAGAAGGCACAACTTCGGCATACTCGCCCAGTAAACGGCCCCTGGACAAACCTCCAGATCGATTTCATAGGACCATTGCCCCCTTGTAGGAATGGCTATAAATACGTTCTGGTGGTCATCGACACCTTTACCAAATGGGTAGAGGCATTCCCCTCTAGAACAAATACAGCAAAGACAGCTGCAAAGATCCTGACCCACCACATCTTCACGAGATGGGGTTTACCCCGAAGTATTGATTCGGACCAGGGATCTCACTTACAGGACGGGTCATGAGGAACGTCCTGACAATATTTGGGATAAAACAAAATTTCCATATTGCGTATCATCCACAGTCCAGCGGGATTGTGGAGCGCATGAATCGGACTCTAAAAACTACCCTTAGGAAAATGGTTCAGGAGAATAACTCCACATGGGATTCAGTGCTCCCATTTGCACTCATGTTCATAAGGAACACTGTTTCCACTTCCACAGGCTACACACCACACACACTCATGACCGGACGCCCTATGAAAGGTACAGAATTCCTTTTAGGACTGGACATGACCAGCCCCGAGGTGACAGCCCTCACACACGAAAAGACGGTTAGAGACTTGGTTGAGACTGTGAGGTCTGCACAGATTGCAGCCGCAGTTCAGCTAGGCAAACGCCGTCAACAACGCACAGCTTGTTTTAATAAGACCGTACACCCCACAGAATTCCAGGTTGGGCAACAGGTAATGTTATCTGTTTACAACCCCAGCAGTTTTTTGGCTCCAAAATATTCCGGTCCCTACTCAATTTCGGATAAAATTAGCCCCTCAGTTTACAGGGTAAAATATCCTAATGGGAAGACCGCGTGGTTCCATATTAACCAGCTTAAAGCATATGGGACACAGTCTAACCATGCTCATCATGTACTGCTAGACGCAGCAGAACACTTCACCCCGCCCACTAGAGACACTTTTCCACCATCCCCCTCACAGACCAGTTCATCAACGGACTCGCCCACGACTCCGCCCACAGACCACAACAGACCACGCCCCGACACGCCCACAAGCTGCCACAGCAGAGACAGCAGGACAGACACTGACTCTGAGGACAGCGACAGCACACAGCCATACAGCCCACACTGCACCAACTACGACCCCGACTCCAGTGACCCCATGGAAGTCACTTACCTTAAAAACCCAGAACCACCACCCGACCCCGACTACCCCGACAACACACTTGACACAACACTATGGCACAGGGACAATTCATACAGACTTGTCCGCAATGACGAGAGTGACCCCCGGTCACACAATTCGAAAATAGCATGCCTGATCCACACAAGGGTGTGGGATCCGGGAGAGCAGGACGACACGGTGTCTGACTCCCGACACGGCAACCCCTTTGTGACCCTGTTCACAGAGACAGAGGAAAAGTGAGGTGTCCAGATGATGTAAAATAGGAATCGCTTGAGGGAAGCGATGTCCTTTCTGATGGAACCTGCACGTATGTTTGTCTATCGTTTTATGTTTGTTTTGTTTCAGGAATGTAAATGTTTCAGTTGGAGGATGGACATCTTCTTTTCAGCTGAAAAGATTGTGACCACCTCACATACACGTTAGCTTGTCCGCCGATACCTTTGAGAACTTCGGTTCCAACACACCCAATAGTTTCTCTGCCGAAACCTCTGAGAACTTCAGTTGTATCCTCTGGTGAACCGACACGGTTCACGACTTGTTCCCTGTTTTCAGAACGGAGCATCTTGGCTCCATTGTTTTCAGGTGCCCCTCTATTCGGCGAATAGAGGCTGCAAGTCACGGTAACCACATTCGTACCCGTTTTAATCCAGGTTACTCAGGCAGTGGACAAACGGCACTGAGGACCCGCCCTGTCTGAGAACCCACTTTGGTCAGCCAAGCTCGGGTATGGCACAGCACGCCCTACCCGGGGATCCCATCCAACTCGTACCCGTAGCGGCCCATACGCAACTCATTCGGACGTTTCTTTCAAAATTTTGTTTTCATTTTTTGTTAGGCAGCCCTTCGGCCGCCATCCCACATGCTATTTACATCCAGGAACATTCGGATGGTAAACTAGCAAAGCCTGCGAGACGGCTCGCAGGAGAAGGATTGTTAGGTGTATTCTGGTCTTCAAAATTCGCTTTTGAAAAAGAAAAAAAATGAGGGGAGTCACAGGGTGTGACTTGGCCGGTCATTTTTAAAGGCTCAATCGGAATATAAAAGACAGATGCAATAACAAGTAAAGATCTTAAACTGTGTATTGACAGATACTGTGCTTGATCCCATAGCTTTCGAAGGTCGAGACAGGGATCGAAGCAAGGATTGTCCATACAATGCAGCAGCAGAAACCAGTTTGGGCTCAGGTGAGAAGACCTTAGCTAGGTGCAAATGGCAAAACGCTTTGCATGCTAATGAGGCCATCAGACTTGAACACCCACACAATATATACATTTGGTTCTGAATGGACACATTCTAATCAAGGCCCAGACATCGAGGCACCAGAAACCTCCAAACAAAAGGACATAAGAAACGCCCCCTCCATCACGGAGACCCCCTCGCATTGGGGGAATTAATCCAGTATCGATAAGAAATTGATCCAATAGGTAGAGCCCGCCCAAGAAGAGGGAAGGACAATGGAACCCCTATAAAAGATAGGGACCTCGTGTTGTCCGGTCTGTTTTCCGTGCTCCGGCTCAACTTCGGTCAAGGTCTGTTTTTCCGTGCTCCGGCTCTGACCACTACTTTGAAGATCCACTGACTCCAGCCGTTGAGCACCAGCCGCCGAACCGTAAGTGCCAGTACGACGCTCGCTACGCGAACTGAGCCCGCTAGAACCCCAGTGACCAGAACGCTTGCTGAAGGTTGCAGCCCAAGACCAGGACGAAGGCCTCGCTCCCTGACCTTGCCTGTTCCTGTTAGATAAGTATTCTGATTACTTTAGTTTAGTCATAGCTTAGTCTCTTAGTGTGTGCATGAATATTTATTATTACTGTATAATAAATATTATCGTTTGGACCTTACTAATCGGTGTATCGTCTTTATTACTTTGAACTTGACCTTGGAATACTAGTGACGTTGTCTATACGGCAACTGGCGACTCCTAAAGCTGAATAAATACATACAACAGAGCCTAGCGGTGTTAAGCACTTGGAAGTTAATACACCCCAATAAACGCGTTTTACGCCCATAGTAAAACGTGCAACAACACTGACGAAAAATATCCATTTAACGCTTCCCCTATCTCCTCTGATTCCACACACAACTTTCCACTACTATCCTTGATTGGCCCTAATCTTACTCTAGTCATTCTTTTGTTCCTGATATACCTATAGAAAGCCTTAGGGTTTTCCTTGATCCTATCCGCCAACGACTTTTCGTGTCCTCTCCTCGCTCTTCTTAACTCTCCCTTTAGGTCTTCCTGGCTAACTTGTAACTCTCAAGTGCCCTAACTGAGCCTTCATGTCTCATCCTAACATAAGCCTTCTTCTTCCTCTTGACAAGTGCTTCAACTTCCTTAGTAAACCACGGTTCCCTTGCTCGACAACTTCCTCCCTGCCTGACAGGTACATACTTATCAAGGACACGCAGTAGCTGTTCCTTGAAAAAGCTCCACATTTCGATTGTACCCATCCCCTGCAGTTTCCTTCCCCATCCTATACATCCTAAATCTTGCCGAATAGCATCATAATTGCCTTTCCCCCAGCTATAATTCTTGCCTTGCAGTATATACCTATCCCTGCCCATTGCTAAAGTAAACATAACCGAGTTGTGATCGCTATCACCAAAGTGCTCACCTACATCTAAATCTAACACCTGGCCGGGTTCATTACCCAGTACCAAATCCAATGTGGCCTCGCCCCTTGTTGGCCTGTCAACATACTGTGTCAGAAAACCCTCCTGCACACACTGCACAAAAACTGACCCATCTATAGTACTCGAACTATAGTATTTCCAGTCAATATTTGGAAAGTTAAAGTCCCCCATAATAACTACCCTGTTACTCTCGCTCCTGTCGAGAATCATCTTTGCAATCCTTTCCTCTACATCTCTGGAACTATTCGGAGGTCTATAGACAACTCCCAACAACTCCCAACTCCCGACTTAATTGAGGCATGCAAGATGATCAGAAGATTAGATAGAGTGGACAGTGAGAGCCTTTTTCCTCGCATGGTGATGTCTAGCACGAGGGGACATAGCTTTAAATTGAGGGGACGTAGATATAGGACAGATGTCAGAGGTAGGTTCTTTACTCACAGTAGTAAGGGCGTAGAATGCCCTGCCTGCAACAGTAGTGGACTCGCCAACACTAAGGGCATTCAAATGGTCATTGGATAGACATATGGATGATAAGGGAATAGTGTAGATGGGCTTTAGAGTGGTTTCATAGGTCGGCGCAACATCGAGGGCCAAAGGGCCTGTACTGCATTGTAATGTTCTATGTCCTATACATAAATGATCTGGACGAAGGTATAGGTGGTCTGATTAGCAAGTTTGCAGATGATACTAAGATTGGTGGAGTTGCAGATAGCGAGGAGGACTGTCAGAGAATACAGCAAAATATCGATAGATTGGAGAGTTGGGCAGAGACATGGCAGATGGAGTTCAATCCAGGCAAATGCGAGGTGATGCATTTTGGAAGATCCAATTCAAGAGCGGACTATATGGTCAATGGAAGAGTCCTGGGGAAAATTGATGTACAGAGAGATCTGGGAGTTCAGGTCCATTGCACCCTGAAGGTGGCAACGCAGGTCGATAGAGTGGTCAAGAAGGCATACAGCATGCTTGCCTTCATCGGATGGGGTATTGAGTACAAGAGTCAGCAGGTCATGTTACAGTTGTATAGGACTTTGGTTAGGCCACATTTTGAATACTGCGTGCAGTTCTGGTCGCCACGTTACCAGAAGGATGTGGATGCTTTAGAGAGGGTGCAGAGGAGGTTCACCAGGATGTTGCCTGGTATGGAGGGTGATGGCTATGAAGAAAGGTTGAGTAGATTAGGATTGTTTTCGTTGGAAAGACAGAGGTTGAAGGGGGACCTGATTGAAGTCTACAAAATTATGAGGTATGGACAGGGTGGATAGCAACAAGCTTTTTCCCAAGAGTGGGGGTGGCAATTACAAGGGGTCACGATTTCAAGGTGAGAGGGGGAAAGTTTACGGGAAAGGAAAGGTTTTTACGCAGAGGGTGGTGGGTGCCTGGAATGCTTTGCCAGCGGAGGTGGTGGAGGCGGGCACCTATAGCATCATTTAAGATGCATCTAGACAGATATAAGAACGGGCGGGGAACAGAGGGAAGTAGATCCTTGGAAAATAGGCGACAGCTTTAGATAAAGGATATGGATCGGCGCAGGCTGGGAGGACCGAAGGGCCTGTTCCTGTGCTGTAATTTTCTTTGTTCATATTCAGGGGTCATGGTTATTGAACAAGCCCAATTTCACTCAGTGAATTGAAGGAGGGCCACTCATGTGGCCCACTTACTAGCCTAGGTTGCCTATTCTGGTTGACAAGAAAGGGAAGAGTTGGAGTTGGAGATGGTGAAGATGGAGGAAGGGGAAAAAGTGAAGAAAATCTGATATCCTGCAGTTCGGGGTGAGAGCACAAAACACCATCAAAACTGTCATCAATGTATCTCCTCGAAACACATCACTGTTTCTTCATCTGATCCATGACCATCCTCTTTTCCCTTGCACTAACATCTCTTTTGTCATTTAATCTCCTGGCCTTCCACTCTCTCACTAATGATACTAAACTTGAAGGTGTGGCAAACAGGGAGGAAGAGTTCAGGAGAAGGTAAATGAGGTATTTAAGACTTTGTACCAAAATGTTTACAGGTCGGAACCTCCACGGGATGAGAAAGATATGGTGGAATTCCTGGGTGACTTGGAATTTTCCAAGGTGGAGGAGTTATGAGAGGACCTTGAAGTTCCACCGGAACTGGCGACTGGGTTTATTTGGGGGGGGGGGGGGGGGGGGGGGGGGGGGAAGAGCCCAAGGATGAGGATGCTGCTCCAGAGGGAGAGACAATTAGGGGGCTTGGCCATTCCAAACCTTCAATACTATTATTGGGCAGCTAATGCTGAAAAGGCGCTAGAGTGGTTTGGAGATTCGAGTTCGGGTGGAAGCAGAGTCTGTTAGGGGTGCAAGCATAGTGGAGTTGGTATCAGCTCCATTACCAGTGGTACCAAACAAACACTCAGCAACTCAGTAGCCACATTAAAAATTTGGAGGCAATTGCGCTATTATTTTAACTTGAGGGCTGCCTCTCGGCTGACCCCCATCTGTGCGAATCAGTTATTCGAACCTGCTAGGTTGGATGTGAAATTTAGGGAATGGAAGGAGTAAGGTTTAGAGAAAGTGGGAGACTTATTTTTAGAAGGTCGGTGTGCTACCTTCGGGGAACTGAAAGAAAAATATGGGCTCACAGATGCTGCTGGGTTCAGGTATCTCCAGGTGTGCAGCTGGGTCAAAAAGAACTTTTCAGCCTTTCCGATGAAGGATCCCACAACCTTGCTTGAGAGGATCTTATCCTGCTCTGGGTCGGTGGTGGCAAGCATATCGGGTATATACCAGCAGATGGTGAGGAAGGAGATGGGCTCTGTTACGGTTCTGAAGGCAAACTGGATAGAAGAGTTGGGGCTGATCTTGGATGAGGAGGTTTGGAATGAGGCACTGAAGAGGGTGAATCCGACCGCTTCCTGTGCTTGTCTGAGTCTAGTCCAACTGAAAGTGCTGTTCAGGCACACCTTACAAAGGCTAGATGAGTTGCTTTTTTGAAGGGGCGGACGATAGATATGATCGACGCCTGGGGAGCCCGACCTATCAAGCACACATGTTTTGGTTGTGCTTAAAGCTGGCAGACTTCTGGAAGTCCTTTTCTGAGACTATGTTGACAATCCCGAACATTGGGTTAGGGCCTTGCCCATTGGTGGTGATTTCTGTGGTTTTGGTTGTGCCGGAACTCCGGTCGGGGACTGACATCCTGGCCTTTGCTGCACTGGTGGCAAGAAGGCAGTAAATCCTCATGGGCTGGAGGTCAACTATACCGCCAAACGCCATGGCATGGCTGGGTGACTTGAGGAGTTTTTACACCTCAGGAAGGTTAAGTTTACCATGAGAGGGGCAGTGGAAAAGTTTGACCCCAGATGATGACCGATTATATTGTACTTTAAAGAATTGGTCACTTTTAGCTGTTAGGAGAGGGTGATAGGGTGGGTGGGGGTGATTTAGTAACTAAGTTGTACTCTTGTAAGAGATGATGGGGGACTCTTACTGTTTAATTGTTATTCTGCGTTTTTGTAGGTTTTGAACTAAAATGGTTAAAAATTATAATAAAAATGTATTGACACTTTATAAATGCAATTTTGAATTCTTCCTTTTTGCGACTCTGACTCAGACAGTCATCGCTTGAATCGCAAATCGTTCTTGCTATTACACTAAAATGCCTAACGTTTGACTATTCTCGTGTATAATATGACTCATTCATCAAAATGATGCATGGTAGCATGTCAAGGTTTGCTTTCTGCTTTATCTAATCATACAAACTAAAAGGAAAACAAGACTGTTTTGCTTAATTACCTGAAATAGAAACTCCTCTCAAGCATTGACACACTTGTTAGATAACAAATCCCGCCAGGTAAACAGGAAATGTTTGTTAAGATAAGACTATCAGTCTGGAGGGAGAGGTCAGTCTAAAACACATTTGTTACATCGGAAATGGCAGCGCCTGCAGGAAGTGCCTGGTGCCAGAGTTACTGCAGTTGCATCTTTGAACCTGGTGTTTTATTTATATTTATTTGCTACTTTAAAATACCCTATCTGACTTGTCAATTAGGTGGTTAATTAGTTAATCGGTTAATCAATATGTACCAATTAGAATGATCTTTGATGTATTTATGGCTAGAGGAAACCATAATCATGAAGCATGTTTAATGTTTACTGGAGCAATTTGTTGGCCATTCCCTTTCTGCTCTGTGGCCTTTAGGAATGGCTCTTTAACAAGTAAAACATATGAGAAAACAATAACAATGATAAGGGTTATGAGAACTGCAGGTCTTTTAATGCCACTTCCATCATTTCCCCGTCCAACTCTCAATGTTATTGTTGGCTTTTCTTGTCAAGCAAATGATAGCAAACAGCAAGCGAGAGGGGGAAAGGGAGGTGGGGACAGAATATTTTCACAGATTTGGCAAGAGTCGCTGATTCTGATTTGAAACATTACCGATTTGGACACTTCACTCTCAAAACTGAACCGAGGACTATACATTTCAAGGTTGGCAATCTCTGCATTTCCTGCTGATAAAAATCATTCTGAACATTTCCTTCGATCTTCACAGGGCGGCACAGTAGCACAGTGGTTAGCACTATTGCTTCACAGCGCCAAGGGCCTGGGTTTGATTCCCGGCTTGGGTCACTGTGCAGAGTCTGGACGTTCTCCCTGTATCTGCGTGGGTTTCCTCTGGGTGCTCTGGTTTCTTCCCACAAGTCCCAAAAGACATGAATTGGACATTCTGAATTCTCCCTCAGTGTGTCTGAACAGGCACCGCAATGTGGCGACCTGGAGGTTCTTACAGTAACTTCATTACAGTGTTGAAGTCTACTTGCGACAATAAAGATTATTATTATTAAAAGCAAATTACTGCAGATGCTGGAATCTGAAACCAAAGATAAAATGTGGAAAAATCTCAGCACGTCTGGTAGCATCTGTAGGGAGAGAAAAGAGCTAACGTTTCAAGTCCAGATGACCGTTTGATGACCATCATACCGGTGCCAAAGAACAACCAGGCAACGTACTTCAGTGACTATTGTCCGGTGGCCTTGACATCGATTGCAATGAAGTGCTTCGAGAGGTTGGTCATGAGGCACATCAACTCCGCACTCCCAGAATGCCTAGATCCACTGCAACTCACATACTGCCACAACTGGCCCACAGAAGACTCCATCTCCCTAGCCCTACACTTATCCCCGGAGCATCTCAACAAGGGCTCCTACACAGACCCCTGTTTATTGACTACAGCTCCACCTTCAATACCATAATCCTAGCCAAGCTCCTATGTGTGTTTCCAAAATTGCGCTTAGTGTTCGGTGGGGTTATTGGGTTATGGGGATAGGGTGGAGATGTGGGCCTGGGTAGGGTACTCTTTCCAAGAGCCGGTGCAGACTCGATGGGCCGAATGGCCTCCTTCTGTACTGCAAATTTTATGAAAGCTCCAAAACCTAGGACTTGGCTCCTCACTCTGAAAATGGATCCTCGACTTTCTGACCCATATCCACTATCAATAAGAATAAAAAAACACCCCCTCCACAATAGTCCTCAATACTGGGGCCCCGCAAGGTTGTGTTTTAGCCCTCTACTATACCCCTATACACACTGACTGCATGGCAAAATTTGGCTCCAAATCCACCTACAGGTTTGCTGATGACATGGCCGTAGTAGGTCAGATCTCGAACAATGAGTCAGAATACAGAAGGGAGATAGAGAAACCTAGCGGAGTGGTACGAAGACAACAGTTTCTTCTCAATGTCAACAAAACTAAAGAGCTGGTCATTGACTTCAAGAAGTAAAGTACTGTACACACCCCTGTCTGCATCAATGGGGCCGAGGTGGAGATGGTTGACAACTTCAAATTCCGAGGCATGCACATCACCAACAATCTGTCCTGGTACACCCATGTCGACACAATGATCAAGAAAGCACAATAGTGCCTATACTTTCTCAGGAAACTAAGGAAATTCAGCACGTCCACATTGACTCTCATCAACCTTTACAGAAGCACCATAGAAAGCATCCTGTCTGGCTGCATCACAGCCTTGCATGGCAACGACTCGGCCCAAGACCATAAGAAACTAGTCGTGAACACCACCGAGCTTATCACACAAACCCGTCTCCCATCCATTGACTCTGTCTACACCTCCCGCTGCCTTGGGAAAGCGGACAGCATAATCAAAGACCCCTCCCACACGGCTTATTCACTCTTCCAACTTCTTCCATTGGGCAGCAGATACAAAAGTCTGAGAACACGCACTGACAATTCAAAAACAGCTTCTTCCTCGCTGCTACCAGACTCCAGACGACCCTCTTTTGAACCGATCTGATCTCTTCACAAATCTCCTCTACGGAGTAGTAGATAGGCAGGACCTACTCAGTTAATGATAGGATGTTGGGGAGAGTTACAGACAAAAAGCCCTAGTACAGGTTCATAGCTCCTTGAAGGTGGAGTCACAGGTGGACAGGGTGGTGAAGAAGGCATTTGGTATGCTTAGTTTCATTGGTCAGAACATTGAATACAGGAGTGGGACGTCTTGCTGAAGTTGTACAAGACATTAGTACGGCCACACTTGGAATACTGTGTACAGTTCTGGTATATAGTTATAGAAAGGATATTATTAAACTAGAAAGAATGCGGGAAAGATTTACTAGGATGCTACAGGGACTTGATAGTATGAGGTATAAGGAAAGGCTGGATAGATTGGGACTTCTTTCCCTGGAGCGTAGGAGGCTTAGGGGTGATCTTTGAGGTCAAGAAAATAATGAATAGCATAGAATGGGTAGATAGTCAACATCATTTCCCAACGGTAGGGGAGTCTAAAACTAGAGGTCATAGGTTTAAGGTGAAAGATATATAAAAGGGTGCAGAGGGGCAATTTTTTCACAGAGGGTGGTGAGTGTCTGGAACGAGGTCAGAGGCAGTAGTAGAAGTGGGTACAATTTTTTCTTTCAAAAAGCATTGTTTGTTATATTGGAAAGATGGTTATAGAAGGATATGGGGCAAATGCGGGCAATTGGGACTAGCTTAGTAGGACAAACTGGGCGGCATGGACAAGTTGGGGCGAAGGGCCTATTTTCATGCTGTAAACCTCTGACTCTAGAAATACACTCCTGTATGCTTCACCCGACACCTGTGCTTATGTATTTACATTGTGTAGTTGAAGTTAGCCCTATGTATTTTCTTTTCATGTATGGAATGGTATCTGAACTGTACACAGCTTATTGTACACGTGACAATAAACAAACCCAATCCAGTGTTCAATTGCAATAGATCCAGCTAAAACATGAGCCTTTTTTCCTTAAAAGGCTCTCCAATTGCTCAGCAATGCAAACATATTCTGCTGGCCTATTTACCCTTCATGCATTGCCCTCGAAGCACAATAGACTCACATCTGGATTTGAAACCAACCCCCATACATACAAACACCTTCGTCCAGCATGAATCGAACTATAGGTTTTACCATTCCAGCAGAGAAACATTAAATTAAACCCACTTAAAACTATACCTTATTTAAATGTTTACCAATACAAATATAAATCCCTTAAAACTATCTTTGTTTTCATAATATCCAACTTCTCCAATCTATCCTCATAGCTGCAGTTGTTTATCCCTGGCTTCATTCTTGTGAATCTCCTCTGTACTCCCTCCAATGCCGTCACATCTAAGTATAGCATCCAGAACTAGATGCAGTACTCCAGATGAGGACTAGCTAGTGTCTTATACAAGTTCAATATGACCGTCTTGCTCTTGTACTCAATACTCCTATCAATAAAACATAAGATACTATATACCTTTATTAACTGCCCTTTCAACATGCCCGGTCACCTTCAATGACTGACGTACATTTGCACCGAGGTTCCTTTGTTCCTGCACCTGTTTCTTCACATACATCCGGCCAAAATGAATCACCTCATACTTCTCTGCCTTGAGCTTTATCTGCCACTCGCCTGCCTAAACCACTAACATGATGACTATGTCCTTTTGAAGTTTAAGACTTATCTCCATCACAGTTCACAATGATTCCAATCTTTGCATCATCCACAAATTTTGAAGCAATGCTTTGCATGCCAATCTAGGTCAATAATATATATCAGGAAGAACAAGGGTCCCAACACTAACCCCTAGGGAACTCTAATACAAACCTTCCTCCAATCTGAAAAACAACAATTTCCAGTTTCCTGTCACTGAGCCAATTTCTGATCCAAGTGCCTACTTTTTCTTCTAGTCCATGAGCTAAAATTTTGCTATATGTGCCACTGTATCAAATGCCTTTTGAAGATCCATATACACATCAACCTTCTCTGTTACCACCTCAAATAAACTCCGCTAGTCAAACATGATTTTCTTTGAATCCATGCTAGCTTTCCTGAATAATTCTGCACCTGTCCAAGGACTATTGATTTTGTCCTGAACGATAATTTCCTGAAGTATCCCGACCACTGAAGTCAAGCTGACTGGTCTGTAGTTGCGGCTTTATCCTTGCACGCCATTTTGAACAAAGGTGAACATTCACATTCCTCCAGCACCACCTGTGTCTAAGACTGGAAGATTATCACCTGAAATGTCCACACGCCTCTCTCTCAGTATCCTTGGTTGCATCTCATCTGGCACCTTATCAATTTTAAGATCACCTTCCTTATACCTTCTACTCAATTTTCAATTTCTTGCATGTACCAATTACATCCTCTACCTTTGGCTGGGTAGCATCTACTTTCTTCATAAAGGCAGATGCAAAGCACTTTTAATACCTCTGCTACTTCTCCTGCCTTCACATGCAAAGAACAAAGAAAAGTACAGCACAGGAACAGGCCCTTCGGCCGTCCAAGCCTGTGCCGACCATGCTGCCCATCTAAACGAAAATCTTCTGCACTTCCGGGGTCCGTATTCCTCTATTCCCATCCGATTAGTGCCCCTTAAACGTCACTATTGTCCCTGCTTCCACCACCTCCTGCGGCACTGAGTTCCAGGCACCCACTACTCTGTAAAAAAAACTTGCTTTGTAAATCTCCTCTAAACCTTGCCCCTCGCACCTTAAACCCATGCCCCCTAGTAATTGACCCCTCTACCCTGGAAAAAAGCCTCTATCCACTCTGTCTACGCCCCTCATAATTTTGTAGACCTCTATCAGGTCGCCCCCTCAACCTCCATCGTTCCAGTGAGAACAGACAGAGTTTATTCAACCTCTCCTCATAGCTAATACCCTCCATACCAGGCAACATCCTGGTAAATCTCTTCTGCACCCTCTCTAAAGCCTCCACATCCTTCTGGTAGTGGCGACCAGAATTGAACACTATATTCCAAGTGTGGCCTAAGGTTCGATACAGCTGCAACATGACTTGCCAGTGAAGGCAAGCATGCCGTATGCCTTCTTGACTACCTTCTCCACCTGCGTTGCCCCTTTTAGTGACCTGTGGACCTGTACACCTAGATCTGACTGTCAATACTCTTGAGGATTCTACCATTCGCTGCATACTCCCTACCTGCATTAGACTTTCCAAAATGCATTACCTCACATTTGTCCAGATTAAACTCAATCTGCCATCTCTCTGCCCAAGTCTCCAAATGATCTAAATCCGGCTGTACCCTCTGACAGTCCACAGCATTATCCACAATTCCACCAACCTTTGTGTCAGCTGCAAGTCTCCTTATTTTAAAATCCCCAATCAGTCCTACTTTTTCTTTTACCACCCGTTTACTATTTACATGCTTATCGGAGACCTTGGGATTCCCTTTTTGGTCAGCTGCTAGTCTATTTTCATTCTCTGTCTTTGCTTTTCTGATTAGTTTTCACCCCCACTTCCTCTGGTATATTCAGCACGATTCTCCACTGTATTTCGTCATCTCTATCTCTCTCATCATCTAAGGTTTTCTCAATTTACATGTTCTACCTTTCCCCTCAAGGGAGTATATCTTGACATGGCCTGCAATACTATCTCTTTGAAGGTAGTCCATTGTTCCAACACCGACTTTTAATCCAATATTTGATTCCAATCACTCAACTCAGAAGCATTCTCATCCCATCGAAGTTAACTTTGCTCCAAATAATTATTCCTGCTCTGGATTGCTCATCTTTTTTCATAAACGCTCTCCCACTGTTACTGGATTCACTTGGGCCAATTCATTTCCCAGAACCAGGTCCAATAGTGCCTGCCCTCTCATCACACTACTCCTATTCCAGTCTATATTTGGATAATTGAAGTGCCCCATTATAATTACTCCATAATTCCTACACCTTTTAAAATTTCTTTGCAAATTTGTTTCTCTACAATGGCTTCTATTAGCTGGTAGTCTCTCTCTTTCTAATATACTCATCGAAGTTATAGCACCTTTTCCATTCCTTACCTCTTGCGAGATTCTGTCCTTGATCCCTCTTGAACATCCTCTTCAGCACTGCACTACTATTTTTAATCAAAACCGTCCCCACCCCCTTCCTGTCAATTGTTTTAGTGGAAAAATAAATCATTTGCACTCCACATGATGAGTTGACTAAAAATCTTTGTATATTAGTTGCTCTGTTCTGAGTTTGGCAATTAACTGGCCACTTAGATCAGCAAGAGCTTCGCCGAGCTACTGAAGAAATATGACATCTTTGTCCCAGTCGATGACGACGATTAACTGAGGAAGAGAAAAGCTGGCAGAGGGAAATACATAAGTATTAACTGATTAGGAGGATATCAGTAGTATCAAGGTGAATAGAAAACTTGGGAGAGTTTGATAGAACTAGAATAGGCTATGGTAAGCCATTATAAGGGGTGATGGAAAGTTGAGTCTAAATCAGGATAAATGTGCATAGATGCGACTGCATGGAGTGTGGTTAATAAGATTGGTGGAGTACAGGCACAGATTGACGTGGAAGCATGATACTGCTATAACACATCTGGCTCAACGAAGGCCAGGGCTGGGCATTAAATATTTCTGGGGACAAGTATTTAAGAGAGCACGGAAAAAAGGGGGTGACCTAAAAACTATCGCTGCTAAACTTTTGTATGAACATATCTCATTTATAAAATTGGTTCTGTATGAGGTGATCAATATTAACCTGGTGTGCACAACCCCCTGCAATAGTGCACCACCAGTAGAGCATCCAGAGAATACCCTTTTCCAGTAACCAACGGAGGTAGAGTACAAAGAACCATTAATTCTCAAATATCTCCAGGGCCTCGCTGGATTATCGCCATCATCTCCTCCAGCTCCACGACCAAGATATCACCACCACTCTAACTTCGAGCCAGCTCAGCGCAGTTTTAATCACTGAACCGTTAGCTGCTTTTGTGTCTAAGTCCTAGAATTCCATCCCTAAACCTCCACACCTTCCTTTCACCCTCAAGATACTCCTTATCATTTACCTATTCTGTCATCTGCTCTAATATCTCCTGAAGCAGCCGAGTCATGTTTTGTTTTATAAGACCTCTATCAAGTGCCTTGGGAAATGTTATTATGTTCAAAGTGCCACAAAATGCTGCCGTCGATCTCTCTGGCATGTATTTTTCCCCTTGACGTTACTTTGATTCCGGCGTCAGTTCAAGGGGATCTCTGGTGCCCAGCAGGTGATGTCAACAGCCAGGCTAAGCAGTAATCACATTGAATAATTCTCACAGACAGCAAACCAGAAAGTAACAAAAACATTACCCTTCATTTTTAATAATTTTTCAGATAGCAAAATAAAGATTGGAACATACACGAGATTACGTTGCAAATTGAAATATCATGCACAAGCTTTAATCTGTCGAATGTTTAATGGAGAAATTTGACATTATAAAGTTAGTTTTACGGCCAGAGGAGTTGCTCAGTAGTAATTATGAACTTAGTATGCTGTTACAAGCTCAGTTACACCTCATTTAAAATGCGCAGCATCATCAAAGGATCGTAAGAGACTAGGCATAGAAATGGTACATCACATGAATTCAAATTATTTCGGATTTCCAACTGTGGAGACTTCAATGGTGCAACCTGTGAAATGGGAGGGATTCACTGACAAATTCTGGATTTCCATGTTTAACTGCGCTTTGCCATCAGTTTCACAGTTGGAATGACAACAAACACTGACAATTTTCCCATTATGACAGTAATGAAACCCAGACTAACGTATTAATTACATTAGAACTCAGCGAGATCACTTCAAGGCTGTGAAATAATTACATAATCAAATGGTGATTATGAACCATGACAATATCCTCCATTTCCTTATAGCCTCTCGTTTCTTTGAGAGTCAAATTTTAAATTTAAGAATCACTGTCCAAGATTTTCAAATATAGTGCCTTCTGTAAATTCACCAATTTTGGGACCCCTCCCCTCTAGAGTTATGCTAACAATTGAAAGTGGAATGCTCTACCCTTTTATGATCAAATTACAATGCAGCTGAACATGTCAGAAGAAACTGCTGGCTCATTCAACTACAATGAACCACTGTTCCTTGCAATTTAAATTCCTATGGTATTTAAAACATTGCCACATCTGGGTGTAGTAATGAATAAATCATTAGCCGACAAAACCAAGACTAAGGTACCCTAATGATTTCCCTGCCGCAAAATCTCTCTCAATACTTGTTAAAAGGGGCATTCCGGTAATTTAGGTATCTCTCATTTCCACTACTGTAGACTTAATATGTTTACACAAGTTACAGTATTCCCACAGACACATTTTCTATTGAAAGGACTGGCAGGATGTTTACAGTCCCCGCAAGACAAACATATTATATCTTTCTCTTTAATTACTATGGAAGACTTTCTACATTTATTTTGACATACACCAGCCAAGACCAATCAAACTATCAGAGACATCCAAGCAGTAACAAATACGAATGGCTGTAGATTTAAAAAAAAAAGAATTTTTATTCAGGTAACATAAATATTCACTTATTTTTGTTCATTTGTTATAAGTTGAATTAAAGTTTGATTAAAACTTTAAAAAGGCTCATAAATGACAGCAGCTGAATCCTGTAATTCTTACTGATAAATAGTTCATTAAAGGGGAATAGAAGTGTAAAAAAAAAGAAATGATCTACAACAATGATCAGTCTTTTACCTTTTAAAAGGATATTTTTAAAACTAAAAGGGAACACTGTGCTAAAACAAAAACATTCCTCCATGATTCCGGATACTCAGGCTTTTCAACTGGGATTTCAGGACGTTGTTCCTGGTCTTTTCCACAAATTCGGCCTGAAAATCTTCTCCACAAAAAAATTTACAGTGTCCCTTTTAAAATGTACCTGCAGCACTGTAATATTATCTGAACAAAGTTGAATTATGGAAAAATGCATTGATTATAAAATAACAGTCTCTTACTTGCGGCCATTAAAAGTCTTTATGCTTTTCAATGATTAGAAAAGAACTGCTAGTTCTATTTGGAATGAACTATACCATCTTGCAATGCGGACAGGTTTATTTAAAACCTGATCACAAGATGACCATTCATTTATTGGGTGATAACATTCAAGAATTGCTCATAAATTTGTAAAACATGTCAAAAAGTCTGAAAACCAAACTAGGCTATTCTTCCCCAACCCTTCATCTCATCCTTTTTACCAACTGAAAATTTTCAGAAAATGTAAGTAACTTTCATTGACTCACCCTCAGATTTACATGCTCTGGGGGTGGGCAGGGGGCATACTGCAACATTGAAGATAACCACTTGCAGTTGATGAGATGATGCAATAGGCTTGAAACACTATCCTTTTATCACTGGGAGCTGGATTTGATCACAACCAGTGTGATGGTATGAATGCCTCCTTTTTCCTGTCGGTTGTGGTGGCTTGTACAAAAATGAATTCAGGCAGGCACAACACAGTGCAAGCCCTCAGCATGACTGTGCTCACAATTCAGCACAAGTTAACACTAAATTAGTACTGTCACAATGATTGGAAATTGAATATTTACATTGTGCATTAGGGATGCTTTTCTAGATAGTGGTTAAGGCACATTGTTGGGATGGTGGAGTTTCACCCTGTATCTTAACCAATAGTTTACCCAAACAGGAGACGGAATAATGCTGCCACTCGGTGCAAAGTAGTGGAAAAATCTTCGGTTTCTCAGTTTAAGCCTTCTGCCAAGAAGTTCGCTGGAAAAAGACAAACACAGGCAAATCCAGAAGAAAGCCTATCCATTAAGGAAGAGATTTTCCTATCATTATGATTTATGGATGAAAAGTCATGGGAGTGGACAATTTCCAAATAGCTGCTGTCGGGGGGTCCTGAAATGGAAAATCTCCCCAAATCAGTCTGCTTCCCCAGGTGTTAGAGTGGCTGCTATTGAAAA
Source organism: Scyliorhinus canicula (assembly GCF_902713615.1). NCBI lineage: Eukaryota > Metazoa > Chordata > Chondrichthyes > Carcharhiniformes > Scyliorhinidae > Scyliorhinus > Scyliorhinus canicula. Next base: position 141,448,094 of record NC_052146.1, on the reverse strand, counting down.
TAAATTGAACACTGCTTCTGAATAAAACAACACGCGTTTGACTGCCAAATGCTTTCCAATTCCAAAAGGAAACTTTAAAGTAAATTCAGTGATTCTGAGCTCCCATCATTCAGCCATGCTCAAAGGAAATGAGAATCGGAGATAGGGCTACAGCACTGCAGTAGTCCCACTAGAGTTCTGTTTAACATAGCTTGTTGTTGGGACAGTAAATGAATTTACCTGACAGGCCAATAGCCAAATGTGTATCCTCAGAAAGGGACAGAGAAAATTATAAAAATAATCCATCTTCTACTTGTATTTTTCAGTCCAGAAGCAGGGGTACTGCCTGGTCATTGCCTGGGCTGGGGAATTGTAAGTAAATGGTACACCTTCGTTAATAGAATAAAGCAGAAAGGATATTATGACTAAGTTCTTCCCCTCCTAATGGAGAAAAAGAACTCAAAGCGTCTAGTTCACAGAATTTCCATGTACAAAATGTCTTGAAACTAAACTCAAAACGGAAGATAGTGTATTAACTACTTTCAAGTTCCCCCACTGTATATGCAAATTGGGAACAGTACGTTTCTCGGCTAATGTAGAGGTAAAAGGTACTTTCACACAAACGCCTGTTTACTACAATGCAAACTGTATTATATAACAAGGAGTACATTGGGTTTTTCTACAAATGTAATGAGTTTGCAGTATGTAAAGTCTGACCAGGCTTCACATAAGCAATTATTTTATACACAGTAAAGATATAAATGTAATTAAAATGTATGTACAAAAACATCGGCAAGAACCTAAACTTATAACAACATCCTTTTAGCTGCCCATCACCTTCAAAATATACAAATTTATACTCATGTGTACACCTACACCTAAACTTACAGCACACGGATCTCCTCTAAATGAAATGTGAGCACAGAACATTTTAACAAGGGGTTAGTAGATGCATTTCAATGCTATTTTTCTTAAAACAAAAATTTCACAGTTAACAGCAATCTAGGAACTAAACGTTGCGTTTTCATTCATAGGTGTTAACATTTAAATGGCGAAATACTGTCTATATGACCTTCAATGGCTGCAATATTCTAAAGTGGTAGTATTGCCATTCAAATACTTCTTGGCGTGCTTCTTGCGCCCGTACCCCACCCACCCCTTTTCCCCACTCTCCCTATAAATGAATTTGTTGCACATTGGTTTTCACAACGAAAATCCAGTGAATTAGCATGGGGTAAAAACAAATCCACATCACTTGTCTTTAACAAAAAAATATTTAAACCGCAATTGTTTAAAGCACCAAGAATTTCTGTCAATTTAATTATCAACATCAATTTGTTTTGACCAGTGTGTTTATCAACCCTCCCTTTCCTGTCCCCAATTCAATCCAGAGGAAGAGTATGCTATATTCCTAGCAGTCTGATACTCTTCACAGGTACATGCATTCTAAAATTCAGTGCTTAAAAATGGATAAAAATCTAGTTCATTCAAACGCATCTTCCTCTTCAGCATCCTCGTGATTGACCTTTGCAAGCTCCTCATGAACCTCCCTCACCATGAGGATACGGGTTAACATGGCATCCAGAATGGCAGGGTCAGTTGGTAAGGTGGAATACCACATGGGGCTGTCAGGCACACACGAGCGTTCTGGCTGAAGGTAGAAAACGTCACTTCTTGACTTCACACTCTCAGAACTATGGAACGGTTAAAAAAAAAAAGTCTGGTTAGAAGTAATGAATCGCAATTATTACTCAAAGAACTTTTTATTTTTATACTGATCAAATGGAATGCCAATATGTGAGCATTGGCGCAAAAGCAAAATACTACAGATGCTGGAAATAGGAGATAAAAACTTAAGTGCTAGAAATACGCAACATGTCTGGCAGCATCCGTGGAGAATTAAACAGAGATAGCATTTTAGGTCAATGACCTTTCATCAGAACTGAAAATAGAGATGTAACTGGTTTTAAATGTGAAAGCATGGAAGTGGGGGAAAAATAAAAAGGAATGTTTGTGACAGAGTGGAAGGCAGGAGAGATGAAATGACAAATGTAACAGCATGCAAAGCAAAAAGAAAACAAACAAAAGATGGACCAGGAAGAGGTGTAAACGTGAATAATAAAACACTAAAGATAAAAAAACCAGCAGAGGTCACAATCTAAAATTGCTCAATTCAAGTGTTGAATTAAGAAGGATGTAAAGTGCCTGAAATAAGTGCCTGAAGCTATCGTTATTCTTCACTGGGACAGTGCAGCTATCGTTACGCTCCATTGGGACAGTGCAGCTATCATTACGCTCCATTGGGACAGTGCAGCTATCGTTACGCTCCATTGGGACAGTGCAGCTACCGTTACGCTCCATTGGGACAGTGCAGCTATCGTTACGCTCCATTGGGACAGTGCAGCTATCATTACGCTCCATTGGGACAGTGCAGCTATCATTACGCTCCATTGGGACAGTGCAGCTATCGTTACGCTCCATTGGGACAGTGCAGCTATCATTACGCTCCATTGGGACAGTGCAGCTATCATTACGCTCCATTGGGACAGTGCAGCTACCGTTACGCTCCATTGGGACAGTGCAGCTATCGTTACGCTCCATTGGGACAGTGCAGCTATCGTTACGCTCTATTGGGACAGTGCAGCTATAGTTACGCTCTATTGGGACAGTGCAGCTATCGTTATGCTTCATTCGGACAGTGGAGCTATCGTTACGCTCTATTAGGACAGTGCAGCTATCGTCATGCTTCATTCGGACAGTGGAGCTATCATTACGCTCCATTGGGACAGTGCAGCTATAGTTACGCTCTATTGGGACAGTGCAGCTATCGTTATGCTTCATTGGGACAGTGCAGCTATCGTTATGCTCCATTGGGACAGTGCAGCTATCGTTACGCTCCATTGCAGCTATCGTTACGCTCCATTGGGACAGTGCAGCTATCGTTACGCTCCATTGGGACAGTGCAGCTATCGTTACGCTCCATTGGGACAGTGCAGCTATCGTTACGCTTCATTGGGACAGTGCAGCTATCGTTACGCTCCATTGGGACAGTGCAGCTATCGTTACGCTCCATTGGGACAGTGCAGCTATCGTTACGCTCCATTGGGACAGTGCAGCTATCGTTACGCTCCATTGGGACAGTGCAGCTATCGTTACGCTGCACTGGGACAGTGCAGCTATCGTTACGCTCCATTGGGACAGTGCAGCTATCGTTATGCTTCATTGGGACAGTGCAGCTATCGTTACGCTTCATTGGGACAGTGCAGCTATCGTTACGCTTCATTGGGACAGTGCAGCTATCGTTACACTCCATTGGGACAGTGCAGCTATCGTTATGCTTCATTGGGACAGTGCAGCTATCGTTACACTCCATTGGGACAGTGCAGCTATCGTTACGCTCCATTCGGACAGTGCAGCTATCGTCATGCTTCATTCGGACAGTGGAGCTATCGTTACGCTCCATTCGGACAGTGCAGCTATCGTTATGCTTCATTGGGACAGTGCAGCTATCGTTACGCTCCATTGGGACAGTGCAGCTATCGTTACGCTCCATTCGGACAGTGCAGCTATCGTCATGCTTCATTGGGACAGTGCAGCTATCGTTATGCTTCATTGGGACAGTGCAGCTATCGTTACGCTCCATTGGGACAGTGCAGCTATCGTTATGCTTCATTGGGACAGTGCAGCTATCGTTACACTCCATTGGGACAGTGCAGCTATCGTTACGCTCCATTCGGACAGTGCAGCTATCGTCATGCTTCATTGGGACAGTGCAGCTATCGTTATGCTTCATTGGGACAGTGCAGCTATCGTTACACTCCATTGGGACAGTGCAGCTATCGTTACACTCCATTGGGACAGTGCAGCTATCGTTACGCTCCATTCGGACAGTGCAGCTATCGTCATGCTTCATTCGGACAGTGGAGCTATCGTTACGCTCCATTGGGACAGTGCAGCTATCGTCATGCTTCATTGGGACAGTGCAGCTATCGTTATGCTTCATTGGGACAGTGCAGCTATCATTACGCTTCATTGGGACAGTGCAGCTATCGTTACGCTTCATTGGGACAGTGCAGCTATCGTTACGCTCTATTGGGACAGTGCGGGAACCTGAGTACAGAGAAGTTACAGTGAGAGTGGGATAGAGAATTAAACGACAGGTGGCCGCAAACTCAGGGTCAAGCTTGTTGATCAGACCAGTCATCCAATCTGCACCCGATCTCCCCATTATCCACCATATGTTCGCCTTCTCCCACAGTTGACAACACTTCCTCATTCCTGGTGTATTTCATTCTCCCATTTTCTTCTACATTAGTCGTGTGTTCTGACCTTGCAACATTCCACAAAAATGCATTTAATATGTTTTCCTTTTTGCTCAACTAAAAGCTCCACCCAGACCACTGTAGTTGTCAAAGTCACTCTGTCCATTTTATTTCCTGTAGTTCTGTTATCATTTCACCTCCTTCCAAGAACCATGGTGGAGTCCCTTTGTCCTTACTTTCCAACCCACAGCTTACACTTGCAAAAGAGAACCTTCACCATTCCCACTACCACCATACACATCTCCCCCTCTCCCTTCAGTATTCCAAAAGTCCCATTCCCTCCACAAAACTCTTGTCAACCCCTCAATCACCCTCTATACTCCCTCCCCATTCTATTGCACATTCCCATGCAAGAAGAGATTGAACACCTCTAATTTCACCTCTTACATGCTCGTAATCCAAGGCTGCAAACATTCCATGGTGGAACAATAACTTATTTGACCTTTTAATTTAATACCAGCTAACGTTGCATCTCCTCTACATTCAGGAGGCAAAACGCATGTGTCCCAACTGCTTTTTAAACAGTACAGTTTCCAAGCACAAATTCTTTCTTTATTTCTTTGCTTCATTTGTTGACTTTGATTGGCAGCTATGGTAAATAATCTACTATTACGATTTACACCGCATTGCAAACCATCTTTTCCTTCTGTACTTATTCCATTATGATCCTATTTTGCTTTGTGCTATAATTCCATTTGTCATTTAATCTCCCCTGCCTTCCACCTTTCCAGACCTTCCTCTCTTATCCTTACCTCCTTCCCTTGCCTCTGATCTAATCTGTTACAGCTCTAAACATTTGCCAGTTGAAGAAAAGTAATCAACCTGATATGGTAATGGTTTCTTGCTCTCTACAGAGACCTGCCTGACCTTAGTGTTCCAAGCATTTTGTTTCTGTTGTAAACATTAAATGTGCTGCATTTTGTGTACTATTAATTTAATCTTTCATGACTGATTTTACAAGAAGATTGATGGCATACCATTTAGACAGGTAGAATTCGAAGAGGCGCACTGGACATCGGAGTGGATTATCCGTGTTTTCGGCTATTTCCATTGCACCTTCTTCTTCCTCATCACTCCGCTTCCTTTTTCCAAACTGTAACTTATCTACATCAGAAACACAAATGAGCAAATACAGCATTTATCTCCTCTGTCCATGTGGTGTCATCGTACTGGGTTTAGACTTATATCCTGTTCTTCTCAGCTGGTTACTTTCTCCTTTTGTTTCCAACAGACCACAATCTGTCAGGATAGGTAAAAACATCTCCTCCACAATAGTCCTCAACACCAGGGCCCGCAAGGATGTGTGCTCAGCCCTCTACTGTACTCCCGATATACACTCAACTGTGCGGCAAGATTCAACTAAAATTCAATCTGTAAGTTTGCAGATGATACGACGGTTGTGGGTTGTATCGCAAACAACGACAAATCAGACTACAGAAGGGAGATAGATCACTTGGTCGCATGGTGTACTGAAAACAACCTCTCACTAAATGTTGGAAAAACCAAGGAACTATTGACTTCAGGAAGCGTAGTACAACCCCCCCCCCCCCCCCCCCCCCCCCCCCCCCGGACACACACACACACACCAAATTCCCCAAAGTGGAAATGGTCGATAGCTTTAAGTTCCTGGGGGTCACCATCACAAAGTCTGTCCTGGGCCCACTCACGTTGATGTAACAATAAGAAAGCCCAACAACATCTCTACTTCCGTAGGAAGCTAAAGAAATTCAACATGGCTGCACTGACTCTCACAAACTTCTACAGATGTGCCATAGAGAGCATCCTATCCACTGCATTACAGCTTGGTATGGCAACTGTTTGGCCCAAGATTGCAAGAAATTGCAGTGTGGTGAACTCAACCCAATGCATCACACAAGCTTGCCATCCTCCCATTGATTCTGTCTACACTTCCCACTGCCTCAGGAAGGCAGACACCATTGTCAGAGATTCCTCACACCCAGGCTTTGCCCTCTTCCAGACCCTTCCATGAGGCAGAAGATATAGAAGTCTGAAGACCCGCACATCCATACATAGGGACAGCTTCTTCCCCACAACTACTTGACTCCTCAATGACTCTCCCTTGGACTGATCTGTTCCCTGTTAGAACACTATTCACAACGCCCTATCCTGCTCTTCTTTGGCCTTTGTTGCACACTGTATCCAATCACTATGTTGATGTACCATTTGTCAATGTACTCTGTCTATTGTTCTTTTGTCTACTATGTATGTACTGTGTATGTTCCCTTGGCTGTCAAAAATACTTTTCACTGTACTTCAGTACTTGTGACAATAAATATCAATCAATCAATCAATAGGGGGAAGGAGGGAAATCAGCACCACAATGATTATTTGACATGTCATAGTTACAGGAATCCCTCAGACTGTTTAACTATGATCCTAGAAGAGTATTCCTATTACACATCGTTAAAGTAGGTCAAGTTTTAAAATAAATTCTGTGTTGGGCCAAACTTCATCTCATTACTGTACTTTTCTCAGTGACCATACAGACAGGTGACTTCATCTGATGCCCTGAAGTGCCAATTAACTGTGTCTGACATCTGCAGGATGCAGTCTTTATCAGTCTTGAGATTTCTTACTTTTCCATAAAAAACTGGATTCCTAAATCGTATTGTCAACCTTCAAAATTTCAAAGTCATTAATGAAAGACACAAGCGTGCAGCTTCTGATCATTTCTATGTTCGTAAACTGAATAGAACCATTCCTCTTTCATTAACCTCTGTACAAATGTTTTAACGGGCTGCATTCACAATAACTGTAGCATTATACAAACTCCGTAGCTACAAACGTAATGTCGACTGAATCTTGAGTCAAAGCTAAATCCACTTCACAATAGCATTAAGTTTATAGTGTGAATGCACTGTTGGCGAAGCATCTGTGTCAACAAAAGCAATTTGATTGCCATATTCAAAGTACAGTCAACTATTGCCTACTGGGCTGCAATTAAAAGAAAATGCATTGGGCCACCAAGGGTACCAGACCTTACAGGTCAATAGATAGCTTCTGCATCATAGGAAATTCACCACATGCAATACAAAACACTGAATCAGGAATTTTCTCACTTCTGCAAATATTTAAAATCGTTATTGTTTTTAACATTATTCATAGGAAAAGGGAGTTTCACAGTTATAGCTACAAAACGGCATTCATACCCAACTCTACTGCTCCTGAGCAATATGAATTGGAATTTAATATATAATGGGATAAGTGTGCAAACCCTACTCGGGTTCAGATAGTATTAGGTTTATTTTCTCCTTTCCTTTTTTTAGGCCTCCACACATCATACCCTTTTTAAAATAAATTTAGAGGACCCAATTCATTTTTCGATTCAAGAGACAATTTAGTGTGGCCAATCTACCTAACCTGCACATCTTTGGGTTGTGGGGGTGAAACCAGAAAATGTGCAAACTCCACATAGACAGTGACCCGGGGCAGGGATCGAACCCAGGTCCTCAGCGCAGTAGGCAGCAGTGCTAACCACTGAACCACCATGCCGCCTTAGCCAATGTAGTTTAATGGGTAACTGCAGGATCAGCCATATAGCATTAGGGCAGCGCGGCAGCACAGTGGTTAGCACTGCTGCCTCACAGTGCCAGGGACCTGGGTTTGATTCAGGCCTTGGGTGACTATCTGTGTGGAGTTTGTACATTCTCCCAGTGCCTGCGTGGGTTTTCTCTTGGTGCTCCGGCTTCCTCCCACAGTTCAAAGATTTGGTTAGGTGGATTAGCCATTCTAAATTGCCCTTAGCAGGTTATGCGGGGATAGGGCAGTGTGCTCTTTCAGAGAGTTGGTGCAGATTTGAGGGGCCTGACTTGATCTGCACTTAGGAATTCTAGACAGACCAGTATTGTGTACTGGACAGCTGTTGTTCATGGTTAATACTTTATTTACAAGTCACAATTTTATCAACAAGCATGAGACTACAGGAAGACTTGGAGCTTCCCCACTTCGTTTTAGCACTAACTATTTGGATCATTTTGCGATCGCAAGAATTACTGGCCATTTTGTGATCACCAAGTGTGCGCCAATATGCTGTCATACATTTGGTTAAAAAAAAATGTATTTGTACCTGTATCTTTATCCTTTTTGAACATAGGTGGGAAGAATCGAAGGTAGGTCAGTTTTTGCTTCAAAGACTTTGTACATCTCATTAAATGAGCAAAAGAGAGCTTCATATGATCACTGACGCTTTTCAGCTGGAAGTATTTGGTGTTGAAAAACAGTAACGTATTGAGAAGGACCGTTGGAGAATATGCTCCAAGTTGTTTACATTCCCATAAATGTTCTTCTTCAATTCGACAAAATAACTGGCCTGCAGACAAAACAGTGAGACTGAGTATAGTAATAAGCACATTGAGTATGCTGGTCATAAAATAACTTACTTGCAAATGTCTTTTTTATTATTTATCCTAAGAATGTAAATAAAACCAAAACAGAGCATCTCGGATCTGAGTGCAAAGTTATTTAGGTCTCCTCAATCAATCAGATTTAAGGATTATGGAATAGTTAGTTGCAAGATCTATCAGCTGCTGGCAGGTAAGCTCTCAACAAATTGAGGCATAAAGTAATTCTGGGGTACCATACTGTAGCATCTTGTGAGAAGCAGGCAAATAATCCAATCACGAAATTAACGAAAAACACAAATTCTTGGGTTTTGACATTTGACCACAAAGCACCACCATTTTTAAAGCAAACTGGTTTACAATTTTAAAATTGTCAAATCTGATTTTTCATTAGAAATTGGTTCTTTGAAGAAACAAGCAATTTATTTCTCCTCCAAGAAAGGAACAATGCCAAAAATACTTCGGATAACTTTCCGTGAGTGCATAGTGATTCCAGGGATAAAGCAAAACTGAATTTCAAGTGGTCACCCAAATAACTGTTTGTCCCTGTTGGTTAGGATTTTCTGGAACTTCCAGCCATGCAAGTCAAAGGAGCACTCGGAAACCCGAATTAGGCAGAAACACAGATAATTGACTGTGTTAGGTGAAGCCAAGGTACAGCAACTAGAGGATGCCGGGAAGCCAACAACACGCATTCCTCTGACCATAGGAGTTAACAAAGGGCTATTTTTACATAAAAACAGAAGTTACAATATTAAATAATATATAAAAGAAAAGAAAGTGCACTATTCCCACTCAGTACACATGAAAGCTGCATTCCTACTTGCTTGAACTCCAACAGATTCCATGCTGTCGAGCTATTTTGGAGTCTGTCTGGGAATAATACCATATTTAATTTTAATGAAACAACGGAGGCATTATACATATTACTAATATGGTACCACTCTTCTCAAATGGACAAGAATTCCCTGTACAAACACTTACCATTTGGGAGAAGCTGCGGTTGCCAAACTTTCAGAGCCTTCGTAAGCTCAGAGGTGAATTTTGTGTAATAAAGGTCTGTGAAGATGTTATCAATCCTGCTGTTCTCAAATATGTACTGAAAGAAATCAGAACATTTGATTTATGCAGTTCTCAAAACAATCTCACTTGCCATTGAGAACAGGGCGACACGGTGGCACAGTGGTTAGGACTGCTGCCTCGCAGCTCCAGCGACCCGGGTTCAATTCCGGCCTCGGGTGGCTGCCTGTGTGGGTTTGCATTTTCTCCCCATGTCTGCGTGGGCTTCTTCCGGGTTCTCTGGGTTTCCTCCCACAGTTCAAAGTTGTGCTGGATAGATGGATTGGCCATGCTAAATTGCCCTTTAATATCCAAAAGATTAGGTGGATAGGTGGGGTTACTGGGTTGCAGGGATGTGGTTGAGGCATGGGCTTAAGTAGGGTGCTCTTTCCAAGGGCCGGTGCAGTCTCGATGGGCAGAATGGCATATTTCTGCACTGTAGGGATTCTATGATTCTAACATAACTCCCCATATGGCCTGGATCCTTAACACAACTACAAGAAGTCAAATGGCAATGTTTTAACTGACTGGGCCACAGAGGCTCTGTTTAAAGTAAGACAGTCTTTAATAGCACTCTACGACTGTTTTAAGCTACACGTTGATGATGTATTGAAGTTTCATACTGCAATGTTTAATGCTGCCACAGAATCAATCTCTCGTCCTGCCCAAACCACAAAGCAAACACAAACTGGAGGTTAAATGAAGTCCTCGTATGGGGCAGAAAATCCCTTAATGACCTACAGTAGAGGCCTGTGAACCAGCTTTACACCACTGGTGATAGGAGGCGCATGCCCTACTGCTGGCTGGAAAAGGGTTGAGGTGGATGTAACTGAGGGAAACAGCATGTGCTATCACTTTAGGGAAACTAGTTATATTCTAAATAATGACTGTGACTTGTTGACATCACCTGATTTCAAACAATGTGAGCTCATGCTGACCTATACAGGGAGAGGTTTCTTTTAAGAAAACAGAATTGAAAGTTGTTCATTTCCTCCGGGACCCGAATAATTTGGACGTTCCCAGTTTCTCATTATTCGTCTCCTGACAAGTTAGTGTTAAATCGTTAACCACTATAAATCTCTGGTTGGACGTCTGGTAGTTGGTGAATAATGAATACTTCAAATAAAAATATTAAAATAAGCAGATAATAATATTTTAATATTAAAATATTAAAATAAGTTCGATCCCGGCTCTGGGTCACTGTCCGTGTGGAGTTTGCACATTCTCCCCATGTTTGCGTTGGTTTTGCCCCCAAAAAAATAAAAATACAGACGGTTTGATGCCATCTCCTGATCACAAGAGCACATTTGGTGGATCTGTATTTATAAATAAAAATCAATCCATAAAAGTATTAACTAATGAAGCAAATTATTCTCTGGTTGATGGAACATTAATCCAATTTTCCAATGCCTCTTTCCAAATAATTAGTTCAATAACAGACAGGTCCGAGCGCCAGGTTGACAGTTACAGCAACCAACGGTCTACCCCCAAAACACAAATTAATCTAGTCATCATAATAGAAAATACTAATCTGCACGGGTGTGTATAACTACTCCCAACATATGTGACTTTGTAAACCATAAAATGAAAAACTCCGTATGAATTTAATTCAGTTTAGTATTGTTAATATTGTGTGAAATACCTGTTGAATTCCTAGGCAAAGGTAGAAGATACTGTCTGGCTCATACGTATTTCCATTTGGTCGCCGTACTTCTCGAATAAATTGACACAATCCATAACTGAGCTCAGCAGCGGTACACGAAAGAATGTCTTCCTTTAGCTTAATTGGTCGAGCTGCATATAAATTTACATAGATCATAAATAGGATCATAACTAATCACAAAACAAACACTGCTACTGAAACCTAGTGTTTTTTTAAAATAAGGGTTGGACTTCTATAATTCCCCAAATTATGAGGTTTCTACCTGGGCTGGGATGCTCGTGGAATAAAAGAGTTTAGATTCTCTGCAAATCTCCTGGTAGCTAGCATTAGCCTGAATTTTGGACTGCATGTATGTAGAGCAAGACCCGTGCCCAATTTAACCATGTGCATCATGATCCACATAGAACTACAGGAACTTATGGGTTCAAGCCTCACTCCAGAATTTCAGAATACTAAATAAGACACTCAAGTAGTATGTTAAAATCTCACATTGCCAGATGATACAATGGTAAATCAAGGTTCAGTCTGCTCATTTAGTAAAGAATCTCACAGCAGTCTTTCAAAGTAGTATAGGGAACTTTCCCGTTGCTCTGGTCAATAAATATGTCAGTCAACTCAAAGTAAATTAACTGATCATTCATCATAGTGCAGATTGTGGGGTTTAACAGTGCACAAATTGATTGTATCATTTATCTACAAAATAAGTATCTACATTTCAAAAGTAATTCAGTTACTGTGAAATGCTTCAGGAGATCCTGAGAAGCTGAAAACTCTATGTAAATGTGAGTTTTTTCTTCATATGCCTCTCTGAACAGATAAATCTGAAAAAATATGGAATCTCACGTACAAAAAGATGTACTACAAAGGTACCAAGCCGAGGCTTAGCATTTGTCCACAGGGAGCAAAGAGAAAAAAAACCACAATCAACATTCAAGGCCACATTCAGAAACCTTACATTACCCAATTATAGGGCAGCATTAGCAAACCTGGGCAGCAGATTGCATGCTTCCACACATCATGCCTTGGATTAGGGATGATGTGTGGGCAGCACGGTTGCACAATGGTTAGCACTGCTGCCTCACAGCACCAAGGTCCCAGGTTCGATCCTGGCTCTGGGTCACTGTCCGTGTGGAGTTTGCACATTCTCCCCATGTTTGCGTTGGTTTTGCCCCCACAACCCAAAGATGTGCAGGGTAGGTGGATTGGCCACACTAAACTGCCCCTTAATTGGAAAAAATGAACTGGATACTTAAAATTTATTAAAAAGGCACGGTGTATGGAGGCCTAAAAAAGGGAAAGGAGGAAATAAGAAAGAAAAGAAAAAAGAAAATCGAGATTTTTCAACACTGCAGTCTCTCCAATCCCCCCACGAACTTTGTGTTAATTAAAGGACCTTTGGCGAAAACTCGAAGTGCTGATTTATAATTTCTTCGACAAATTGGCGTAGTCGTGCAGTTTCCCTAATTTAACAGGAAGTGAACCCCGAAACAAATCTCTAAACAGGACTCTCTCAGCTGAAAGGGAGAGAGCCATAGCGCGACCCCAGCTGAAAGAGGGTCTGCGACTCGGCAGCCTTAATTACTGGCCAGTGACTCATGCTAGGAGAGTTATCTTAATTAATAAATTAAAGATTGCTGCATGAGAAGAACAAAGGTGCCTTAGAGGCTAACAAAAAAAAAAAACTGAACAATCCACAGGCTTCGAGATTCGCAAAAGGACTAACACCAGTGATCGCTCCTTGTAGTATTGTTAATAATTTCCCGTGGTCCTTATTGTTATAGGTATATGCTCCAAAGTATTTTTCAGAAGGAATGATGAGCAATAAACTCAATGCCCCCTCACGGGTCATCCCGATACCTCGGTAAAGATATCCGGAGCGAGAAAGAAGGTGGAACTCCTTAAAGAAGACAGATAAGGGAGTCAAAATGAGTAATAAAATGAAAAGAAACAATCGTAAAGCATTGGAATGAGGTAGGAAAACCTAAATAGAAGATAAAGGTAAAAGCGTAACAGATGGGTTCCTCTCTAAAGGGAATTCAAATTTGTCTGTAGACGTGAGATAAGGCTAACAGTTAACTGTGATATTTGTGAGCTGTAAGAATCTGTGTGTTTTGTTTAACCAATTAATTTTAGTCAAAGCATGAAGTGCTAAGTGGGTTGTGTTTTTTAATCATTTGTCAATGTGAGTCTGAGATTATAACTGAAGTGATTTTTGTTGAGATTTCTCTAATGCACTGAAACATTGCAATTAAAATCAGTTTAAAAGAAAGAAAATGCCTTTAAAATGCCTTTTACAAATGAAAGTAATTGAATATGAATAAGTTTTTAGATTACGTGAAAAGACGTAAATGGTATCATTCCAAGTTCTCCGTCCCCTTAGGTTCTGCAGGAAACATTAGCCATTTCAGCAGACAGTTGACCTTTTCTGAATTGGCAAAGAAAAATATACGTCTCTAAGAATAGCTAATGCCTATAAAATCAATCACTGGACATTGGCTTAAATGTGTGGTGTTTATAGCCCCCTCCCAGGGCATGTTTTGCTGCTTCTAAAATACTCTTATGGTGCATCTTGGCCAGCTTTGAAGGATGGGATTTCAGTCCCACCCGGCATAAATGGGGGCAGGGTTCCCAATAATGATAACTATTTGAATGAAGGAAATGAATCCCTCGAACACTGGTTAGCAGAGGGAAAGAGGCTATCATGCAAGGGGCCAAGAAGCATTTAACCCCCAGGAAGGATGTACCCCACCTAGTGACACCTTCACCTATTAGGCAGACAGACACTCTGCAAATTAGGAGCGGTAATACATTGCATTGATAATGGAATGTTTATAGAACTGCCTCAAATACAAGCTCACCAGCTGCAAAATTTATTCCCTTCTGAACCTGCGCCCGATCACTCTGCATCTGTGTCCAGCATGGCAGCTGAACGTTAACCCTTACAGTACTACTGTTAAAAGATTTTGTTTTTTAAAAACAGCAGAAAGTCTTACAAAAGGTTAATGACCCTTGGGCGCACCTGATCGAGTCCAGACAAGAGAATATAGTGACCCATTGCACGGCTTGGTATGATTGTGAGGATGAGCAGGCATACAATTTACAAACACAAAGTCAGTTAGGCAAGCAGACCTCGTTGCATATCACTCCTTTTTATTTTTCGGTGTTGTGGGATTAGGAATGTGAGTACAGTTGACCCATAGTCAGAGGCACCTTTTTAGGATGGGTTTAACTTTAGAACCCCATTTAACATTGGCTGTAAGACATCCCGCTGAGGCAAAGCAAATAGGAGAAGTGATCAAAGAAGCCAAAGGAATAAAGTAATACATGGGATTTATATTGAAATGGACAGACAAAATTGCCTGATAAAATTTTATGGCAAACAGGAGGGCAAAGTGACCTGGAAAGAGGAGCAATGGCCCTCTACATTTGAAAGTCAACAACCTCCACGAGAGAGCCATCATTTACTCCCTTCAATCCTGGCCCAGGTACTGGCACATCTATGGGCCCAACATAAAAAACATGTTGGAAAAGTACATTCTGCCCCAGCGCATTGGGTGCATTGCCCTGCCCTGTTTAAAACTGTACTGGTTGGTACTGGAAGCAGAAAAAGGGACAGAGGGAGTGATCAATGCACTATTACAGCAAGGAGTGTTGAAGAGGACACAAAGCCCCGGTAATGCCCCTATACTCCCCATTCCAAAGGTAGGAAGACCCAACAAATGGTGGTTTGTGCAAGATCTCAGAGCTATCAATAAAATTGTTATCACTATTGCTCCATTGGTACTGGACACAAATGTCATTTTGTCTTCTGTACCACCAACGGATACTTTCTCAGACTTTTTCTCCATACCATTGTACACGGACAGTCAATATCTATTTGCTTTTACCTATCGGAATCAACAGTACACTTGGTCGTGCCACCCGCAGGGCTACACAGAAAGCCCAGCAGTATATGCTGCGGCGGTTTAGAGAGACTTGGATGAATGCCAGTTGTCGTCTGACTCAACGCTGTTGCAATATGCGGGCGATTTATTATTGGCCTCACAGGGGGGGGTCTAACTTGCCAACAGGATACCTTTTTGTTATTGTCACATCTGGCAGAAAGAGGACATAGGGCCTCAATGGACAAGCTGCAATTCTGTCAAGAGACAGTTCAGTATTTGGGATTTCAGCTGCAGCAAGGACAGTGGAGGCTTGGGTCTGAAAGAATTCAGGCTGTGGCAAGGGTTCCAACTCCGCGTACGAAAAAGGAAACCCTCACCTTCCTCGGCATGGTGGGCTATTGCAGGCAGTGGATACCGGACTATAGAGAGATGGACGCAGTACTGCGCAAGGCTACCCTACAGGATGCCCCTTCAGTTGTTACCTGGACCCCAGAGGGAGCAAGCATTTCGTAACTTGAAACAAGCCACGATTAGCGCCCCTGCCTTGGGACTTCCTAATTTCACCAAGCCCTTTACTCTTTATGTGAATGAAGTAGGGGGATTTGCAAAAGGGGTCGTTGTACAAGAGCTTGGAGGGAAAAGACCCCTTGTCTATTACCCGGTCGCCCTACGTACAGTGGTAAAGGATCTGCCAAGTTGCTTAAGAGCAGTAACAGCCACAGCGGCCATTGTAGAAAAATCAGTATCCCTTGGACTCGACCACCCGTGTACAGTATTGGTTCCTTATTCTGTTTTGCTGCTGCTTAATTCATCCGCAACGCAGCATTTTACTATGGCTCGACACACTGGGTACGAAGTAATCCGCTCTAAAACAACTTTACCTACAGGCGAGTGCCAGCTGTCAACCCTGCTACACTCTTGCCTGCCCCTTCAGAAACAGAGCATATATATGATCATGATTGTTTACAACTGGTTGAAGCCACCATAACCACTCAACCTGATTTATTGAGTCACCCACTAGAAAATCCAGACATCATCTTTTTCAACGATGTGTCAGCAAACTGACCCTACTGGCCGGCTATGCAATAGTAACTCCATTCAAGGTAGTGGAAGCTTTTGCTCTGCCTTCAGGAACATCTGGTCAAGCAACCAAATAGTTTGCCCTTTCTAAAGCATGTATTCCAGCCAAAAATAAAACAGCCAATATTTATACTGATTCCCGATCCGCATTTGGGGTAGTACATGATTTTGGCCAATTATGGAAAAACAGGGGATCCATAACTTCCTCCGGCCAACCTATTAAACATGTTAAATTGGTTTTAAATTTACTAGATGCTGTTCAGCTGCCCAGCAAGATAGCCGTTTTAAAGTGCGAAGCGCATACTACTGCAGACGATGAAGTCTCCAGTGGTATTAGATTTGCTGATAAAATAGTAAAAGAGTGGCTCTCAAACAGCAGCCACACCTGCAAGCTGCTGTAGTAGAACTTCCGTCCACCATAACAGAACCAAAGTTAAAACAGGCACAGGAGCAAACCTCCCCACAGGCGCATCGTGCTTGGCTAAAAGCCGGTTGCTACCAAGACAGCCATCAGATCTGGGACGGTATGCCCCAGGACGGTAGCACTGTAGCACAAGTAGATAGCACTGTGGCTTCACAGTGCCAGGGTCCCAGGTTCGATTCCCCGCTGGGTTACTGTCTGTGCGGAGTCTGCACGTTCTCCCCGTGTTTGCGTGGGTTTCCACCGGGTGCTCCGGTTTCTTCCCACATTCCAAAGACGTGCAGATTAGGTGGATTGGCCATGATAAATTGCCCTTAGTGATCAAAAAGGTTAAGAGGGGTTATTGGGTTATGGGGATATGGTGGAAGTGAGGGCTTAACTGGGTCGGTGCAGACTCGATGGGTCAAGTGGCCTCCTTCTGCACTGCATGTTCTTAAAAAAAAAAGGAGTCTGTTTTTGCCACTATGTCGCCTTGCACATGGGCAGGCTCATGTGGGCAAAGGAGGGATGACACATGATTTATCAAAGGAATAATCGGGTAAAACACCCGCTGTCTTTGATCATCTCCCACAGCCCGAAATGCCTTTTGAAAATTTGCAGATAGATTTTGTACATTTGCCGATGGCCAAGGGATTCAAATACATGCTGATGATAGTAGACGTGTTTTCACGTGGTTGGTGGAGGCTTTTCCGACCAAAAGAGATGATGCTAGAACAGTGGTAAATATTCTGTTGAAGGAAATAATACCTAGGTTTGGAATACCGATGGGTATCAACAGTGACAGGGGAACTCATTTCACTAGCAAATTGACCAAAGCCCTCACAGAAGCCATGGGATTTGATTGGAAGTTGCATATCCCACATCAGCCGCAATCCTCAGGAATGGTGGAAAGGGCGGATGGAATAATTAAAACTGCAGTACAAAAAGTGTCAAAATAATGGGCTGCTATGGCCAGATGCCATACCCATAGTAATGTATGCCCTGAGAAATCAGAAAAATCGGAATACAGGCTCAACACCGCATGAGATATTAATGGGACATCCCATGACAACTGGAACTAAACCCCCAATGACTCCAGTGGCAGTAGCCTTAATATGGGCACATGAGACATCACTAAAATATGCCCAGGCCATGTGTGAAACCGCTGAAAACAAACATGAAAAGGTGTGACAGGCTCAGATGCATCCAAAAGAGGGAAATACACACCCCTTTAAACCTGGAGATCAAGTATGCGTGAAAGTACTAAACAAAGATTATTTTTCTCCTAGGTGGAATGGACCCTATCAAGTGCTGCTGACAACCCGAACAGCCATTAAAGTTAAAGAAAAGCCAGATGGGATCCACGCAACTCGGTGTAAACTACATCATATGGAACTTTGAGTACTAGCGAAGCGCTGCCTTGAAGAGAATGACGGCGTTGATGTTTTTATATATCATATTAATCCAACATCATGTAGAGGGTAAACTGAAAACTAATGCCTTGATATACATGTCCCATTCATATGCAGAGAGGGTAAATAAATCCAGTTGCTGGGTTTGTACATAAATTTCCAGATGCTCGGGAAGGGCATCCCCATGCGACCCATCCCATTCACCAGTAACGAGATAGCAGAGTGGGCCTGTGACGGAATAATACAGGGCATGGTGAAGATACACATGATATGTTAGATTGGAGATCAGCTGGATACGATATGAATAGGTTTAAAGGATGGTGGTAGCCTAGATTTAATGTGACACGCCAGCCGACCTATTTGATCCTTCCCAATTATACTGGAGTCCCAAAGGGTAGCATATGCTTGAGGAAACATAAACATATGGGACCTACCCAGTAGGAATGAGTCAGTGCGACCAGACCTTGAATTGGCAACCCCCTATGCTCCGCCTTACAGTTAAAGGACTATCCATCTTTGACTGGTCAGCAGTTGAAAATAAAACTAGTGGAGGCCCCTGGGGAGGGGATCCGATTAGACTAATGATGACTGATAGTAAAGGAAACCTGACCGCGTATAACGGCACGTATTTTATCTGTGGACATGTTGTGGATTTAGGTTATTCCGGACCTGACAATGCTCTATTACTAACCTATGCCCTTGGTTAACCTATCAAAACAGGGAAACCTGTTTTCCTGCCAAGACTCAGAATAGACCTCATAATGGGAGAATGCTTTCCAGGTCTCAAACAGTTAAACAAGGTCTGAGTTACTTTTTATAGGGAGAGTTCAGATTCCTCACTCATAACTAAATCGAGACCTCTTGAGGTCGTGGGTCCTATGCTTAAATGAGTGTCTAGGAGATCAACCTCAAGATAAATTTGCACACAGTATGATTTTAATTAAAGTATCTTTATTGTGAAAATACTACCAATAGATACATACTGAATTGCAGAGTTAAAGTATAAGTGGACTAAATAGTCCTTCTAGTTATCTACTAACATACTAACTTCCCCTCAATCGAATGAGATGTCTAAACATGGAAAAATCCTTAAAGAATCTCTATCAGTTCCTTAGTACATTTCTAAGAAGTTATTGCAAAACAATACTTACAACAGGTTTTGTCCAACAAGACAAGCTTCTAAGAACAGAACTGACTCTCGCCTTGAAAGAGGGGTCAGGATAAGAGAGTGTTTCTGCTAAAATCCCCTCTCCTTATGTACATTAAACTTGCTTATCAGTTAGGAAGGCATTTGTTACCTTGGCTTTTATTGCTGGTTAATTACCTATAGCCAAATGGCTAATTGGATATACTATCACTGATAGATCTTTTAATGGTTGTAGTGTCTGTGTAATTATCAAAGGGCTCTAAGATATATTAGCACGGGAGACTCGCATAGAGGCCTGTCTTTTTTCAGTGTTGTCATGTTCCTTAGATACCAAAACAGACACTTTTGTGAGGGTGTTATTCTAAGTGTCAAGAGGTATAGTTAAGGAACGATTTGTGTATCTATTTATCTGGAGAATTCCCGGTCCTTATATTTTGAATACTTATAGGTGCAGGGAGTGATCCCAAAGAATTTATTGGTCTGTCAAAGAAGAGCCTTTAATTGTTTGATGAGTCCTTGGAACCAGCTTGGAGTCTCTCCCATCAGGTGGTAACCTCTACCTGACCTTTAGCTGGAGTGGTTTTATTCCGTCTTGAATTAGAATGCTGTTTGTATTAATGCCTTATTTTTAATCCGAATTCTGCGGTGAACGTGATATCCATCACAGACGTAAGGCGTACCATACCCGTGGTTACCAGAAAATTGGGAGGGCTCCTGCTATTTGGGATATGTAGCCCTTTATGTACATGACATCCAGCAACTGCAGGACCATCCCCATCACAGGATGACACGAAGTGTCGTGACATTCGCACACATGCTGGGAATTATGATACCACCATTAGTAATAGCCACTAATGCATACGACCTATGCAAATTATGAGAATCCTTGAGCAGGTAGCTAATGACACTGCGGAAGCTGTTAAGCAGATAGAAACTGAGGTGGTTGCTGTAAGAGCGGTTGCCCTGCAGAATAGGATGGCCCTTGATTTCTTGTTAGCTGAAAAGGGAGGTACTTGTGCCCTGATTGGCCGTGACTGCTGCACATACATCCCTGATAACTCAAGAGAAAATTGATAACCTGGTGGATCACATTTGTAGAGAGGTAGCATGATTGCATGAGGATGGGGGATGGGACTTTAGCTTTGGGTGATTGGGAACATTAGGACAGAAGATTGTGATTTGGATTATAATCACCGTTGTAATCCTGATTGTCGTATGGTTACTGTTTAAATGTTGCTCGGGATGTTGTCAAGGCATTGGGGAGAGTATGTCAGCACTGCCTCCATGGTCCCAGCAACTTAACAATCAGGTGCCTATCATACGTCCATTCCCCTTGTATTATAGGCCACCCTTTGCTGTTGAGGACACTGTGATGTACTAACAATGCGTTGGTCATAAGATCAAGAGGGGAATTGTAGAATGGACTCTAGTTGGTGGATTAGTTGCCTTAATACCCTGTATTAATTTTAACCAGCTGCTTGACTATATTTCATGGAAATAGGCACATGGCAAAACATGATGGATATTTAGCCTCATTTCAGTCAAGAAGTTGTGTGTGAAACAGTCAGAAGGTCATACAATGTAAGCATGCAGCTGCACATTGTTTTGCTGACAGCTTACAATTATTATTTTTCTTAGGCAAGGAACCCAAGGCCTGTTATTAAAGTCTAACTCCAGCCTGCTCGGTTTTCTGTCTTTTTGCTAGTCTAAAGAATGCCTTCTGTCCTAGATATTGCTTACTGTATCATATAAATTGCTTGCCTTTACAATGTAAAGCGGGGACATTTGGAATGACTGTGGTCTCTCCAATCCCCCCACGAACTTTGTGTTAATTAAAGGACCTTTGGCGAAAACTCGAAGTGCTGACTTATAATTTCTTCGACAAATAGCAACAAGCGGATCCACTACCATGGCAACTGGAAACTGCTTGCCAATGGCAGAGTTACATATTTCTAGATAGGCATACAGCAATTCATTAGGCACATACATTTTCAAAAGAGAAGTGTACCTGTAATGTTCTCCCATTGTTATTGTGGGTGATCTACTAAATAATATCGAAGGCAGGAAACAAAGAACCAACTTGAATTTAGATCCATCTGAGATCAATGCCAACTCTAACTACTTACATCCAAATCGCAGCTCCTCTGTGGGGTCTCCTTTATCATTCCGAAATTGTACCCATGTTTTCCAAGCCTTCACACCATACATATACTTTAGAAACAGACCAACGTCATTGCCGCCAGTTACAGGTTCCTGTAAAACATCTCGGGTGTATCCCACAATAGACTTCTTCCTTCCCTAAAGAGTTAAATGAAAGCAATAGTTCTTACATCCTTTGTCGAAAAAGGCCAGAATTAACCAGCTAATTTGTATTTTCCATTTTGAGTCACTTTCCCGTTTATTAATAAATTTGCTGTATGAATACATTAACTAAGTAATGTAATCAAGAGCAATTACAAAAGCTCACCCGTTTCCTTGGTTGTGGGAAGCCATCTTTGTTCTTTGCACGTTGCATTGCCCTGTTTTGTCGTGCTGTTGCCATCCGGTCTCGTCGAGATGATTCAAAGTTAGCTATTTAAAAAAGTAAGCAAAAAATCTGATATTGCAAATACCATCTAGATGAATCTTTACATTATTTGAGATGGAAAGGTAAGCAACTTCCATGACTTCCAAGGAAAAAAGGGACCGTTGCATGTTTGTCCATAGATTACCGAAGGCAGAAGGGCAGGTTAATAGGGTGGTGAAAAAGTCATATGGGACACTTGCCTTCATCAATCGAGGCATAGATTCTAAAAGCAAGGAGGTCATGTTAGAGTTGTATGAATCTTTGGTGAGGCCACAGCTGGAGTAATGTGTGCAATTCTGATCGCCACATTGTGGGAAGGATATGATTTCACTGGAGGGGGTGCAGAGGTGATTCACCAGGATGTTGCCTGGGATGAATCATTTAAAGAGAGGTTGGATAGGCTTAGGTTGTTTTCGCAGGAGCAGAGAAGACAGAGGGGCGACCACATCGAGGTGTACAAGATTATGAGGTTGGTGACGGTCTGGAATGCACTGCCTGGGAGGGTGGTAGAGGTGGGTTTCCTCATATCCTTAAAGAGTACCTGGATGAGCACTTGTCACATCATAACATTCAAGGCAATGGGCAGTGCTGGAAAATGGGATTAGATAGGCAAGTCAGTTGTTTTTCATGCGTCAGTACAGACTTGATGGGCCGAAGGGTCTCTTCGTTACAGTATTATTCTGATTCTGTAACCTCCATGTGAAATTAATTCTGACAATGATTCCAATGGACATGAGCTTTTTCTTTTCTTCAGATCAGCAGCCGAGCAGGCGAAAGGCATATGATAATCAACTAACAGAGAGAGGTATGTAAAAAGTACAGTTTAAAGAAAAATAAGGCTATTTGATCAACCAAAAGGAAAATTGTGGAAGCAATGGAGAAATGAAACAATGAAGAATCACACAACTGTCCAACTATTGGAGGATACTCCAGAAGACTCGCAGAGCATGTCAGCAATATTAAAAGGCAATGCATAACTATTTTAATGCTGACATTAATAAAACCATTCCTATTAACATAGATGAACACATTGACTTATGTAAAACTAAGAACCTGAAAACAGATCAGCAGCCAGGCCTGATGATATCTACCAAAGAGTGCTCAGGGAATTGAGCAGGTGCTCTGCAAGACCATAGTACAAAGTAGTAATGGATAGATTTGGATCTATTTGGAGGTCACCAATGCTATCTGCAGTTCGGACTGTTGCTGTTTACTGTTTTATTCATTGGTTAGACCTGTCTTGAGTTTGAGTTCAGTTTCCAAAGGGAATAGTTCAATATCTATTTTATTTAATTTTCATTCCAATCACCACAATTGGATCACCCAGCCACCTTCTCAGCTCAAGGGAATATAGCCCAAATTTATACAATCTGTTGTCACCATTCAACCCTTTTAGCCTTGACAGTTTTGGAAAATCTGCAATGCACCTCTTTCTGGGGCTAAAACATTCTTCCTGAACTTGTAGGAATGAGTGCAGCTCGAACGATATCCAAGAAGCTCAACATCATCCAGGACAAAGCAGCCCATTTGATTGGCACCCCATCGACCACCTTCAACATTAATTCCCTCCACCTCTAACGCACAATAGCAGCAGTGTACACCACTGGCAGCTGACCAAAATTCCTTCGACAACACCTTCCGAAGCGGCAACCTCTCCCAGCTACAGGACAAAAGCAGGTGCATGGGAACACAATCACCTGCGCGTTACCCTCCAAACCACATAACATCCGGACTTGGAACTATACTGCCATTCCTTCACAGATGCCGTGTCAGAACCTGGAACTCCTTTCATAACAGCAGTGTGCGTGTACCTATAACACATAGCACTACAGCGGTTCAAGGTGGCAGCTCACCATCACCTATTCAAGGGCAATTATATCAGTTTTGCACTAAAAGGTTTAGCATTAAAATACACAGCAGGGCATGAAGTTGTGGTACTTGCATACCAATGTGCATTAAGAAAGCCAGAAAAAGTTAGGATTTGCCAATTGCAGTGTGGTGTTTTTAAAGCTGTGACAAGTGTTAACTCCTGTGAAAACAATGTCTCACTAAAAAAAAATTTTTAAAGCGTAGAGTGTCACTCCTTCAAATTTCAATTGTTGGAGCTTTGAAACAATGTAATCAGTCATTTTACTATTTCTTTGTCTTTTATCTATGTTGCTTAATCCAAATTTCCATTAATTATTCTATATTACATTTCATGGTTTACATTAGGCTCTCCATGCTTCACTAAGGATTCTTCACTAAAGATGTGTTAAGATGGTTAACAGCACTGCTCGTCTTGTTCATGTAGGTCCCATATCCTCTGTAGAGGATGCCCCACGGTTTCCGCTTTCTAATAACTGCAACTTGCAGAACAAAAACTTACCCAAGGTCTGTGGGCAGGTGCAAGTGTAATGCACCATTAATTTGCCACTAACCACAAAATCCAGGCCAATAGGCTTTTTTTGAGCCTGTATAATTTTATGACAAACCCTGACTCAGGTTTATTTTTTATATTCCTTTTGGTACACTTTGATGCACATCTTATATTTCTAGTTTTCTCTTTATTGTTCCTAAACATACAGGTTGAGCATTCCTTATCCAAAATTCCAAAAACCAAAACAATTCTGAAATCCGCACTTTTTTTCGAACGTCGACATAATGGCTCAAGTGGGAAATCCCACAAGGTTCTGGGAAATTTCTAGGTGATGCACAGGTCCCAACGCGCCGCACATGCACAGGTCCTAACGCGCCGCACATGCGCTTTTTCACATTATATTCAGAAATTAAAAAACGAAATCTGATACACACTCAGCCCCAAGCATTTCGGATAAAGGAAGCTCAACCTGTATTAACGGATCTTGTGGTACAATTCCAAAGGTGCACCAACATTCCAATATTTCATTCAAATGTTTATTTTCCATGTGCACACTTAAATAATAAATGTAAATAGACTATTTGCACACAATTGAATCGGATCTTGTTTTCATTTGATGTCAAGCAAAAGTCAGCACATAGCAATAAAGGTCAAAAGCTGTTTAATTTTGGTCATTACTAAACCAGAAACAATACTTATGCCCAATCTGGCATTCAATAATACATGAGGCAAGGTATTGAAGCAAAAGTTTTTTTTGTCACTGGCTCAGTGACACAAAATGAAATGAAAATTGCTTGTCACGAGTAGGCTTTAATGAAGTTACTGTGAAAAGCCCCTAGTCGCCACATTCCGGCGCCTGTCCGGGGAGGCTGGTATGGGAATCGAACCGTGCTGCTGGCCTGCTTGGTCTGCTTTAAAAGCCAGCGATTTAGCTGAGTGAGCTAAACTGAGCTATTACGAACACCAGTCAATTTCAAAATTGATATACTCAATTAAAATATTTTCAAACTGCACAGTGGGGGTGTGAAAGACCTACATTGTATTTTTAAAGACACACATCACTAAAGCACCTTTCCGTTTTCCCTTACTGACCTATTGATATGTCAGCTTCCAGATCGTCCTCAGGTCCTTCAATGGCCTGTGCTTGTATCTCTGGTTCAGTGGCTGGTGGAGGTGGAGGTAGAGGTGCAGATGTGACAGACTGTTTCAGAGTAAAGTTGCTCAGTTCATCCTCCCAACTATGCGGAGTAGACACGGCCTCCGACTCAAGATCCCCGCTGTATGTGCTACCCTGGTCTGGAAGGAGAACCACATTTGCTCAAGATGACCATGCTTTCAGTTTTACCACATGACCTAACCTCAAGGAGAGAAAAAATTGCAAGGGTTTATAGCCCTTAAGATCTGACTTAGTTTTTTTACGATAATTGAAATGGAGACTGTACGATGGTAGAGCTATGATCAAGTAGAAACCTTTCTGTCAAGAGATCACGCGATTTAACTGATACCGTTGTTGAATGTGGATGAAAAAGATTAACAATTCTTGAAATGCCACAAACTTAACTATAACCAAACACAAAAATTGTGCATGTAGTTTAGTCAGGTAGTGTGAATAAGGACACCTGCAAATGAAGATATATTAATTTTACACAAGACATTGGAGATAGGTGCTAATCAAATGAATTTCCTTTGATTCATTGAACAAAAAGCAGTATAACATAAATATTAAGTGCAGCCAACTTTGAGACTCAATGCTTTAAAAATGCTCTTTTCTGAATATTAAATTTCCTTGCTTCCTTCAGTATTACATGAAGACATGTAATTAAGCAAACAATCTACTCCCAAACTGGATTCCTGTATCCTGCTCTTGTACAAAGTCATGTTTGCCACTGCCCTCCACCATAATTGATCAGTACTGGTTTCCTGATCCTTCAAATCCCCAACTTCAAATCCCACCGTGTCCTTGTCCCGTGCCATCTCTACTATCTCCTCCAGCCTCACACCTTCTCTTGCACTTTCATGAATCTTCTTGAAATCCATTTTTTCAACCAAATTTTGTTATTTCTTTGAATATTCAAACCTGTTTCTTCTAACTTTGCGATGAGTTTGTCGCCCATTTCTTTATTGCCTTTTCCCTCACCCCCGTGTAAAGTGCATTAGAAGTGTGTTTATATTTATGGCTAGCACTGCTGCCTCACGGTGCCGAGGACTGGTCCCGGCCGCTGGTCACTGTCCGTGTGGAGTTTGCACATTCTCTCCTCGTCTGCATGTATCTTACCCCCACGACTCAAAAGATGTGCCTGGTAGATGAACTGCCACGCTAAATTGCCCCTTAATTGGAAAAAAAGAATTCAATACTCTAAAATTTAAAATAAAAGGCTGATTATATTAAAAGGAGCTATATAAATGCAAGCTATTTTATCGCAGATTATGATCACCTAATAATGTTTACTTTACTCCCGCTGGCTTCAGTGAGGCTGGAGATTAATTTCTGACACCCAGCTGTCTGTGCACTCACATCGTGAACCTCTGGCTATATTACTATCAGAAACCAAGAGTTAAAAGAAAGTCCTTGCTGAACTATTTTAAAAACATAGGCTCCGATAGCTCTCTCAATGCAATAGAAAATAAAAAATAATGTCTGTTTGGAACACGGTTGAATGGATGTTACGAGTAATCATTCTCCAACATAAGTATCAGAGAGATGAATCTGAAACTACAAATTACATTTCTAATCTATACCAACCACCATATGAGACGGTTTTCTCTTTTTCCTCCTCTTCGGCAATCATTGCAGCCATTGTTAGAAGATCTGCTTCAAACGGATTTGAGGGAATCTTCTCCTTTATTTCCTGGATTGTTTCAATTATTCTGTCTGCACTGTCCAGCGTTGTTGGAATGAACATCGGTACTGGGAGCTGAAACGCAAGGCATTTTTTTTTATACAAAAGAATATTGGACTAGAGTTTATTCTTTGTCATTGCAAAGGGCATTACCCACCTGATTTCTAGTCCGTGGAGTTCAACAGAATAAAAATCAGGCAGTTTCAATGAGCAATAGTTGATCTATTCCATTAGACATCCAAGTAAACATCTACCCTGCAAAGCACTTATTGTACTTTGACAATTACAAGAGATTGAAATGCTGTAATGAACCTGTTACAAGCAAATGTTTAACTTTACCCATCAGATTCGGTTGTTAAATTACTGGAAGAGATTAGTTTTATTTCTGAATATTCCCAGGTCTGATTTTGTCCGTTCCCATATCATACCACCACGTGTGGTACAAGAAAGTACTGTTAGAAGTTCCATCAAGAATGTGCGATGCTGTATTACCATCAGCTTCTATCGGAGACCTGATTCTATATAATTTGATCTCACATTTACTACATGGCCATAATACTCAGCACATTCTCTCAATCAAATAACGAAATGAAAAAATGAGCAGAAGATTATACAATCACAGTGAACGGAAGGGAAAACGGTAATAGTTTTTTTCGTATTCCGTGAAACAGTCAACCGTTTTACTGAATAAAACTGACTAGTGAATTTGATTATCCTGAATTGATTGCCCCAGTAAAAATACGAGCATCCTTGGGGGCACTTCCATTGCGAATAGAATGAAGCACTTAAACATACAACTGTAAAAAGAAATTCCACAATACTTAAGACCATAAGAGATAGAAACAGGAGTAGGTCATTCAGCCCTTCAAGCCTGCTCCCCCCCCCCCCCCGTTTCATAAGATCATGACTGACCTAGCATGCGCCCACTTTGCTGCCTCATCTCCGTAACCCTCAATTTTCCTGATTAAAAAGCTATAAGATCTCAGCCTTGAAAATGTTCAAGGACTCAGCCCACACAGCTTCCTGGGGAAAACATTCACCTCTCAGGGGAAATTCTTCCTCAAATCCATCTTAAATGAGCATACCGTTATTCTGTGACTATGCCTTCTGGTCCTACACTCTCCCATGCATAGAAACATCCTCTCAACATTTCCCCTGTCAAACCCATTAAGAATCTTGTTTCAATTATTATCACCTCTCATTGTTTGAACTCCCAAGGAATACAGACCCAAATAGACTAATCTTTCCTGATATGGCAATCCCTCAATACCAGAGATCATCTTAGTAAACCTCTACTGCTTTCAATGACATCATATCTTCCCTTAAGCAAAACAAAACTATACACGGTATTCAAAATGTGGCCACAATAGCACCTTGTACAATTGGAGCAACACCTCTTTACTTTTATACTCCAATTTCCTCGAAATAAAAGCCAGAATTACATTTGCCTTATGCTAGCTTTCTGGGTTTCATATAAAAGGACTCCCAAATCCCTTTGACAACAGCTTTCTGCAGTCTCAATTTTAATAACAATTTGCCTTCTCTCATTCTTTCTTCCAAAATGAACAATCCTGCATTTCACCACATTGAATTCCATTTGCCAATTATCCACCCATCCACTTTACCTGCCAGTATCTCTGTAAACTATCTAGATTCTCCTTACAATCTGCCTTCCTGCCCACCTTTGCATTATCCGTAAATTTGTCCACAGTACACGCTCCTCCAAATCTTTAATATATATGTGAAGAGCTGCGGTCCCAGCATTGATCAGTGTGGTTACTGCCCTTCAACCTAAGAAAAACGCCTTATCACTACTCATTCTTGTTGACCTACTGCTTCCCTTCCTGCAAGATTTAATACATAACATTTGGAATGCACAGGATGACTGGGTGGGCTCACACCTGCAGACTGTCATAATGAAAAAGTCCCATGCTTCAAAAAACGTACTGCAGGATAACTATGCCAAGATCTGTAATGCATCTCTCTCATACTACTTCGACGCTCAGGCTACTGCCTCTGAATCGAAATGCTGCAATGCATTAAATTGTCTCATTTTAACTGAATTTTGGTATATTACAACGACTGGTAATATGTTGTATTCTTTGTCTTTTGCTCCAGGATCCCCGATGTAGTGTTGCCAAAGAATATACCAATCCAAAGATTGCATCAAACTCATTTATTATTACACTATCAATTAAATGAAGCTCGCTACTGAATTATAGATAATAAACAAATGATATTGAACAGTATTCAATATAATATTTAGCTACTAAACTACACTATGATTTGACCTTGTGCTATATTTCTCTATTCAACTTTCACTCTGCTCTCTCCGTGTTCTCTTCAGCTTCTCCCAGAATTCCTAGAGGCCATCTCATATACAGTGAATTAGTAACGCCCTCCAGTGTTTCATTTACACATAGATGCAATTATTAACCCTTCACTATACTGACTATATACATATCATTACAAATATGTCATGAGAAATTGCTTAATGACACTCTTATTACTGATCTTCTAACATGAATGTCATCCGGCATCATAGTTTCCGTGCCCGACAGTTACTGTTCCGATACCCGTGGTTGAGATGTCATGTAAACCACTTGCTTGGTGCTATCCATTTCAGCTACAACCTATTCTGTAATTCCTTCCCAACATAATCATTCCTAATATCAAGGTGCACTGAAGTGAAGCCGTTTTTTTGCTCTCCATTCCGATATCCACCAATAGAGATTTCTCAAAATGTATGAAAACTAATCTCATCAACTCAAAGTTTAATATATCTTTAAGAATACAAAATGCAATGTAATTCCAAGAATTTAATACCTCTCTAGGTTCAGATAATGTCTCAAAACCATGACCATTTCTCCTGAGAATACGGTATTACTGCCTTATATCACACTCTAACTTCCTATCTAAAACAGCCAGTGGGAAATCTTTCAACAGCCTACCACTTTGAGTGTAACTTACAGGCACAGGCATCCCTATTGGTAATGGTGTAAACTGTGAGTAAAGATGTAGAGGCACAGGAATATAGACTGGTACAGGGATGGGCAACACGATCACTTGTTGCTTCCAATCCTCTTCTGTAAGTAAAAAAAAAAGGTAGATAGTAACAATAATATAAGAACCATGTGTGAATTCCTAGTTGGATACAAAATGTTTCAACTTTAATCTATTCCTGAGTAATTTCACCCATTTCTTTTTAGATTGCACTGTTCATTTAATTGGTTAAGTGGACTGTAGCACAAAACATTTGGAAATTGAGACAGAAATTTTGATTCAAATCTCACATTTCTTAACAAGTTAGTTCTATGTTAATCACTGCATCTGTACTCAAACTATTACCATGGAGAGCATCCGATATGGCTGCATCAGCTTGGTAAGGCTCAGCCCAAGATCGCAAGAAACTGCAGAGTGTGGTGAACTCGGCCCAACGTACCACACAAGTTTGCCACCCCCACATTGATTCTGTATACACCTCCCGCTTCCTCAGGAAGGCAGACAGCATTATCCGAGACCCCCCCCCCCCGCACATCCAGACATAGGAACAGCTTCTTCCCCATAGCTACTAGACTCAACGATTCTCCCTCGGACTGATCCGCTCCCTGCAAGAACACTATTCATAACGTCCAATGCTGCACCGGCTCATGTATTTGTTTGTTTGGTCCCTTGTTCCACACTGTAATCAATCACTGTTGGTCGATGTACCATTTGTCACTGAACTCTGTCGATTATTCTTTTTTTGTCTACTATATACGGACTGTGTACTTTCCCTTGGCAGCAGAAAAATGCTTTTCACTGTAATTCCGTACATGTGACAATAAATCAAATCAAATTAACTCAACTATACATATGCGTGCATGTGAACAAACATTCACACACATACTATACCTGTCTGACAAGCCTTGGTCTGAGTGTGTGGTCTACAGGATGTTGCTTTGGTCTGCGTCATAGGTTTACAGAGTAGTGCTTTATTCTTGAGCACCTTGGGTGGCGCAGCAGGTTGTAATCGAATGGGTTCCGTCTGAGTGCTGGCCTAGTTATCAAAAGATTGAAGTAACACAACGTAAAGATAAAGTTGAACTACAAATAATTCAGAATAGTCAAAGACGAACCAAACTTCTTACTTACCTCCCCACTAACCTGAGTTCCTGAAGTGGTACGAGTTCCTCCTGCTAAAAGGAAACAAAGATCTCAATATCCAATCATAGCTTGTTTAGTTCTTCCGGGGTAGCACAGTGGTTAGCACTGTTGCTTCACAGAGCCAGGGTCCCAGGTCTAATTCACAGCTTGGGTCACTGTCTGTACGGATGCGTTACAGAACCTGCACATTCTCCCTGTGTCTACATGTGTTTCCTCCGGGTGCTCCGGTTTCCTTCCACAAGTACCGAAAGACATGCTGTTAGGTAACTTGGACAATCTGAATTCTCCCTCTGTGTACCTGAACAGGCGCCAGAATGTGGCGACTAGGGGCTTTTACCAGTAACTTCATTGCAGTGTTAACGTAAGCCCACTTGTGACAATAAAGATTAAATTAAAATACACTGCAGAATTTATTTAAATACACAACTGATGGGCACCCAAGACAAGAGTTCAGCAGTACAACCCCCTCTGAATATCTTTCCCTTTATCCTATCTGTTCTTAACATTTAGCCAAGTGACTGAGGAGATAGGTATACCTTCAATAGACCTCCTATATAAAATAAGGACGCAATGTTAAGGAAGTTGGCTATTTGAATCTGTGGCGCAGCTTTCTAACAGCTTGCATCCATTTGGTGCCCTCGACACAGAAAAATGTGCCAGTGCTCCACTTGGGTGCAATCAAAAGACCTACAGTGAATAAAGATAAAAGCTTAGTCAAAGAGGTGAACTTCAAATAGGGTCTGGAAAAATCTACTTTTGAAGTTGCCAAAATATTTTATCCACGACAGTTCCATAGCAGCTCTCCCCCTCGAAAGAATTGTCACCTACGAAGAAAAATTAGAAATCTAATTATATGATGTTATTAAGGATCTGAACTTTTATCATGGCCAATTTGGAAACCAAATTTTTTCTTTAAATTGTTGCTGTGAGCTGGTTGGACGGCAAAGTCATCAGTGAAATTATTGTCAGACAGTGCAAAAGGAATAGAATTACTGTGACTAAAAGGAGAGGTATCTTTTTCTTTCACAATCATACAGAGTACAGGAGTAAGGAAAAAACCTCATTCGAAAAACTCCTATGAACATGCATATGAAGAAATCTAATTATAATATATCACGCAAAAGCACATATATAGCAACTATCTAAACTCATTTCCGGCAATATTCATAAAACGAATGAGTCAAGCCAGAGAAAAAGGTAATGTTTTAGACAAAACAGAATCTTTGCTGACCATGAATTAGCTCGGTCCTCTGTATTTTTGACAACAGCAAAATGAGCTGTAAAATATCTCAAGCATGTAAACAGGTGAGATAAATGGGTAAACCATAGAATCCTCAGAATCCCTACAGTGCAGAAGGAGATCATTCAACCCAGAACATTCAACGCAGAGCCATCCATCATGATGTTACCGATCGTGGGAATTCAGGCGGAACAGCCGCAGAAGCCGGCTTTTAAAAATGACGGCGCAACCGGCTTTAAAAATGCGTGCTGCGCAAGCGTGCCTGCCCATCAGTGCACATGCTCTAAGCCCAGAGAGAAACACTGCCTCTTTTTGACATCAGAGCGCTGACCCAGAAGAGTTTTTTAAAATTCAATTCAGTCTTCCTGTATCTGTCTTGAATATGCTCAAACGAATGTGGAACTATCTTTGAAAGTGAATTTGAGAGATTAAAAAGATTCCCAACACTTTGAGTTAAGTAATTCCTCCTCATCTATGTCTAAAATTGACACACTGTAATTTGCAGACTATATCCCCAGGCTGTAAACCACCCATTTGAGGAAAACATACATTTTGCATCTGCTCAGTAGAATCCTTACCAAGAATAATGTCTGTTTCAATGAGGTCATTTCTCATTCTTCGCTACTCTAGGCCATAGAATTTAAGCCTAGGCTCCCCTCTCGCATTAAAGGTAAGAAGAAATGGTGGGTCGCCAGGGCCGGCCGGGCGGCGTGGGTCGCCAGGGCCGGCCGGGCGGCGTGGGTCGCCAGGGCCGGCCGGGCGGCGTGGGTCGCCAGGGCCGGCCGGGCGGCGTGGGTCGCCAGGGCCGGCCGGGCGGCGTGGGTCGCCAGGGCCGGCCGGGCGGCGTGGGTCGCCAGGGCCGGCCGGGCGGCGTGGGTCGCCAGGGCCGGCCGGGCGGCGTGGGTCACGAGGGACGGCCGATTGGTAAACATAGGTCCCGTGCAAAAAGTTTGAAAAACACTGCTGCAAAGCAACTGGGTTTGCCACACAAAATAAGTCTCCAAACTTGGCCTGGTGGTCAGGGGATGGAATAAGCATCAGATGCGTTACATGCATGAGGATGTTGGAACGAAAGAAGAAATAAATGGTGCAATTCACCTATTCAGTGCCTGCTCGTAAATAGTGACAGGAATCAGTGGCACAGGCCCATGATGTTGCCTGCCTGCTTTAAAACTTGTGTCTAAATCCAGACAATCCTTCAGGACCAGATTTAAATGTCAAATAGAGAGAAATAAATTAACTTACGAGCAGGCAGCACATAGCGTTTTTAGCTGAGAACTGATGTTCCTGCAACTAGCATTCAACAATTTTTAATTCTCCACACACATTGCTTTGTTAAAAGATGGGCAAATGCTGAATCCAAGTTTGCAGCCGTCTACATACCATTTAAAGTGGTGGTTGAACTAGCAGCATTTTGTACTGGCGGGGTGTTAGCCAAAGACATTACAGTTGCTATGACAGGAGTAGCTTCCTTTCGCTGGACACTTGGAACATTTGGTACTGTTACTGTCGATAGAAGATAGTGATTGCTTTTAAATCTTTCAATAATCATTCAGTAATGATACAGAACATTTAATATTGAGCAGTTTCTAGTTCATCACACAACACCAACTATTATATCAACACATCACTTTTTGCAGAAACACTCCTCCAGTGGCATTGTTCAACGAATCAAAGTACAATGTCTTTTTACACGATGGCGCATACAATATTACTATCACTGATTTATTGCAGTTAAATAAGGCAAATTATGCTCAAACTCCATATTGGTGGAGTGTACTGAAGATTTCAGAATTAAGTTCTGTGTTTGTATGTGTGAATATTGATTTAGTGGTCTTAGTGCGAAAAATTGGTTGATTTCACTTCCATTTTCTTACATTATAGATATCCATAAAAACATATATATGTGTTGAATGTAATCCACACACAAGGTTTGAAGAATCATAGCAACCTGTCTGGGGGTGGCAATTGCGTTTTCAGACAATTTTACATGATAATCAGCTATTAAATGCAGACTTCATCAGTGACCTGCATTAGCTCACTCAAGGTAAATTTGAAGGAACGTTAACATTTGATGGTGAGGTGAACTTATTTTTGAACACTATTTATTCATCATGGAGCAGAGTCACTAAGACATGTACCATGAAGCCTCGAGGGCTTGATAAATATGTTGATTTTGCAATGAAGACAAGGAGCCTCAACCATCATGAGCAATGCCTCAATTGTTGAACCAGGCACGGTTCATGACTTGCCAATTAGTTTCAACTTGTTTATATTTATACCCAATTAATTTGAAAAAACAGGAAATAAGTGCAAATAGGATTGGGTAGATTTTCATTGGTAAAGTTAACGCCAGGAAGAGGTTTAGTCACTCCTCTTGAACAGTGACACACACACAAGCTCCGTGAAAAAAAAACAGAACTGTAGGAGTTGCATTTAATACCTTTTCCATCTTGAGGTGCCATTTCTGTTTGGTGATGTTGATTGCAGAATGTGAGGACACAATGAAGGTTACAGAAATGTTTGATTTGTCCATGCCATTTAATTGACTCATTTAGTTTACCTTGGCGTTTGCAGCAATCACACTTAGCCATCTACAGAATAAAAAGATAAATAAAATTCAAAACATCCAACTCCATTCTTCATAAATTTTGTAAGTTCGTTGAAAGTCCATATATGAAGCGTCAACTTTTCAGTGGGAGCATGATGATCTTGGGTAACAAGGTTGTGGCTTCAGGCCACACGACAGGGTTTGAACACAACTCAACAGGCAGTTCAATGCAGAAGGAGTGCAATTATGTCAGAGGGGTTGTCCTACAGAAGAGTTAAATCAAGTGTACAGATGAATAGTACAACTGTCAAGAGCAAAATCATCCCTGGTGTCCTGATAACATTCCTCCTTGAATTATCAAAACAAATCAACTTGTCATTTGTTGTTTATGGGACCTTGCTTAAATCGGCTGCCTTATTTGCCCACAGAATAATAACTAAGTGTAATAAATTAATCATTGGCTTTGAAGTGTTTGGAAGAAGAAAATAGCTAGAGTTCCAACTCCTGATCACCTTTGGGTGTCTTATCTGAAAAGTGAGCTTGTGCGCTGGTCGAAGACGCACATAGTCTGGTACAGTTGAACAACTTACTGAAATGCATCGTCCAAGGTCAACCATATTTGAGTCAGATCTTCGAGAGCTGTCTGTGCCAAGAAAGCAAAAGCCAGCTTGAGTCACTACACTAAAGAATATGTGGGTGTCTGTGCAGATGTGTGATATGTAACCAGTTGTTAAGAATTAGTCCTATTAGTTTGGTCAGTAACCATGGAATGGAACAGCCGGTGTCTTGACAAACTACAGTAGCACCACTTCCGTTCCAGTGTGTTCTGAGTGGGTGCTCCTTTCAATCAGTTGCCTCTGGCTAGCTAACTGGTTAACCTGCCTCCTTCTTCTTAGCCTTTCCATGCCTTGATGGAACATAGGCCATGGACAAATTTCTCTCACCTAATTCAGTCTTGGGTCAAACTCTCCAGTTGTTGCCATGTACAGCCCTCGGCTCTCATCTCTTCTTCTGTATCCCATCTCCGTGTTTCTTGGCCTGCCTTGCAATCTCTTTCCTTGCAGGTTCCATGTGTGAGCTTGCTGTGTAATGTTGTTCCGTGACTTCCTCAAAGTATAGCCTTTTGATTTGGAGGACTATTGGGTTTTTTGTCTCCTCCCATAGCCTAATATTTTGATCGCATTTGGGCCAGTGTATCCCAAGGATCCTTCCCCGGCATCGGATTGGATTCTCATCAACGTTGTTTTGGTGTCCTCCATGTTTCAGAGCCATAAAGGAGAACAGACTTGAGGTCGGAATTGCAGATCTTTAGCTTTGTGGGGTAAACTTGAACGTACTGGAGCGTATTCAGGCGGCATGGTGGCACAGTGGCCAGCACTACTGCCTTACTGCTCCAGGGTCCCGGTTCACTGCCTGTGTAGAGTTTGCACTTTCTCCCAGTGTCTGCATGGGTTTCCTCAGGGCGCGGGTTCCTCCCACAGTCCTAATATGTGCAGGTTGGGTGGATTGGCCATGCTAAATTGCCCCAGAGTCTCAAAAAAGATTAGGTGGGGTTACTGGGATAGGGTGAAGGTGTGGGCTTTAGTGGGGTGCTCTTTCCAAGGGTCGGTGCAGACTCAATGGGCCGAATGGCCTCCTTCTGCACTGTAAATTCTATGATTCTATTCACCTTAGGGAGCAAAGGTTTGGTTTATCAAACACTTCAATAAGCCTCATAGTATTCTGAGCAAGAGTTGGGAATTTAGGAAGCTATGTGATCTCTTTTGATTTCCAGTTGTTGGAGAGGGTGATGAATGCTGATCTTTGCTTTTAGAAAATATTTTATTGAGACATTTATAATTTTAAACATCAAATTTCAACAAGAACAAAAACATAGCAATTTACCAACAAACCCCAAACACAGACCCCAGCCAACATGACTTGCATAAACACTGCTACCAAAGTCTGATCTTTATATCATCTGTCCCACCAGTAGTACTTATGACATGACCCAGATAGGTCTGTGTTCCTTATCTTAATGCAGTTGCTATTTAGAGTGCTTATTCGCATCATCTTTGTTTTCTCTATATTAACTTTGGCTAACCTGCCTGTGAAGCACAAAGAACTGAAGTGGAAACTCACCATGCTTCCCAAATTCCCAACTCTTGCTCAGAATACTCTGAGGATTATTGAAGTGCTTGATAAACCAAATTTTTGCTTCCCAAGATGAATACACTCAGCTGCACATTCAAGTTTACGCCATATGAACAGCAAAAAAAACTGACATCATATACTATGAATAGTTTCTGAATGAGATAATTTTTTGTCCATTTTTATATTTTATCCATTACAGATACTATGACTAAGGATCATTTTAGCATTGTTACCGTTTCCAACAGGGAAAGACAGTGCTTGTTAGAATAACTTGTGCAATACTTAAATAAAGTACTTAATTGCTACTGGCCTCATGGTGGAAGTCACAAGTTAAGGTCACTGGATAGTGTAGCATTCATGAAAAAATAAACAGAACTGGCTGCAATATCCCTAAAACACAGGTAAAAATCCCCGAATTGATTAAAATAATGGACATCATACGCCAGTGGCTCTGATCAAAATCTACTCGAAGATATTGCCTAACAACTTTGTACTCGAAGTTTTGTGAACGCTGTTGGGGGGTGGGGGTGTGTGTGTGTGGTCCTGTCTAAGACTGGAGGGGTATTGGAGGGAGGTCTTCAGGGTAATCTCGAAGGTGGTGCATATAAAACTCAAACCGGGTCTCCTCGAAGCCATATTCAGGGTGTCTGATAGGCGGGGGTTGGAAGCGGGCCCGGAGGCAGATGTCTTAGCCTTCATCTCATTGATCTCCTGAAGGCGGGTCTTCTTGGTGTAGAGGTCAGCTTCTCCACCCTATGGCGGGGAGATCTGCTGGAGTTCTTAACACTCGAGAAAGTGAAGCTCGAGTTGAGGGGAAGGATTCTACAATTCATAGGCTTTGTTTATTATCCATTTTTAAGAATTGGATGACATCGAACATTAGTGGGGGGGGGGGGGGGGGGGGTGCTTTGGAGTGCGTATGTGGTTGGCGATTATGTATGGGGTGATGGTGGATTCCTGATTCTTTTTCTTTGGTGTTTATATTTAAAATGTTGAGAATTGTTTGGGGTTTGGTGGTGGGATGAAGGATTGCTGGCCAGGGGATTGACATTGTACTTGTTACTCTTGATTATTTGTTGGATTTGTTGGATTTGAATGTGAAAAAGGAGAATAAAAATATATATTTTTTTAAATTTGTATTGGAAAGTACACTGCATTGTCAAAGATTTTCCTATATACCTGGATTTTATCTCTACTGATTTGAATTTTGGAAGTTTGCCAATTCAAGCTGTTCTTTATATCTATACTCAACACAAGCACCAAAGAAAACCTTGGAAAATAAAACTACCTTTCCTCTCCGCAAGTGCTGATTTTTTTGGATGGTACAAGATGCCTGGTAATCTGCAGGTGCAACAGTA
Organism: Scyliorhinus canicula; assembly: GCF_902713615.1. Taxonomy (NCBI): domain Eukaryota; kingdom Metazoa; phylum Chordata; class Chondrichthyes; order Carcharhiniformes; family Scyliorhinidae; genus Scyliorhinus; species Scyliorhinus canicula. The sequence goes on along the minus strand of NC_052146.1, from coordinate 141,409,594 downwards.
CCCCCTTGTGGTAGTGAAGTGACAGAGCACACAATTACATTTAGTGGTAGAATTTTCTGTAAAAATAATGGTGGTCAACAACCTCAACAGAGTTTGTGTGCAAATCAAACAGCAACTCCGGATGAATACAGATCTGCACGTAAATGTGAATATCCAGAGGTGCTGTAAGAGGTGTTCTGCCCATCTTTAAACTCTGAAAAATTCAGGATTATTCTTCAAATATACTGAATGGTGTAACGGTTCTGTATTTTTGTCATTGTTATGGGCTAAATTTGCCGCAAAATGTTGTAGCTAGTAGATTTCAGTCGATGCTTTCTGTCAATAGCATGATAATTATGAATGGACATCTTCTCCGGGATTAAAAATATTAAGGTGTACAACAGGGAGGAATTTTATTCTTTCAGATTTTAACTGTTGGGACATAAGATTTTTACAAAATTAACGATTGTTATCTTCCTCTTTTGTCTCTTTTCTCTAAATTTCACTTTCTCTCAATTTTGCTTTAACCTATTTGACACTGAATTCACTATTCCAACTGGCAGCTCTTGGTTGGTTAACAATATTTCAATTAAGACGACACACACTTGCTTCTCCTGTTCACACAGGTCCGAGGTACCCTGAAGGCTGCATGCAGCTTGTATCACTAATTTACATCCATTTACACATTAATGAACATCCAGTACAAAAGATCACAGGAATTAAATGGACAAGTGTTGAACAAATGACGGGTGCTGTTCTTTTGCCAGCTAGTCTATTCCAACCATGTGCATCTGCATTAGATCATGTGAACCTCAAATTAACTCAATGCATATGGTCTGCCTCTTACCTAGTGTGGGTGTGTTCATTTTGGTAGTTTTCTGTGTTCTCCTCTGCTTCTCTCCCCCTTTCCATTTCACCTTGATTAACTATATTTTCCTTTGCTTGAGGTGAGGATGGCATAACAAAAAAAATCTATAAACTACATTTTCTGGTGTCTTTTCTGGGGGTCCAGTTGCAGGATCCCCTGGAGGGAGCACAATCAATAGGTAGGAAGAAAAATTCAGCAGGGGCGCTCTTTCTCGGCCTGATGGACGTTAGAGCAATTTAGACTGCACATTGGAGAGGGTGATAGTTGCAAGGATAGTGTTGTGTTTAACACAAATTAGAACCAACACAAATTACATATGAATTAACAGGCGAATGATGTTTCAATTAAAAAGGCACATTTCATTTTAAATAGTCGATATACATCTAACACAACCGTAATAATTTTCATCACTTCCTGCATCAACGTGGCACTACGTAGCTCCAGGTCCCGTACCAGCCTCCCCGAACAAGCGCTGAAATGTGGCGACTAGGGGCTTTTCACAGTAACTTCATTGAAGCACACTTCTGACTATAAGTGATTATTATTACAATATGCCCAAACAACCGTCAACATTTTAAATACAAACATCAAAGAAAAGGATGCAGGAATCCACCATCCACCCATACATAGTCACCAACAACATACTGTTATGGGCCAGGGTTTAGAGAACACCAAAGTAAATCATGGAGTCACCTGATGTATAACTTTTAATAGATTTTGGTTAAGGGGAGCACAAGGGTTCACTTTCCAGGTGTGATGCAACAGAGATCTGAAGTATTTTTAAACAAATGTTAATCCAGTTAACATTTTATAAACACACAGTAAACATCTTATCAGCTACCAACACAAATAACCCCCCCCCCCCCCCCAAAGGTACAGTACTTTATAGGTAACCCTTAGTAACTTTCCCAACACCCATAAGCCAAACACCCTTTTTTCCCATAATAACTGTAGGTTCACATTCCTTACAGAAACAGGTATTACTTTGAAATTATCAAGTGATCTGGAGACATCCTTTAACATGCAGAGACACCAAAATACACCTTCTTCATTTGGATGCAACTCCCCAACTGAAAACCGGAAGTAAAACTCAGAGCCAAAATCAGCTTCCAGCTCAAAACAAAAGTTAAAAGCAGAGCCAGGGCCAGCTCCACCCACACAATGACATCACTGCAGCCACTTGAGAAGACAAACATTTCTTAAAGTGACATTCCCATGACTATACACAGTACAACCCCCCCCCCCCCCCACACACAATGTTCGATGTTATCCAATTCTTGCAAGTGCATAATAAACAATGCCCATGAATTATAGAATCCTTCCATCCTTCCCTCAACTCAAACTTCACCTTCTCGAGTGTTAAAAATTCCAACAGATCCCCCCGCCACGCCAGGGCTCAGGGTGGAGAAACTGACCTCCACCCCAACAGAATCTGCATTCGGTCGATCAGCAAGGCGAAGGCTAAAACATAGCCTCCGCACCCACTTCCACCCCCGAGCCGATTACCCGAATATAGCCTCCAGAGGACCCGGCTCAAGCCTCGCATGTAGCACCTTTGAAATTACCCTGAACACCTCCCTCCAATACCCATCAGCTTTGGACAGGACCAAAACATAGGAACGTAGTTTTCGCACCCCCCGCAACATTCACAAACATCCATTACCCTTCAAAGTGTCGGTTCATCCTCGCCTTTTTAAGGTGCGCCCTGTACACCACCTTCAGCTGCATCAGCCCCAACCTCGCGCACAAAGTTGAGGCATTTACCCTCCAGAGCCCCTCACACCACAATCCCTCCTTCATGCTCTCTCCAGCTCTTCAGCCCACTTTGCCTTAATCCCCTCCAGCGGTGCCTTCTCTTCCAGAATCGCTCCATAAATCGCCGACGCTACCCCTTTCTCCATTCCCCCTGTTGTCAGCACCTCCTACAACAGTGTGGAGGCCAGCGCCACCGGGACTGCCTGAGTATTTCCCTGGGGACATCGGGATGGCGCTGTTGCCAACGCTCTCAGCCCCGACTCCCTACACAGACTCAAACTCTCCTCCACTCCAACCTATGGGAGCCCCCCCCCCCCCCCCCCCCCCCCCCCAACCCAGCTCCTCACCTTCGACGCATTCGTCGCCCAGAAACAATAAAGTAAATTCGGAAGACCAATCCCCCTGACTGCCGTCCTCTCTGCAACAACAACTTCCTAATCCTAGCCACTTTTCACCCCCCATGTAAAAGAGGTAATCATCGTTTCGACTTCCTTGAAAAATGCCTTTGGTAGGAAGATTGGCAGACACTAAAAAATAAAGAAGAATCACGGCAACATGTTCATTTTAACTGCCTGTACCCGACCTGCCAGTGACAGAGGGAGACCATCCCACCCTGCCAGATGCGCTTTGACCACTCTCCATAGTAATGTTATACCTACGGAGACCCTTCCCAGCTCCAGGGTCCCAGGTTTAATTCCTGGCTTGAGTCACTGTCTGTGCAGAGTCTGCACGTCCTCCCAGTGTCTGTACGGGTTTCCTCCAGGTGTTCCGGTTTCCTCCCACAGCCCAAAGATGTGCGGGTTAGGTGGATTGGCTATTTAAATTGCCCTTAGTGTCCAAAAGGGTTAAGTGGAGTTCCAGGGATAGGGTGGAGTTGTGGGCTTGGGTGGGGTGCTCATTCAAAGGGCCAGTGCAGATTCAATGGGACGAATGGCTTCCTTTCGCACTGTAAATTCTATGATAATCTATGAAACACCACCAATACCGTCGCCAACACCTTTGCGTCCACATTCAAAAGTGATATGGGCCTACACTACCCACATTCTGTCGGACCCTTATCCTCCTTGAGCAACAGGGAGATTGATGCCTGCCCGAAAGTCTGTGGCAACACCCCCTTCCTTCCCTATCGCCTCCTCAAACATCCCCACCATCAGCGGCTCCAACTTATATTAAAATTTCTTGCAATACTCTACCGGAAACCCATCTGGCCCTGCTACCTTTCCCGACTAGATCCTCCCAATCGCATCTTTTATCTCCTACTCCACTATCGCCCCTGCCAATATGGCCCTGTCCCTCTCCCCCAATCTCGGGCATTCCAAACCATCCAGGAATTCCTGCATCTCCCGATCCTCCCCAGATGGCTCCGACCTATACAATTGCTCGTAAAACTCCTCAATTAATCTGATCTGGAGCCACCACCAACTATCCCGCACCTGAACAATTTCCCTCGCCGCCACCTCCCTCCGAAATTGACCTGCCAGAATTTAGACTGATCCCCTTGCCCACCTCAATTGGCGCATGGGACAGCCGGTCAAAACCCGCCTGCAACTCCTTCCTCTTTTCCAAGTGTTGGATCCACACCCTCTGTATACCTCTTAACCACTTCCCCCAGCTACCTTCACTGGGGCACTTGCCTCCTCTACCAACACATTTAGCGCCACTACCATCTCCTTTCTCATCACCTCCATATGTTTTGCAAACTGCTTTTCGAGCTCTAGCGACACCCACTTAGCCATCTTCTCTGCTGTAAGTAGTGCAGCTCCACCCAGCGGCCCGGCGTCCGCACCCTTGTCAGCCCCTGGGCTGGTCCTCACGCTCGACGGCGAGCTCTCATTCTTTCCCCTCCTCGCTGCTGTCTTCCTCTGATCTTTGGACATCTTTCGCCTCTTTGCCGGTTCTTAGTCCTTCATGAGTTGCCCCGCAGGACCAGGCCAAAAGAAAAAAAGAAAAATTTTAAGCCTCAAGCAGGAGCCACCTAACGTGTGACGACCCCTCTACATGCTGCCTTTGGCTGCCTAGTGTTCTGGGCCCTGCCCCATTGCTCAGGCTGCTTCAAATACTGACCTCGGTCTCACTGCTCCTGCTGCTCCACACTTTAACTTCAGCCCTGCTGCTGCACACTTTTATCTTCAGTTCTGCTGCTCCGGCTGCTTCACCCTCTGTCACCGTTTCAGCTGCCTCACTCCTGGATTCGGACCTGCCACCTCGTGTTAGGCTCCGCCACTAATGCTCCAATTGCCGCGCACTCTGGGCTCGACACCTCCGCTCTGGCTGCCCGATACTCCGGCGGGCGTTTTCACTGGTTTTAAACCGGCTTGGTTTGGCGCCCGTCCCCTAGGCCTTAAACGCCGAATAATGTCGGGGGAGACGGACGGACGACAGGAAAACCGTCCCGTAAACACGGAGAATAGTGTCCGCCAGCGGGAGCCTCTTCTTAATGCAGCAGCTCCACTCACGAGCGCCACCGGAAGTTGATTTCACACCATTTTTAGCCAGCTCATGGAGTACCTCCAAGAGCTCCTATCTCCTTTCTGCCAAGCAGAAAAACTAACCTCTTGTTGAGTCATTTGCTTCTATGCAAAATAATTTGATGTGTTCCTCTTTCTGTCTGCTTTCTCTTTGCGCCATCAGCACCATCACCCGCCATCCTCTGTGCTTGTAGCTCTATGTGCCTGACTACATGGTTAATTATTACCTTCCTTCCCATTGGAACCGAGTCCAGGTTAAGGGTCGCCAGGTCACATGGGTCGGTGTTTATTAACCAAGGAAAATGCACTGAGTCTTTCACAGCTCATGCAACTCCCTTAGATATTTTTCAAACATTCTTAAAATTACGAAATCCAGAGGTTATAAAGAAATTTACCTGATTATTCTGTCACTGGTTGTCACAAAAGGGATACAAGAGATGAGGGATGTGAGCAAGGATGTAGATCATGGATGGGCAAGGTCCCTGAATTAAATCAATGTAAAGAGTCCATTTGTTTCTTCACTTACCCCAACTCCACCTTGTACCCTATGCCTTCACCTTGCAATATTTCTCTTTTCGCTCCCTGCTTTATACCGTGGCTTAGATCCTTTACCCCCACCTTCCGCTCTGTACCCCAATTCCATTCCTTGCCCCGCCTGCTTTTTATTACCACTTCACTCTTAGTCTTCCCTTTCTCATCACACCACAGTCGAGGACGCCTTCTTTATAGAGTTTTATAAAAAAACAAGTTTTAATCGCCAGTATTCAGCAAGATAAAAGCTGGAGCTGGGAATTGAGATCATTGGGAGTAGAAGTGAGCAGAAATTGCAATTTTAATAAAATTTTATAAACTTCTTTGCTGTGCCAGGTAGACAAACAAAATAAAACAGACTTCGGAGGAGCAGGAGTGCAACATAGTATTAGGAAGACTGAAAGGAATGTGGCATCTTTACCTTGAAGAACATCAGACATAGGTCAACGGCAGCTTGCTATTATCTATTAGCTGCTCTAATAATGGTCAAGCTTTACCGTAATATTAATAATGGTCAAGCTTTAACACAATATAAAGCAAATAAGTCTTTTTACAATATATCTGTTCTCTATCTTCAAGGTTCAATGCTTGATTTTTAAGACTGATTGCAGCTTGCTCCTCACATACTGTACCATAGCTAGCAGTAACGTTCTGCTATCCCACCCAAGTTCCCCACATACCCACATCTGAAGAACGGAATAACTCCAAAATCTCTACACATAATTGATGCGCATCACCTCAGTCTGATTTCTATATGAAAGTTAAGATATGTAGATGGGTCTTGTGTCTGAGAACTGATACTGCACTCCAGTGTGCCTGTCGGCAGTCACAGTGGTTTTGGCAACTGAAAGATTTCAATTGACACAGGAAATGTATCAGCACCAACACAAACTGAAACAGGAGATAAACCAATTCTGTATCAACTCAAATTAATTAAATTATGACTTACAGAACTGAAGAAGTTTACCCACCTGATAAAACAGCACAGTAAACTTGAACAAACATTCTTCACTGCAGAACTCCTCTATTTTCCCTCCAAACTGCTGGTTAAGTAGGCGTTTTGATGACTGTGAACAGGAACTACAAGATTTACAGTGAAGTCCCCAACGTTTTGCCAAGTCATGCTTGTAAAGAAGCTTGCAACCTGCAAACGGTATAACAAAAGAGCGTTTTTAAAACAAAAATAAGCGCACAAATAGAAAACATGTCATCTCTTTTTTGTAGGAATCCCCTTACCATATTTTCATTCCTCTCCCACTCGCAATGTTGTTGAGACCTGCACAGTTGCAGATTACTGGAGTCATGCCGGCTTTGAATTAGTTTTGCAGCTTTATTTGGCCCAGTCGATAAATGCCCTGTCCAACGTGGTACTAACCCATTAAAAAGACGCCAGGATTCAGTCTGCTACTCGAATATTTGTTTTCAGCAAGTGGCTGTATGTTCCCTGTAGCTGAACACTTTTAGCACTCCTGTGTTCTCTGCCTTTGGTCTCCTCACTATTCCAACTCAATGTAGACGCCATAAACAGAATTACATCTTTCTAATGGACATGTTCAAATCTCTTGTTGGGAACATTTATTTCTGATTAACTTCAAACTTTAGCCAGAGCTTCCAATTTCCTCCCTTCCATGACCTGGCTACAGAATGGTGCATGGTGTAAGAGGGAAAGCTTAACTCATGGAAGAGGCAAATAAAGAGACATCTTCCAGGTTTGTAGGGAATTGGAAATGTCAGTAGAAGAAATCAAAGTCACAAATCAAATTAAATAATGGTGACTATCAAGTTCCCTTCAATTAATTTCAGAGAATGGGTGGGGGGGGGGGGAGGTCTCCATTTTATTTTCAATGATGCTTTATCCAAGGGTATTTTGGCTTATTTGATAGATTAAATAATTTGTTGAGTGGAAATTGTAAATGATTGCAAAGATCACATTTGATGGGTTAAGCATAGCCCTTTCCTTCTAGTTTTGTTTTCATACAAGTGTGTGGCAGGCTACCTGAAATCCGCACTCTAATCTTTCTTTGTTACTGTGCACTGCATTCACGATTGTTGCACAACCGTGTAGTCTGCATCTTAAAGGGAACATTGGATGTGCACAGTCTGTTTGATTATCACACTGACCAAGACATTACAGATTACTGCACGAAGTGGAGCTCAGTGGAAACATAGAAAATAGGAGCAGGAGGCAGCCATTCGGCCCTTCGAGCTGTTCCACCATTCATTATGGTCATGGCTGATCATCCAACTCAATAGCCTGATCCTGCCTTCCCCCCACATCCTTGATCCCCATTGCCCCAAGTGCCATGTCCAGCTGTTTCTTGAAAACATACAATGGTTTGGCCTCAACTACCTTCTATGGTAGAGAATTCCAGACTGACCACTCTCTGGGTAAGAACATTTATCCTCATCTTTGTCCTAAACGGCCTACCCAGTTTACTAAAGACTAACCTCTGGTTCTGGGCACCCGCAGCACCAGGATGATCCTTCTTGCATCTTTGCTGTCTAGTCCCGTTAGATTTTTATAGGTTTCTATGAGATCGCCCCTCATTCTTCAGAACTCCAGTGAATACAATCCTAACCAATTCAATCTCTTCTCGCACGTCAGTCCTGCCTTCCCAGGAATCAGTCTGGTAAATCTTCTCTGCACTCCCTCTGGAGCAAGAACATCCTTGCTCAGATAAGGAGACCAAAACTGCACACAATATTCCAGGTGTGGTCTCACCAAGGCCCTGTATAATTGCAGCAAGGTATCCCTGCTCCTGCACTTGAATCCTCTCGCTCTGAAGGCGAATATACCATTTGCCTTCTTTGCCACCTAATGCATCTAGATGCTCACCTTCAGTGACTGGTGTATGAAGACACCCACGTTTCATTGCACATTCCCCTCGCCAAATTTATGACAATTCAGTTAATATTCTGCCTTCCTGTTTTTGCTACCCAAGTGGATAACCCCACATTTATCCAAACTATACTACATCTGCAATTCATTTGCCCACTCACTCAACTTATCCAAATCACACTGAAGGATCGCTGCATCCTCCTCACATCTCACCCTATTTGGTGTCATAACAAAGAATGCAAATGAGATGCTACGAATAATTACTCCTCACAGAATCTCTACAATGTCAGCCCATCAAGTTTTCACCTACCATCTGAAAGCGCACACTACCCAAGGCCCACTCCCCCACCCTATCCCCATAACCCCAGTTGACCTGCATATCTTTGGACACTAAGGGGCAATTTAGCATAGCCAAACCACCTAACCTGCATATATTTGAACTGTGCTAGGAAACCGGAGCACCCGGAGGAAACCCACAGAGACACAGGGAGAGCGTCCAAACTCCACAGTCACTCAAGGCCAAAATTAAACCTGGCACCCTGGCATTGTGAGGCAGCAGTGCTAGGCATTGCGCCTCTGAAAATAAATGATATGCATCTCTTTTAGCTCAAATCACCGAAGAACTTACAGTGACAACTCGTCAATATTAAGAGTATTGTGAACATATTTTATATATGGTCCCATTTTCTCCACCCACAGGAAAGAAATCAACCAGCGTAGGACTTGTAATAGAAATCATACTGAACGCAATAGAAATCATACTGAACAAAAGAGTCTATCAGAGACTAAATGTTCATTTAAGTTTGCATAATGTGAGGGCTAAGATTTTAGTTCATTCAGCACCACAACTATTTCAAATTACATCCATTACCTTCACTACAAAATGGCTTGTCAACACTTGAAAACTTTACAGTCTCTTTGACAATCTTTTCAGACCGACAGTATTCACATATTGCAACCACAGAGTTGATCCGCTTGTATTCATCACAACAGGATTTTCCACAGAACTGAGCCATTCTACCCTGTGAAGAAAGTTAAAGTTGACTGTTGACACTCTGGTGAAAATTACATCATATAAAAGTATCACAAAAATCAGTGAAAAGTAAATGATTTCACTTATGAAACGGAGGGTTCAATTAAACCAAAAAAGCTTTGCCCATATTTTTTTAAATACCAAAAGTATAGATTACTTATTTGAAAAAATATTTTACAATTTGAAATTGAAATCCTTATTTTAAAGTATCAAGAGATGCTTGGTCACAAGTTTGACATTATAGAACCTTAGAATCCAAAATACACTGTTTGCAGGCATCGTCATTTGGTCCGTAACACCCATGCTGGTTCTCTGAAAGAGCTATCCACTTTCCTGCTCCAATGCCCTTCAGAATTTTCTTTTACAAAATTTTATCTACTTGCCTTTTAAAAGTGATAATGGATTCTTTTGTCACTCATTTTTGATAGAGCATTCCATGCTGACAAATGGTTCCAGGGGAGGCACTTCAGTTAGGAAGAGAGATTGGAAAATCTGGAGCTGTTCCCCTTGGAGAAGAGAAGGTTGAGAGGAGATTTGACAGAGGTGTTCAAAATCACGAGGGGCTGGACAGAATGTATCGGGAGAAACTATACCCACAGGTCAAAAACCAGAGAACCCCGATTTACAGTGAATGGCATAAGAGCCAAGGATGAAAGAGGAAAACCTTTTTGACTCAAGTGGTTAGGATCTGGAATGCACTAGAGTGTGGTGAAGTAAAACTACATCGTAGCTTTCAAAAAGGTAGAATAATTATCCGAAGAGAAAACATTTGCAGGGGTACAGGGAAAAGGCAGGAGTGTTTGACTAGATGAGTTACTGTTGCAGAGAACCAGCACAGGCACAATAGGCTTCATTCTGTGCGGTGACCATTCTATAATTCTAAGTTTATTTTTAAAAACCTCCTTTTGTGCTTTGGCGATTACCTTAAATTTTACTTACTGACCATTATAAATAATTTTCCCCTCATCCACTTGTAATTTTGTGGTTTAGGCCATCTCTTAAAATTTTTGTTAAATAAAATGCAAGTATTATTCTTTCCAAAACCAATTCTCCACTTACAAGACTGTTTCACTGAAATTCATGCAGAGATTCCCAGTGATAGTTTTCCTGCTGTCTCATTAAATTATATAACCCAGTGGAGCGATTCATATGGAGAGGACAAAGCAAGCGGCACGGTAACACTGTTGCTTCACAGCTCCAAATTCCCAGCTTGGGTCACTGTCTGTGCGGAGTCTGCACGTTCTCCCAGTGTCTGCATGGGTTTCCTCCGGCTGCTCCGTATCCCCCCCACAGTCCAAAGTAGTGCAGGTTAGGTGGATTGGCCCTTAAGTGCTAAATTGCCCCTTGGTGTCCAAAAGGTTAGGTGGGGTTACTGGGATAGGGTGGAGGTGTGGGTTTAAGTAGGGTGCTCTTTCCAAGGGCTGGTGCAGACTCGATGGGCGAAATGGCCTCCTTCTGCACTGTAAATTCTATGATTTTAAAGTAGTTTACTCAAAGTGAAATTCAACGCTGAGATAGATTCCAGATATTGAACCTCTAAACATCAGGTATGTACATGTAGTACAAGTTGGGTTAGTGCTGAATCTCCATTTAAAGAAAATAATAGAGCCTGATCTCAGAAAGAAAAAGTGGAAGAGGAGAATTGGGCACATTAAATATGAAGGGTAAACTTAAATCCATTCTTCAGGAAATTAAATTTGAACATGACTACCACTTTCGACAAAGCTTCAATACGTCCCTCAACTTGAAAACACAGATTTTGGAGAGTTTACCCTTGCAAAGTGGACAGAAATACTAGACAACAGTTAAACCATCGTGCATCAGAAAATTTTACCTTGTACTCGAGCAGCTCAGGTTTAGAGGAGAACAACCGCTGGCAATACTGGCATCTCAATCTGATTAGTGTACGAGCCACTGTCACCTGCTGGGATTGTGCGAGCCTCTGTAACCCTGCTGCCGCTGATGTGGTGACAGAAGTTGAAGAAACCACAGGAGCACCAGCCACTACGGAAGCAGTTGATGGAATGTTTACCGCTAACTGACCCTGAGACAGGGGTACAACAGTTTGAGAGCCTGGGGCAGCCTGGCTGAATAATCCCTGTAAGAAAAATAAATACTAACAAAATCCATTCTTTTGAATACTAGGCATAAATTTCATAGAACCAGCTTCACAAAAAAATTCAGTGTAGTGAAACAAAACTTTTTCTGTCAATTGTAATTTGATTGTTCTGTTAAAGGAGGACAATTATAATCATATGATAAAGCTGAACATTTTACTTTGAATTACAAGTTGAAAATGAAAGGTTAACCACTGCATTCAGTCACCACTCATTAAGTCATTCAGTTGCATTATTTCCCCAAAAATATACTTACTTTATGAAGAAAATTGTAAACTTATGTTTTCTTACAGTTCAACCTAGATATCACCAAAAGTACAATACATTTCCAACTTTTCATTCAGCAAGTGACATGGTGCCTCAATACAATTGCAATTATACTTCGGGTGGAATTCTCCGCTCCCCACGCCGGGTGGGAGAATCGCAAGAGGGCCGTGAGACTCACGACACGCCCCCTCCCCGCGATTCCCCACCCCCCCGCTCGTAAGAATCGGTGCTCGCCGTTTTTCACGGCGACCCGGCGATTCTCCGGCCCGAATGGGCCGAGCGGCCTGCCGATCCCGACCGGTTCACGACGGCGGCAACCACACCTGGTCGCTGCCGTCGTGAACATGGGCGCCAAATGCTGGTTTGAAGCTTGTGGTGGGCGGAGAGGGGAGTGAGCACCACGGCCGTGCTCGGGAGGGGACTGACCCGCGATCGGTGCCCACCGATCGTCGGGCCAGCGTCTCAAAGCGACGCACCCTTTCCCCTCCGCCGCCCCGCAAGATCAAGCCGCCATGTCTTGCGGGGCGGTGGAGGGGAAGACGGCAACCGCGCATGAGCGGGTTGGAGCCAGCCAACCTGCGCATGTGCAGCTGACGTCACATAGGCGCCGCCGTCGCGTCATTCTTGGCGCGCCGCCTTGACGCGAGCATCAAGGCCCGGCGGCAGAGATTTACGGAACGCCGCTCCTAGCCCCCTGTGGTGGTTGGGGGGGGGGGGGGGGGTGAATAGGGTGCGAGGGGCGGCCTCCGAGGCCGTCGTGAAACTCGGCTGAGTTCACGACGGCCTTCCCGATTTATCGCGGGAGCGGAGAATTTCGCCCTTGATATTTACAACTGCAATTACACTTGAGACCTGCAAAAACATTCCAAAACAACAATACCACCCGAAGTGCACTACAGTTTCCTGCAGCAGCCCCAGGCTTTCATGTCCCTGAGCATGTAGTCTGAGATCTTGGGATGTGCCAGCCTGTGACACAATCATGGATAACACTTGGCACTGCAAGACCAACAAATTTCAGGCAGACGGAAGAGTGCCTTTTCTAGATTGATACTTGCCTTGGGATGCATCCTTGGGAACAGCCCGGAGAGCAGTGCCACGTGCCACAGAGTTGCTCAGGATGAATGTCAACAAACACCACTGCATCTCATTCCAGACCTTCTTTGCAAAGCACATTCAACAAGGTGGGTGATGGTCTCTTCCCCATCACAGTCATCTCAAGGGCAACTTGTGGAGGGTGAGACACACAATGTACAAGTAGGATCTGACAGGAGGGTTTTTCTCACCACCAGTGAGCCTATATCTTGGCGTTTGTTTGAAAGTTCTAGCAATGAGGTATTCTGCTAAATGACTTTGAAAGTCTGCGTCTAGCACACTACACCTAGGCTCCTGGCCTTCTCGACACATTCAAAATTAGATCCTTGGGACATAAAACGTAGCATGAATCTTATTAAAACAGGTTATATAGAAGGTGCGGTGAATTATAGTGCATGTACAGCGAGAAAGACTGGGAAAGTCAAAACAATCGTACAGAAACATAAAAACCAGCATAGCCAATTCAGCTCCTTAAGCCTGTCCCAGCATTCAATGGTATTACAGCTGATTTGTATATCTACTCCATGCACTTGTCTTGGCTCTATATCCTTTGGCTAGCAATAAATCAATGTCAGATTTAAAATTAATTGAGCTGGTATCCACTGCTTTTTTGTGGAACAATGAGTAACCAGCAATTCTACCGCCATTTGCATGAAGTGTTTTTTAAAATTTTCTTCTGGATGGCCTGGCTCTGATTCTAATGTTATATGCACTGCACTGACTAATGGCGGAAATAGTTTTTCTCTATCTACCCTATCAATTCCTTTCAAATTTTGAAAAACATCAACCACATCATCCTTTAATCTTTCATATTCCAAGAACGTAAGCATAATTTACACAACATCTCAATCTCCTCACAACCTTCTAAGGGATCTGCGCAGCACTCCTCGCTTGGTCAAATATCCTATGGTGCAGTGCTCAGAACTGTATATAACATTCCATATGTATTCTAACCAGGACTTTGTACAACGTACAAAGCATGCCCACATGGCTAGAACTAACTTACATTAAAACAACTGTACCACTACTGCATTTAATAGAGCTGACTTTTTTTAGTCCACTCACACATGCCAAAAGGGAGTGTGAGCAGATTGTCAAATAAAAACACTGCACACAACAAACTGCTTTTTGTTTTGAAGAAATCTACACCCCGTTTGAATTTATGGCCATTTCACAATCCATTATGATGAGGTGGAGATAAAATAGTGTTGCCAGATGTCCAAAACACAAAACAAACCACCACCTCTAATCAAACATATAGCTCCACCACTGGCACCTATCCGACAACGTGGAAAATTGCTTAAATGTATACTGACAACAAAAAGCAAGACAAATCCATTCCAGTTCATTATCACCCTAATCGGTCTGCTCTCAATCATGCAAACTGATGGACGGTCTCATCAACAGTACTATCAAATAGCACTTAACTCACCAATTAGCTGCTCAATGTTGTTCAGTTTGGGTTCTGCAAGGACCACTTGCCGCCTTGGTCCAAACATAGTCAAAAGAGTAGAATACCAGAGGTGAAACCAGATCCACCGTCCTTGGTATCAAGGCAGCATTGCATCAAACAGTCTTCGCAAAATTCAAGTCAATCATCTCAGACCCAGGAGATCAGTGGAGGAATCCCTCAGAGCAGTGTTCTATGCCTAATTACTTTCAACTGCTTCATCAATTAGTCTTCCTTCATCACAAAATATGATGTTTGTTAATAATTTCACTGCTTAGATCAGTCTGTTCCCATATGCAGCACAGTATGGATAACATCTAGACTTGGGCTGCAAAGTGTAAGTGGCATTCATGCCACAAGTGCCAGACAATGACCAGCTCCAATGAGAAAGAGAGTAAACCCGCTTCCCCTTGAAATGCAACAGCGCTACTATTGTTAAATCACCCATCAACAACAATGCAGGGGTTACGCTTACAGGAAACTTAATCAGGAAAAACATTATACCTGCAGTGGTCAGCACTGCTGCCTCAGTGCCAGGAACCCAAGTTCAATTCCAGCCTCGGGTGACTACCTGTGTTTCTCCCGTGTTTGCGTGGATTTCCTCTGGGTGCTCCGGTTTCCTCCCACAGTCCAAAGATGGGGTTAGGTGGATTGGCCATGCTAACCTGCCCCTTGGTGTCCAAAAGGTTAGGTGGGGTTACTGGTTTACGGACATAGGGAATGGAGTTCTGAACCTAGGTACGGTGCTCTTTCAGAGGGTCGGTGCAGACTAGATAGGCCTAATGACCTCCTTCTGTATTGAAGGGATTCTATGAAAACAAGATCAGAGGCTGGGAATTCCTCTACGAGTAATTCACCTCCCAACTCCATAAAGTCCGTCCACCAGCGAAAAAACACAACACAGGAGTGTAATGGAGTATTTGTTTGCCCAGTATGGCTCCAATAGAAGAGGTTGCACATATTTTTCATTGGTGTAAATAGTGACTCCTTGAAAGAGGCTGGCAGTTAACCTGATAATCAAGCTCTTGAACATTGGGCCATCAAAAATTAATGTAATACTACTAGAATTCTTTCAGTATAACTTTCCAGCAAAAATTGTGAATAGGATCAAAAGCATGCGGAAGAAATGACCTTTCCATTTTGCTACGTCATGTCACCTTCCTCAACATTAAATGCAAAATGCACAGAACACACTGGATGTCCAAAAGATTGTCCCGGAGCTAACAAAACACAAAGCTGTAAGGGCAGCACGGTAGCATGGTGGTTAGCACAATTGCTTCACAGCTCCAGGTTCCCAGATTCGATTCCCGGCTTGGTTCACTGTCTGTGCGGAGTTTGCACATTCTCCCCATGTGTGCGTGGGTTTCCTCCGGGTGCTCCGGTTTCATCCCACAGTCCAAAGATGTACAGGTTAGGTGGATTGGTCATGTTAAATTGCCCTTAGTGTCTAAAATTGCCCTTCGTGTTGGATCGGGTTACTGGGTTATGGGGATAGGGTGGAGGTGTGGGCTTGGGTCGGGTGCTCTTTCAAAGAGCCGGTGCAGACTCGATGGGCCGAATGGCCTCCTTCTGTACTGTAAATTCTATGATCTATGCAATAAGTTATACGGTGAAGGAGGTTGTGGAGTGAAGAGAAATTTCTTTTTTTTTTTTGAAAAATCGTACCTGAAACGATGCCACACAGTTATAACTGCAGAAATTCCGAATACTACCATCGGACATAGCAAGATGATACTGAGGTGTCATCGTCACTTTACAGTAATTGCACTGAACACTGGTACCTAATAAAATATAAACAGAAAATCATGTCCAAAATTTCCACATCAGCTATAAGCATCACCTAAAGGAAGAGAAATATAAAATATTAACTACAGTGAACTAATGACAGACTAAATAGTCCCACGTCACCCTACTAAACCCAATGTTGCATTTACTTCCATTTATGTGACTCAGTGCTCACATATCAAGGTCAAGTCAGGCATAATTTTAGGACGCTGTCAGTAGCTTATGACAAGATTTTTCTCAACAGAATGTTTGATTACAGAAGACTAATAAGATATTCTGAGCACGGGCTTCCGGTGGCGGCTATGAAGGAGTAAGCCGCACTTTTGATGACTCCCACTCGAGTTGGACTTTTGAACCTTTTCCCCCGATTTTTTACAGGACTTGAATTGAAAAATTAATGACAGAGACAATTGTGTACTGAATTCCCACATCGGTGCATGGAGAGGAGGACTAGAAGTGCTCGTAAAGGCAGAAACAGACGAACGGAGAAGGCTTGGGCTGAAGCTGCAGCGGGTGGAAGCATGGCGGAGGACCGCACCTCTGGCTTGTCGACCCAGTGGTCAACGGAGCAGCTGAAGCAAGTTATCCAGGAGGGCTTTGCCAAGCAGAAACAGGCCTGTTTGGACCCGATAAAAGAGTCAATTGAATGGCTGGAGCTTAGATTGGATGCCCAAGATCGGGCGATCCAGAAAGTAGAGAAGGCACTGGCTGACCACGAGAAACATCAAACTGCGGTGGAGTTGGAGGTGGGGATGCTGAGAGACCAGCAGAAAAGGCTCCTGGAGAAGGTGGAGGACCTAGACCCGCCTGCAGAACTTGAGAATCGTTGGGCTCCTGGAGGGGTCTGAAGGAGCGGACGCTGGGGCATTCATAGCGGACATGTTCGAGAAGCTGCTGGGGGATGGGTCATTCACCTGACCCTTGGGGGTGGACAGGACTCACAGACCATTCGCGAGGAAGCCCCCCCCCCTCCCTGAGGGCAATGGTGGTGAGATTCCACAGGTACTTGGATAAGAGCACATTTTACAGTGGGCCAAGCAGATACGGAGCTGTAAATGGGACAACAGTATCCTGCGGATCTATCAGGACCCGAGTGCGGAGGTGGCCAGGAGAAGAGTGGGCTTAAAAAGGGTCGCCCAGATCAGGTCGACACTTTTTAAGAAAAAGGTGAAGTTCGGACTGCTGTATCCAGCCCGTCTCTGGGTCACGTACAAGGAGCAACACTTTTATTTCAAGTCGCCCGAGGAAGCGCTGGACTTTGCGAAAAGGAAAGGACTGGTGGTGGACTGAGAACTTTTAAACTTTGCTGCAACGTTTATGTTTAAAAAAAAGTTTCTTGTTTTTCGTTTTGTGGAAGCTATTTGTAATGCCTTCTGTATTGATTTGGGGCCAGCTGCAGAGCTGAGCGAGTTAAAAGTTTACATTTGCACGGTTGGGAGATGGAAGTGTGCTTGTTTAGATGTTGGATCTCTTGCTTGATCTTTTCTTTGTTAGTGGGGTTTTTTTGCTATTTTTTCTGTCGGGCAATTATGTTTGAGTGGAGAGGGAACAATAGGTGGGATACTTTCTGGCAGCAGGGGTGGGGACTACCAAGCTAGCTGGGCAGGCTAGCTCACGGAAGCGTAGTGGGAGGTGAGCAGATGTTAGATTTATCAAATTTATATTGTGCTGTACGGGGGGGGGGGGGGGGGGGGGGGGGGGGGGGTGGGGGGGGGGGGGGGGGGGGGGGGGGGTGGGGAAGATGTTCTGCCTGACGTGGGAGGGACGTTTGCTAAGGGACAGAGAGGAGGGTCGGGGGTGGAGGCTGCCTGAGGGCAGGCCGGTGGGAGGCGCAGAACACGGCTGGAGACTGGCCCAAGAAAGGGGATGGCTGATCAGTGAAAGGGGGGGGGGGGGGGGGCAATGAGCGCCCCCCCCCCCCCCCCCCCCCCAAAACTAGGCTGATCACCTGGAATGTAAGAGGGCTAAATGGGCCGGTCAAGAGGGCACGCGTATTCGCGCATCTGAGAGGATTGAAGGCAGACGGGATAATGTTGCAGGAGATGCACCTTAGAGTAGCTGACCAGATTAGATTAAGGAAAGGTTGGGTCGGTCAGGTCTTTCACTCGGACTAGATTCAAAGACGAGAGGGTCGCGATCCTGATCAATAAGCAGGTGGTGTTTGAGGTGGGTAGAATAGTTTTGGATGTGGGAGGTCGGTACATTGTGGTCAGTGGGAAGTTGGAGGGGGTGCAGGTGGTACCAATAAATGTGTATGCGCCAAATCGGGACGATGTGGAGTTTATAAAGAGGATGCTGGGGGAGATACTGGACCTGGACTCGCATAAGTTGGTCATGGGAGGGGACTTCAACACAGTTATTGACCCCGGCTTAGACTGGTCAAGCTCAAAAACAGGCAGGGTGCCAGCAAAGACAAAGGAACTAAAAGGGTTCATGGAGCAGATTTGGGGGGGTGGGGGACTGATCTCGATACGGGCCCATAGGGATAAGGTAGACAGGGCAGAGACGGACCGACTGGGAAAGGAGATACTACAGATCAATAGGAGGTATGCGGAGACCCCAGAGGCAGGGCTTTTAAGAGAACGGCGGATGCTACAGGCGAGGTTCAGCTTGTTAACCATAGGGAAGGCGGTAGAGCAGCTGAGAAAGGCGAGGGGTGCGATCTATGAGCATGGGCAGAATGCTTGCACAGCAGCTTAGAAAGAGGGAGACAGGAAAAGTAAAGGAACCTGTTGGGAGACTGAGCAGGGGTGAATAAGGTGTTTATAGTAGGCTCTACAGGTCAGAACCCCCAACGGGGCCGGAGGGAATGAAGCGTTTCCTAGGGGGGCTGAATTTCCCGAAGGTGGTCGAGGAGCTGGTAGAAGGGCTGGGGGACCGGATCGGGTTGGAAGCGATAGTGGAGGGTCTGAACGCCATGCAGTCGGATGAAGCCGGACGAGTACCCAGTGGAGTTCTATAAAAAGTTCTCTGGGATATTGGGACCCTTGTTGATGAGGACATTCAATGAGGCAAGAGAGGGGTGCTGCCCCCGACGATGTCACAGGCCACGACTTCGCTGATTCTGAAGCGGGACAAGAATCTTGAGCTGTGTGGGTCCTACAGGCCAATATCCCTGCTGAATGTGGACGTCAAACTGCTGGCCAAGATTTTGTCCTCCAGGATTGAGGATTGTGCTCCAGCTGGTATTGGGAAGGACCAGAAGGGGTTTGTTAAGGGAAGGCAGTTGGTGGCCAATGTAAGAATGTTAAACGTGATCATGATGCCCCCAGAAGGTAAGGAGGTGGAGGTAGTGGTCGCAATGGACGCAGAGAAGGCCTTTGATCGAGTAGAATGGGAATATCTGTGGGAAGTGCTGGGACGGTTTGGATTTGGGCGGGGCTTTATTGACTGGGTCAGGTTGCTGTATCAGGCTCCTGTAGTGAACGTACGGACGAATAGGACAACATCGGACTATTTTAGGCTGCATCGGGGACGAGACAGGGATGCCCCCTCTCCCCACTGTTGTTCGCATTATCCATAGAGCCGCTAGCAATTGCACTGAGAGCTTCAAGGGGCTGGAGCACAGAGTCTCGCTTTACGCAGACGACCTGCTCCTGTATGTATCGGACCCAACAGAGGGGATGGAAGAAATCATGAGGATTCTGGGGGAATTTAGCCAGTTTTCGGGGTATAAACTAAATATGGAGAAAAGTGAGATGTTTGCGGTCCAGGCGAGGGGACAGGAGAGGCGATTGGGGGAGCTGCCGTTTAGAGTAGTAGGGGGGAGCTTTAGGTATCTAGGCATCCAAGTGGCGCGGGAATGGGATCGGCTGCACAAATTAAATCTGGCCCGACGAGTAGACCAAATGAAGGACGACTTTCGGAGGTGGGACGCTCTCCCGTTGTCACTAGCTGGAAGGGTGCAGACGGTGAAGATAACGGACCTTCCGAGATTCCTGTTTGCATTTCAGTGTCTCCCCATCTTTATTCCTTTTTTAAACGGGTCAACAAAATTATCAGTGGCTTTGTCTGGGCGAGCAAGAAAGGTGATGCTTGAGCGGAGCCAGGGAGAGGGCGGGCTGGTGCAGCCAAACTTTAGGAACTACTGTTGGGCGACGAATATAGCCATGATCTGGAAATGGGTGGTGGGGGGAGGGTCGGCATGGGAGCGTATGGAGGCAGCTTCATGCAAGGACAACAGTTTGGGGGCATTGGTAACGGCGCCTCTGCCGTTCCCACCGGCATGGTACTCCACCAGCCCCGTTGTGGCGGTCGCCCTGAGAGTCTGGGGGTAGTGGAGGAGGCATGTGGGAGTAGAGGGAGCATCGGTTTGGTCTCCAATCTGTGATAGTCACCCGTTTGCCCTGGAAGTATGGATGGGGGGTGCCGCAGATGGCAGAGAGCAGGGATTGAGAGGATGGAGGATATGTTTATAGAGGGGAGCTTTCTGAGTTTGAGGGCGCTGGAGAAGTTTGAATTGGTAAGGGGAAACAAATTCAGGTACCTGCAGGTGCGGGACTTCCTACGTAGTCACGTTTCAACCTTCCCGCTCCTACCACCAAGGGGGATACAGGACAGGGTAGTTTCCAGGGGTTGGGTGGGAGAAGGGAGCATCTCTGACACTTACAAGGAACTTATGGGGTCAGAGGAGTCGCAGACTGAGGAGCTGAAGCGCAAGTGGGAGGAGGAGTTGGGAGGAGAGATCGAGGATGGTCTATGGGCGGAGGCGTCGAGTAGTGTCACGCGTCCACAACATGTGCCAGGCTCAGCCCGATACAATTCAAGGTCGTTCATCGGGCTCACATAACAGTGGCCCGGATGAGCAGATTCTTTGGGGTGGAAGACAAGTGTGCAAAGTTTGCGGAGGGCCTGCGAACCATGTCCACATGTTCTGGACATGTCCAAAGCTTAGGGGATTTTGGCTGGGGTTTGCAGATGTCACGTCCACGGTGTTCAAAACAAGGGTGGCACCAAGTCCAGAGGTGGCAGTTTGCGGAGTGTCGGAATACCCGGGAATCCAGGAAGAGAAAGAGGCAGACCTTCTGGCCTTTGCTTCCCTGGAGGCGGAGACGGATATTATTAGCATGGAGGGACACTGAGCTCCCGAAGTCAGAGACCTGGCTATCTGACATGGCTAGCTTTCTCTGTTTGGAGAAAATCAAGTTCGCCTTGAGAGGGTCAATGTTAGGGTTCTCCCGGAGGTGGCAACCGTTCGCTGGCTTCTTTGCAAAAAATTAACGGTCAGCAGGGGGGGTGTCAGTTTAGCTTAGAGTTGGGGGTTAATGAAGGTGGGACCTGTGAGGGAGGAAGATGCCTTTTGCACTATGTTTATAGATGCATGTACATGGGTTGTTTTTTGTTATTGTTGTAAAACCAAAAATACCTCAATAAAATGTTTATTAAAAAAAAAGATCAAATTTGAACTGAGGAAGGATGGAGGGGTTCTACAATTCATGGACGTTATTCAATATGAACTTTTGAGAATTGGATTACATCGAACATCAGGGGGGTTGGGGGGAGCGGGGCTGTGTGTGTGTTAATGGTGACTATGGGTGATTCCTGATTCCTTTTTGTCATTTGTTTATGTTAACATGCGGGCCAATGTCTGGGGTTTGGTGGGAGGAATGGATCGTTGATATTGATATGGCGATTGACATTACATTCGCTACTGATTATTGTTTATTGTTGGGTGTAAATTTGGGAGAAAATGTGAAAAAGGAAAATAAAAATATTTAATAAAAAAACCACAAAAAAAGATATTCTGAGCACATTACATCTTCATAATTAAGAACGTGTTGTGTTTAAACTCAGAGAATTCAAATAAGTTGATTCAACATAATTAACTGCAGCCAGATCTCCAGTTATTTGACCATACTTCAAACATTCAATCTTTTCCAAGTGAAGCTGAATTAAAACAGATTCATATATGGGGTCCAGGTAGTTTGAAATACATGCAGGAAGAGAGACTTACCACCGGGACACAGTCATTTTAGCTCCCCTGTCTACTTTTATGTAATCCTTCTCTCAGGTAAATGACCTCAATAAAGGCCAGCTCCAAAAACAAAAAAAAACATTGTTCCACAAATGCAAGATTCCCTCATGCTGGTAAAGTTACATTTGGTGGATTGTACAGTCAGCTTGCATTACAAAACAATCATACTGACACACCTCTATGTCTTTGCAAATCCAAGGGAGACTGGTACAATCAGCAGACCCACCAAAAAGTGTATCTCACAACTTCAGACCCAAAAATTGATGGCTTCAGGGTTGTAAAATACACCTCAAAACGTGCAAAGGTTTTACAGTGCATTTTAAGAAATTATACCACTACCTTGTGTAGTCACCACGTGCACTCGAAATGCTGAAAGGCAGTTAACTGAGCAAAATAATTCAGCTTTTCCAAAAGAGTTTGTGTTTTCAATCATTTCGGCAGACGATCTCAGACATTTACACCAAGCACAGGGAGTAATCGTTGAATTTTTCTGTTACAAGAATAGCAAGTATTAGGTGCAAAACAAGGATTCAGATTGTTTTACTGCTTCACAAATAAGAGAAGCAATTTGAGCTGTATAATTCATCCATAATAGATGCCTAGATGCCTAATATCTGCGTTCCAGACTGGTGTCAGTGTTATGCATAGGCAGACAAATCACAAACTCCAACTTATTGCAGCAGTTCAGGGAGGTGGAGAAACAACCATTTATACTGGTTATTCAAATCATATGAGGAAAAATGCCCCCAAAATTTTATACATACAAGACCCACTTTTTATTGCAACATTGCTGTCATATTCTCCACACAAAAATCTCTAATCACACAATAAATCATGGTGCAATTCCACTAAGCAATAATTACAGCAACACATTATGTTGATATGAATATCTTTATGTACCATTAGGACAAAACTATAACCTTCTTACTTTTAATCATCTGAAATCACACAGAATTCCATACAAGCATTTTAAGATACTAACAGTAATTTCCCCAAAGGTTATTACAGGTGTTTTCTTTTAAAAGATTTACAGCATGATTGCAGTGGAAAGGGCAGCACGGTGGCACAGTGGTTAGCATTGTTGCCTACGGCGCTGAGGACCCGGGTTCGAATCCCGGCCCTGGGTCACTGTCCGTGTGGAGTTTGCACATTCTCCCAGTGTCTGCGTGGGTTTCGCCCCCACAACCCAAAAGATGTGCAGGATAGGTGGATTGGCCACGCTAAATTGCCCCCTAATTGGAAAAAATAATTGGGTACGCTAAATTTAAAAAAAAAAAAATGATTGCAGTGGAATAAGAATAGGATCAATACGTGGAGATAGGGAAGAGCAAGAACTAATCTTGCTGTGGCACTGTCCAGAATTAAACATTAATTTGACAAAGAGTCATTGGACTCGAAACGTTAGCTCTTTTCTCTCCCTAAAGATACTGCCAGACCTGCTGAGATTTTCCAGCATTTTCTCTTTCGTTTCAGATTCCAGCATCCGCAGTAATTTGCTTTTAAATATTAATTGCCAGCTTAGCCGAATGGTTGCAGTTTCACCAACAATTCAGATGGTCATGGTTCAAGCCATTGACACATTGGTGCACATAATCGGTGAAGTGCTGAGACACAGGAATGTTCTGGAGGTTAGACATTACACCAGAGTTTACAAGTATATATAAATATTAAAAAGTATGTTTCACAGAAGAGAATAAGAGTATTCAAAATGTCTCACCAATATTTTGCCCTCAACAGACACCAGTAACGGATTAATTGATCATTATCTAATTTGGTGTCTGTGAAACTTTGTTAACTGCAAAATGGCGACAGCATCTGTCACCGTGACTATACTCCAATTAGGTAATTAGTTAGGTATGAGGACTTCCGATGGTGGCCATAGAATAAGTGGTCGCACATTTGGCAGCTCCTACACGAGGCGGTCTTTTCGGTCCATTTCCCTGGTTCTCAGGCAGATGGTTTGAAGGAAAAACGTGCAGGAGTGGTGGAGGAAGACTCTCCTCTACCCATGAAGAGAGTCATGGTCCAGAAGTGGGTTATGAAAGGAGTTGCAAGAGCGAGAAACTCTTTATGCGACACGGGAAAAGATGGTAGAGAGCATGGGCTCGGCCCTATAAGCCAATGGTCGATGGAGCAGCTGGTGGACTTTTTGATCGAAAAATTCAGTCAGCAGAGGATGGAAGCTCTGGAGGACCTGGCGAAGGTGGTAGATCCACTGAGAGCAGGGATCGACCGTGTGGAGGTGGGACTGGAGACCCAGAGCCAAGCAATCCAGAAGGTGGGAGGAGGCTGTGGGGGAGGACGAGGAGCAGCTTACCTCGTTGGCAGCTGAATTTGGTATGTTGAGGGATACCCACAAGCGGCTCAAGAAGAAAGTGGAGGACCTGGAGAAAAGCTCCCGGAGGCAGAATTTGAGAATTGTGGGGATGCCAGAGTGCATTGAGGGAGCGATCGCAGGCTCTTATGTAGCCAAAATGCTGGAGACGCTCTCAGTGGAGGAGCCTTTGACCGGCCCCTGGAGGTTCATCAGGCGCATTGGGTGCTGATGAGGATGCCGCAAGCTAACAGGCTGCCCAAGGCAATGGTGGTGAGGTTACATTGATTCCTGGCTAAGGAGAAGATCTTCAGATGGGCCAGGCAGGCGATGAAATGTATCTGGGAGGTAATGAGCTCTGGGTACACCAGGACTTAGGTGCGGAACTGGCCAAGAGGAGAGCGATATTCAACCGAATCAAGACTGCCCTCTTTAAGAAGGGGGTGAAGTTCGGATGTTGTACCCTGGCTCACCTCTGGGTGATCCAATGGTTGAGTGTATTATTTTGGAGCACTGGAGGAGGCAATGGAGTTTGAGTGACGGGCTGGCAGGAGAATATTGAGCTTTGGAGGAGGCGTGAGGAGATGTAGGTTCTCTGCCTCCCTTGTTGGGGTTTTCTTTTGTTATTGTTATTGCTCTGTTTCTTTGGGGGGAGAGCCAGGGGCGAACCGCTTTTCAGTCAGGTGTCTTTATTCTTTCTTGTGGGTTTCTTTGGTGGGCTGCTGGAGGACCGAGCGGGGTGAGTGCACCTTTTCCCTTATTGTTGTTTGAACCATGGAAGTGCAGGGGGTTTGGGTGCAGGATGTTTGGTGCCGTGGACACTGACTCCCAGCCTAGCTGGGCGAGCTAATTCACGGAGCGCAATGGGGGGGGTGGGCAGGTGATTAAAGTATTAGAGGGGGTTGGGATTGTTTAGGGAGGCGGGGAGGAGACTGTTGACAGGAGTGAAATGAAATGAAATTCGCTTATTGTCACAAGTAGGCTTCAATTAAGTTACTGTGAAAAGCCCCCTAGTCGCCACATTCCGGCCTGATCGGGGAGGCTGGTATGGGAATTGAACCGTGCTGCTGGCCTACCTTGGTCTGCTTTAAAAGCCAGCTATTTAGCCCAGGGTGCAGGGGGGTTGTTGAAGGGCAATAAGGAGGGAGTCGGTGACGGTGGGCATCCAAAGGCAGGCCTGGAGGGCCGTGAGCCGGGGTCTAGCCCAAGACGGGCTTTGGCTGATCACATGGTATGTGAGGGGAATGAATGGGCTAGTAAAGCGATTGGGCCTGTTCGCACATTTGAGAACCTTTAAGGCGGATGTGGCATTTTTACAGGAAGTGCACCTGAAGATTGAGTGAAGGTTGGGTGGGCCAGATCTTTCACCCAGGATTAGACATGAAGACGCATGGGGTGGCAATGCTAATAAATAAGCAGTTAGCGTTTCAGGTGGGGAATACAGCAGCAGACTCAGGGTGGGGTGGGGGAGGTTTGTGATGGTGAGTGGGAAACTGGAGGAGATGCCAGTGGTCTTGATGAATGTCTATGCCCCAAATTGGGATGAAGTCGAATTCATGGGGCAGGTGCTAGGGAAGATTCCGGACCTGCACTTGCACCACGTACTTCTCCCATGTGCACAGGGTGTACTCCAGGATCGACTACTTTGTGATGGATAAGACTCAGCTGGTGGGAGTGGTTGGCTTGGAGTATTTGGTGATTGATGTCTCGGACCACGCACCACATTGGGTGGACTTGCAAGTGGACAGTGGGCGGGGGACAGCGCCCACAGTGGAGATTAAGGTTAGATGTGGGGTTGTTAGCAGATGAGGTGTGTGAATGATCGAGGGCCATTATTCGGGGGTATGTGTAGTGGAATGAAACAAGCGAGAATTCGGCCGCCACGCTATGGGAGGTGCTGAAGGCAGTGGTCAGTGAGGTGTTTATATCAATACGGATACAGGGGGACAAGACGTAGCAGGCAGAGATGGTGAGGCTGGTGGATAAGATCCTGCAGGTCAATAGGAGGTATTCTATGGGGAGAAGGCGTGTAGGATGTTGGCACATCAATTGAGGAAGCAAGAGACAGTGAGGGAGATCGGAAAGGTGAGCGATAAGACGGGAAAAGTGGTCTTAGACCCGGTGGGGTGAATAGGGTTTATAAGAGGTGATATGAATCGGAGCCCCTGGCTGGGGGGGGGGGGTTGCCAGGTTGGAGTTACCCAAGGTGGAGGATGACCTGGGAGCACCCTTAGACTGGTGGAGGTGAAGGAGGGTATGGGGGGGATGGGGATGAAGACAGGGAAGGCCCCGAGCCCAGATCGTTTACTGATAGAATTTTGTGAAAACCTTTTGGGAAATCTGAGGGCCCTGCTGATCAGGACATTTGATGCGGTGAGGGAAAAGGGGGACTCTCTCTTTCTTCCCCCCCCCACGTTATCGCAGGCCTCAATATCCTTAATTTTGAAGAAGGATAAGGACCAGAGCAGTGTGGGTCCATCCAATAACACTGCTGAATGTAGATGCCAAGTTGCTGGCAAAGATCTTGGCCTTGCATATTGAGGACTGTGTGGTGTGGGTGATAGGGGAAGACCACACAGGGTTTGTAAAGGGGAGGCATCTGTCGGCTAATGTTAGGCGTTGTTGATCATTATAATGGTGCCATTGGAGGAACGGAATGCGGAGGTGGTGTTCGCTACGGACGCAGAGAAGGCCTTTGATCGGATAGAATGGGAATATTTGTGGGAATTACTGGGGGGCAGTTCAGGTTCAGGCAGTTCGAATCGAGTCCGATTGCTGTATCGGGCGCCGCCAGCGAATGTAAGGACAGACCGGGTGAGTTTGGAGTATTTCAGGTTGCATCGTGGGATGAGGGAGGGATGCCCACTCTCCCAGTTGCTCTTTGCCTTGGCAATAGAACCAATGGCAATGGCACTTACGAGCATCAAGGGGTTGGAAGGGATAGTGCGTGGTGGGGTGGAGCACAGGGTCTCGCTATATGTGGATGATTTATTGCGGACTCATTGGAAGATATTGAGGGGGAATCATGGACATTTTGGAGGAATTCGGCCGGTTCCCTGGGTACAAGTTAAACATGGGAAAGAGTACGGTCTTCCCGATCCAGGCAAGGGGGCAGGAGAGGAGGTTGGGTGAGCTGCCGTTTATGGTGGTGGGGACAAGTTTCAGGGATCTGGGCATTTAGATGGCGCAGGGATGGGAGCATCTACATTAATTGAATGTGGCATGACTGATCGAGCAGATAAAGGGGAATTTTAAGAGGTGGGACGTGCTCCCACCGTCGGTGGGCTGGGTGCAGTCCGTGAAGATGACGGTACTCCTGAGGTTTTTATTCGTATACAAAACTCTCATTTTTATTCCAAAGGCTGTTTTTTAAAACAAACATTAATGCAGGCAATCTCGGGGTTTGTGTAGGCTGGGAAAGCTCCACAGGTGAAGAAGGTGCTGCTGGAGCGGAGACATGGGGGGCTTACCAAATTTGATGAAAGACGACTGGGCAGCCAAAATGGTCATGGTCAGGAAGTGGGTAGTGGGGGAGGGGTTGGTGTGGGAGCAGATGGAGGTAACCTCTTACAAGGACATTAGCTTAGAGGCACTGTTGACTACGCCTCTGCCATTCTCGTCGGCCAGGAACTCGACAAGTCTGGTGGTGGTGGTGGTGGCCCTGAAGGTGTGGGGAAAGTTGCGGTAGCACCTGAGGCTGGAGGGTGCCTCAGTTTGGACACCAAATTGTGGGAATCACAGGTTTGCTCCGGGGGTGGTTGGGGGCAGGGTTCCGAGGGTGGCAGTGGGCTGGATTTGAGTAGTTTGGCGACCTATTTGCCGGGGCAGCTTTTCGAGCTTGGAGGGATTGGTCGAGGCGTATGAGCTGCCCAGTGGGAATGGGTTCCGGTGCTTACAGGTGTGCGACTATGTGAGGAAACAGGTGCCGTCCTTTCCTGACCTGCCGCCCCCGGGTTGCAGGACAAGGTGGTGTCGAAAACAGGGGTTGCTCAGGGTAGGGTGTCGGAGATCTATAAGGAATTAATGGACTGGAAGGGTGCCTCGATAGGAGAAGTCAAGTGGAAATGGGAAGAAGAGTTGGGGAGGAATTTGGGGCTGGGCTCTGGGAGGAGGCTCTGAATGCATCCTCTTCGTGTGCCAGGCTAAGCCTCATTCATTTCAAGGTAGTCCACAGCACGCATATGACGGTGGCCAGAATGAGCAGGTTTTTTGAGGGGGTCGAGGATACGTGCAGGCAGTGGCCTGGGATGGGTGGGAAACCATGTCCACATGTTTTGGGCCTGTTTGAAACTGGAGGGATTCGCCTACGTTATGTCCGTGGTGCTGAGGGTGAAGGTTATTCCGAATCCAGAAGTGGCGAGAGAGGCTG